>NW_004444036.1:9482602-9515102 GCF_000243295.1 Trichechus manatus latirostris | reverse complement strand
ATTAAATGCCTATGCTGTTTAAGCTACTGTTATTTTTGGTCTTCATTACCTTCAGCTCAGCGCAATTTCTACCTAATAGAGTCTTACACTTAGGTCTAAATGAACCATTTGAGTCTTAAAAAACCTGATAAAGCATAGTTTATCAGTTGCATGTGCAAACATTTCTTATCTGCTTTTAGTATATGGAATGCTCAAAATGAATCAACACTGTGAATATGAATTCCAAAAATGTTAATGAAACCCTGAACCGACTTAACAGAAGTTTACTACTCAGAAAAGTTGGTAGTGTTTATTCTGCTCTGTATTAGTGCTAGTGGGAACACTTGAAGTCCTATCTGCAGTTTTAGGCTCCTCACTTTATTGGAACACAAACACTGGATTAGGGTCATTATTCTGAAAGCAGAGCAGTAGAGAAATGGTTGAAGGCCTAGGAATATTGGGACTAGCAGGGAAAGCTCAGGACGTCGGCTACCTTCAAATATCTAAAAGGCTCTCATAAAACAGGTATAGATTAGGTGCTGAACTAGTGCTTACTGAAGGAAGGGAGAGAGGAAAGGATCATTTTAGCTGCGTGTAGAACCATTCAGCTGAACTAGGACCAATAAGAGAGCCACAGGATACAACTTTAGCCCAAAGATAAGACCTTTCTACCTAATAAAAAATAAAATAAACTTTAAAAGTATATTACAAGAAGCAACTCAGATGTCCATCAACTAACGAATGGATAAACAAATTGTGGTATATACATACAATGGAATACTATTCATCCATGAAAAGGAACAAAGTGCTGATACATGCTACAACATGAATGAACCCTGAAAACATTATACTGAGTGAAAGAAGCTAGACACAAAAGGTGACATGCTATATGAGTCCAGAATAGGTAAATCCACAGAGGCAGAAAGCATGTTGGTGGTTGCCAGTGGCTGGAGGGAGGGAGGGAGGGGGATGAGGAAAGACTGCTTAATGATATGGGGTTTCCTTTTGGGGTGATGGAAATGTTTTAGAACTAGATAGAGGGGGTGGTTGCACAACACTGTGAATGTACTAAATGCCACTGAATTGTTGACTTTAAAATGGTTAATTTTGTTATGAGAATTTCACCTCAATAATAAAAAAAAAATAGGATAAAAAAGCATATTGAAAAAGGCTAGCACCTGCTTTGTGGTAGGTGTAGCTGTATGTAGAATTTAGTAATCTCTTGGCATCAAACAATAAGTATACTGAAATCATAAAGGAAATCCCTAAAGACCCTTCACCCTTCATGGCAAAAACCTGTTCTCTACTGAAGAGTAACCAATGACTAGGTACAGACATTTAAGACTTTCTGTCATAGTTCAAAGGTTCTCTTCCTGTATGGAAGATAGATAGTTGGATTTGTAACTGGCAGAATAACCCTCCACACAAGGTGCTGGTTAAAATGTAACAATGTCTACCTGGAAGGAGGTATGGACATAAATGTTTACTACCTTAAGAGACCACAACTGTCTCCATGTTTTCTTCCTATCCAGGAACAAGACATTGCCAAGGTAGCCTGACAACATTCTCAGTGTGCCTAACCTACTCACCAACCAATTCATCCACAGCAATTTTGAAACTGCAATACACAATGATCTTAAGTTCATTATGTCCCCTCTTCATTGAAGGACAAAAATCCTCTATAATATATATGTTCAGTTATATAAAATATTTAAACAATTTACAACTGAGGAGGATGTGAGAAACCCTAGGGGTGTCTCAAAGTAGGACTAGAAGTCCTTTCACCGCTCTCCTCATAAGTGGACTTCAAGAAATTTAGATGAACAGACAATTGAATAAAAGGATCCACCACAATGCTCTTACCCCAGGGGCTGTACAACTTCACAGATTATTTCTACCATGACCTATGAATTCACACATAGACATTTCTCACCTTCACATGAAGAATGGAAATATTCAGAAAAAGTTTAACTTGGTTTGAAATCTTAGTTCTATAACGAAAGATGAATGTTAACAACAACAACAAAAACCTAAAGCCTTATTTTCGATGAATTACTTAATACATAATCCTCCCTGTGGTTCAGTTCATGTCCATACAGTTTGGTCACATTAAAACCATATCCTTAAAATAAAGAGATATTAAAATATTTATTCTGTAACTTGAGTAAGTCCTGTTTCTAACACCAATGTGACAAAGGGTTCTATTTACTTAGGAATTAAACATGCATCAGAGTTTTCACTCCCTTATTTAAATGCACTATATAGCAGAGAATACCTAGAGAACAATTTTTTAATAAGCAGTAATTTGCAGACTGTTAAATTCCCATGAACCTAAAAAGGCTTTACTGATATTAAAAAAAAAGTATCTGACCTCCACCGGACTGAGTCCAGTACAGCTAGATGGTGCCCGGCTACCACCACTGACTGCTCTGACCAGGATCACAACAGAGGATTCTGGACAGAGCTGGAGAAGGATGTAGAACATAATTAACTCACAAAAAAAAAAAGACCAGATTTACTGGCCTAAAGGAGACTGGAGAAACCCCGAGAGTATGGCCCCCAGACACTCTTTTAGCTCAGTGGTGAAGTTATCTCCGAGGTTCACCGCTCAGCCTGGGAGTGGACAGCCCCGTAAAACCAAATGGGACTAACAAGGTACAGAAGTCCAGTGACAAGGGCCAGATGGCAGAAGGGGACAAGGAAGCTGCTGATAGGGAACCCAAGGTTGAGTAAGGATAGTGTTGATGTGTTGTGAGATTGTTAACCATTGTCATAGGGCAACATGTGTACTAACTGTTAAATGAGAAACTATTTTGTTCTGTAAGCCTTCATCTTAAGTGAGAATAACAGCACAACTGGAAGAGCGTAGTCAATGTCACTGAACTGTGCATGTAGAAATTTTTGAAATGGCGTCTCTTTGGCTATGTGTATTTTCACCAAAAAAAAAAAAAGGTTGAGAAGTTAGAGGGTTGACATGTTGTGGGGTTGTTAACCAATGTCATAAAACAATACATGTACTACTGTTTCATGAGAAACTATTTGTTCTGTAAGCCTTCACCTGAAGTACAATAAAAAAAACAAAACAAAACAAAAAGTATCTGAGCAGAGAGAAAAGACACAGAGCGTTTAAAATCCTGGGAACAAAATTGTCCCAGCTTTCTTCTCATAACTCTGGCAACATGACCCAGAAGAAGAGTCAGTCTTCATACTCCGCAATTCTGGAAAGTACTCAAGCCTACTGTAACTCAAGACTAAATGAGAGTAAATTCATCATGTGATGAAGAGACTGGCACATTAAGAGGCTAGAGCTTTATCCTCAAACTTGAACAACGTATTTACAGTTCACACTACTCAAGCAGTAGGAGAGCCTGGTACTTTGTCCAAACAGACATTTACAATTGTCTGTTTTTGCCCGCAGAGCCCTGGTGGCACAGCGGTTAAGCGCAATGGCTGCTAACCAAAAGGTCGGCAGTTTGAATCCACCAGCTGCTCCCTGGAAACCCTATGGGGCAGTTGTACTCAGTTCTATTGGGTCACTATGAGTTGGAATCAACTCGATGGCAACAGATTTGGTTTTTTGGTTTTATTTTTGCCCACAGATATCAGTTTTACATAATCTACATGTTAAGCTAGTTTTATAAATAAGGAAATGTCCTGTTCATTGATATGTCCTTAGCACCTAGCAAAGTGCCCAGGATATAGTAGGTGATTAATAAATAATTATTAAATGAAAGTAATGTGTGATTGAGACACAGCAACCCAAAACTGAAGAACTAGATGAGTATAATCCCGCAAAATAGACACTTTGGAAGACTCTGTGGGATTGCTATGAATAGAAATCAACTCAATGGCACCAAACAACAGTGGTAATGCTAATGATCCTGTCTACTACACAAATGGCTTTGGTGCTTCTTTGGAACTATCTCTGGAAAGATGCAGATTCTTCTTCCTAATAGGAAAGCCCAGGAAACTCCTAGATAAGTCTCTGAATCAATAAATTCCCCATTCATCACTAGTAACTCAAATGGAGCACAGAAGAGTGGGCCGAGTCCCAGGGTCAAGGTCCCTGTGAGGAACAGCTAAGGACAGTATCACAAACCAGGGATGCTCTGAACCCTAAGTTGTTCCAAAGGGTCATGTCCGGAGCAACAATGTGACCCATAGAGCCAATCTACGAGAATTTCTCCCTGAGAAGAGCAGCTGATAACCTTGGTAAATGCTTGCCTAAAATGCCACAGCTTTGAGAAGGACAAGGATATGAAGGAAAAGACTAGTCAATCTGAAAGGCCTTAGTTGGCTGACTCATTAAAAAAAGGGTAATAAATAAGAAATGATAACCTGATATATTAAACCACTACCAGCAACATCATCAACATTTATAGGAAGCTTAAAGATCTAATAGCTACACACTCTCCTTTTACTTTCTCTCACCAAGAATGGAATCATAAAACGGGCTGACTTTCTAAGAAGTACTTCAATTTTCATCAGACTTGACTTGATGAGTTAGATATTAAAAAAGTCTCAAAGGCAGCATCAGTTCATGAAGCAAGGTGATTCCCCTAGAGTCTACAGCTGGATTGATGAGTCACACTAAATATGTACACTTTTGTTCTCTTTCTGCACCTGCTGATATAAATCTTGGGATGAGACTGATGTAAAAAGAATTCACTAGTACACCTAATTCTCACTATATGTTCTGTATTTTTAAAAACAATTTACATGCTACTTTGCTAATTGTGAAAGATATACAAAATAAGCCAAGGTACTGTTTAAAAAAAATTTGATGTTTAAGTGTTTTACTCTTTCTCCCGCCCCACTATTTCCCCCCTTCCTGCCAGTCCCTAGTAACCACTAATCTTCTTTTGCCGTGATAGATTTAAGGTGAGGTGCTTTTTATACTTATTAAATGCATTAAGAATAAATTAATGATAATGTCCAAATGCTGGAAAGGCTGTGGTAAAACTGGTACACTCATGAAGTACTGGTGTACAGTTTAAGCTGGGATAACTCATTAGGAAAGCAATTTGGCAATATTAATCATAACCATATTGTATTTATGCATTTTCATATATATTGCTGTTAAGAATTTATCCTAAAGAAATATTTCAAATGAAGGAAAAAAATCTTTTAAGCAAGTAAATATTCATCACAACTTTCTAGTAAAGAGATATCGAAAGCAGTCTAGAATACCCAACAAGAGGGGAATAGTTACATTCGTGCTTACAAATTTTGGTATTGAAAATTAAATAGCAACATGGAAAAATGCTTGACAAAAGATAAACACGATACATAAGCATGTTTTCACAACGACCACAACCATGTCGAAAAACACATATGGATATGCAAAAGAACAAGGGAATACACAAAAATGGTGGTAACTATTTGTAGCTCCTGACTTCTCGCCATGTTTTGTGAAATGATATACTGTCTTAAATTTAAAATAAAAAGTCATTAAAATTTTCAAATAAAACATTATCCTAAAACTAGCCTGTGTATCAACTGGTGTCAATGAAAAGCTTCAAAGTCAAAACTTGGGTACAGAGCCCCGCCTCTGCATATAAAATAAGTAAATCTGTATAAAAATAATAAATAGCAGGCTCCCTATTCTCACCCTCTTCCCACCAAAAACCTTACAAATTCTCGGGCCTGATAAATTTGGAGAGTGAGGCACATCAGAGCCTGTCTTGGTGAGGCAGATTGCATGCTGTCATTATTGCAGGTTCTGAGAAGATGTGAAGAAACTTGCTTAACTTTGGTCAGTCCAGCGTTTGCTAGATGTACGTGATCACAAAATCCTCTTTTCAGGAATACCTACAAACACGCCTCTCACCAGTCTGGTGAATGCTGCTCCAGGGTGCATCAGAAGGAAAGCATCTTAATGATCAGGGAGGTGTTTCCAGACTCTATGCTGGAGTTACTAATGCTATTATACCCTACCATTGAGGTGTATTAAGGTAGAGAAAAAGCTTGAGAACTACTGATCTACATTGCTACTTTTAAACAACTTAATTCCATTGAGGGAGGAAAACATCATGGAATAAACCCTTTAGAGTACAGGCTTAGGATGTTTTCTGGCCCTTACAAAAGGGATTCTGATCAAGTACAAAGATGACAGTAGTTTCTAGAAAGGAAAGGCATCTCTTTTCTGGAGTTCATAACCAAAGAAATCTAAGTAACCCATATGAGAACTAGTCAGTTTCCCTTTTAGATGTAAATATGTTATCGCTCATGACACGTGAAAGAATAAAGCAACTATCTTTTTGAAGTTTGGATATTTTCTAAAATACCTGCTTGTGGTTGCAGGGTGTCTCCAAAGGGCAAATACCAAGTTTTATCTACTTCCCAGAGCTACGTGATGGGCAAACACAGCCCTTCACCCTCTTCTATACGGTTCTTTAGCGTCATCAGACTGTTACCTCTGGTCTAAGTGTAGCTTTCATGCAGGCTTGGCAAAGAGGTCCATTTCGGGAGAACTGAAGGGGAAGGTGCCGAGTTCGATTCCGACATGTCTGTTCCTCACATATCAACCAGCCCTGGAAAAAAAAGAAAAAAGAAAAAAGTTCAGTCTTATCACCACCATCATCAAATACAAATAAAAAACCCTTTCACTATCAAGATGGACAGATCTCATTCAAACCCTCCTTAAAGATGCTGAAAGGCTGGAGTTATCTTTCTCTCCTGATACGCTAATTCAGTCTATGCCCCAAACTTAAAAGTTAGGAAACTTATCAAGTTTAAAAAAAAAAAAAACACATGAGGTGTTATGCCCTCTTCTTAAAATAAATATAACCCTCTACATGCACATACATCAAAACCTCCCAAGAAAAACTTATATGATTATATGCTGAATGTAAACCAGTGGGTTTTGGTACATTAGTAAAGACCATTATCAAAGTTGAAAGTACTACTTAATTTCTGTGCTCAGCTTTCTTTTCTGTGAAATGGGTTCAACAACAGTAGTTTATAAGGTTGTAATGATGTAATACATTTTAAGTGCTTAGAACTACATTTGGCATAAAAAAACATTTATAAATATAAGCAATTATTTAAAATTGAAAGAGATTTCTTCTTTACACATTCTCGGGAGGCATAAAACTGGCTGGAATGTTTTCAAGGACAACTTTTCCCCCAGCAGTTTGAAACAGCCATTGCCCACTTCTCTGTCCTTTAGAATCCTCTCCTCACTTTACTTCTTCAGTTATTCTCCCTTGCTATTCTTGTTTGAAGAAGCCCTGGTGTCACACTGGTTAAAACGCTCGACTGCTAATCAAAAGGGAGACAGATGTGGCAGTCTGCTTCCACAAAGATTTACAGCCTTGGAAACCTTATGGGGCAGTTCTACTCTGTCCTATAGGGTCGCTATGAGTCAGGATCGACTCAACGGCAATGGGTTTGGGTATTCTGGTTTGAATTTTTTTCATAATATGCACAAGACAAACACAGGGTGAAGTGCTGGGGCATAAAGGTGAACAAGGTATACTCTGGGAGCACCAAGTGGGGTCCTGACTGCCTGTGGGCCTTGGAGCATTTTGAGAGGTGGCAACTTTGGAACTGGTCTTGGAAAATGAGTAGAATTTTGGTAGGTGGAAAAGGCAGGAAAAACAACTTAAGTAGAAAAGAACATATGCACAAGACTGAGGGCCAGAAAGAGCTATACTGAGATATGATTAAGAAAGGGATCAATAACATTTATAATCCTGCCCCCAATTTCTAGACTGAGCAACCTCTTGGTCCTTTCCCCCTAAATAAGAGCAGTAAATACACAAATGTTGCTTCATCCCATTAAGTACTTAAGTCCACCACTTATTAAAGTTTCCACTTGGTGTTACTCTATCACTGTCGTCCAACGCTGAGGGATGCACGGTCTCATTCCTCAGACTAGGCTCTTCCTGGAAGTAATTACAACCAAGCTCAAGGAAAAGAACCCAGAGTCACTTCTTCTAACTCCAATTATGGCTTTCACACACAGGGAAAGTGTATTACAGAATTATTTGACTAAAAAAAGATGTCACCTTTAAAGAACATAAAATTCATCTAGTCTATACATTCACAGTAAGCTTCACTCCTACCTTCACTCAACAGGCTGAACTACATTAAAATTTAATTTGAACTTTTCAATTAGAGGACCTCAAGGAGTCCCAATGAAATCTTTAATATATGGTCAGATTACATTAAATACCATGAGGAATAGGCAAAAAAGACTCTAGACACAGAGTTTTGGGAAATCACAATTTAAATAGGAAAGCAAGATCCACATACATAAAGAATAAAAGCAATCCAGTGTGGTTTGACTTGAAGAACCAAGTTGTGTTGTACCAACTTCTCGTTGCTGTTAGGTGCTGTCAAGTCGGCTTTGACTCATAGTGACCCTATGTACAAAAGAACGAAACCCTGCCCGGTCCTGCACCATCTTCACAATCATTATGCTTCAGCCCATTGTTGCAGTCATGGTGTCTGTCCATCTGGCTGAGGGTCTTCCTCTTTTTCGCTGACACTCCACTTTACCAAGCAAGATGTCCAGACTGGTCCCTCCTGATAACATGTCCAAAGTACATGAGACAAAGTACAATGCTTCCAAGGAGCATTCTGGCTGTACTTTTTCCAAGACAGATTTGTTCATTCTCCAGGCAGTCCATGGTATATTCAATATTCTTCACCAACACCATAATTCAAATGCATCAATTCTTCTTTTGGTCTTCCTTATTCATTGCCCAGCTTTCACATGCGAATGATGTGACTGAAAATACCACGGCTTGGGTCAGGCGTACCTTAGTCCCTAAAGTGACATCTCTGCTTTTTAACATTTGGAAGAGGTCTTTTGCAGCAGATTTGTCCAATGCAATACGTCATTTGATTTCTTGACTGCTGCTCCCATGAGCGTTGATTGTGGATCCAAGTAAAATAAAGTTCTTGACAACAATCTTTTCTCTATTTATCATGATGTTGCTTATTGATCCAGTTGTGAGGATTTCTGTTTTCTTTATGTTAAGGTGAAATCTATACTGAAGGCTGTAGTCTTTGATCTTCATCAGTAAGTGCTTCAAGTGTTCTTCACTTTCAGCAAGCAAGGTTGTGTCATCTGGATATCACAGGCTGTTACTGAGTCTTCCAAGCCTGATGCCCCGTTCTCCTTCAGATAGTCCAGTTTCTTGGATTATTTGCTCAGCATACAGACTGAATAAGTATGATGAAAGGATGCAACCCTGACACACACCTTTCTTGACTTTAAACCACTCAGTATCCCCTTGTTCTGTTCGAACGACTGCCCCTTAGTCTATGTACAGGTTCCTCATAAGCACAACTAAGTGTTCTGGAATTCCCATTCTTTGCAATGTTATCCATAATTTGTTATGATCCACACAGTCGAATGCCTTTGTGTAGTCAATAAAACATAGGTAAACATCTTTCTGGTATTCTCTGCTTTCAGCCAGGATCCATCTGATATCAGCAATGATATCCCTCGTTCCATGTCCTCTTCTGAATCTGGCTTGAACTTCTAGCAGTTCCCTGTCTATGTACTGCTATAACCACTTTTGAATGATCTTCAGCAAAATTTTACTTTTGTGTGATATATTGATATATTGATAATTTCCACATTCTGTTGGATCACCTTTCTTTGGAGTGGGCAGAAATATGGATTTCTTCCAGTCGGTTGGCCAGGAAGCTGTCTTCCAAATTTCTTGACATAAACGAGTGAGCACTTCCAGTGCTGCATCAGTTTCTTGAAACATCTCAGTTGGTATTCTGTCAATTCCCGGAGCCTTGTTTTTTGCCATTCCCTTCAGTGCAGCTTCAACTTCTTCCTTCAGTACCATCTGTTCCTGATCATATGCTATTTCCTGAAATGGCTGAACGTCGACCAATTCTTTTCGGTACACAGTAACTCTGTGTATTCCTTCCATCTCCTTTTGATGCTTCCTATGTCGTTCAACATTTTCCCTGTAAAATCCTTCCTTATTGCAACTTGAGGTTTAAATTTTTTCTTCAGTTCTTGCAGCTTGAGAAATGCCGAGCATGTTCTTCCTTTCTGTACCAACTACAAATGCTAAAAAATACAGAGAAGGGATGAAGTCATGTGGATCCTCCATACCTGAAACAACCACAGCAAAAGACCAAGATCCAGAACAAAGAATCAGTGATTGTGAGTCACTGGCAACTGTTTGTTCCAATTCCAGGGGCATTTACCACATTTTCTTGACTTGAAGACCCATTTTTATTCACGTTAATATTTCTGAAACTCAGATGCATTTACAACTGACATGTACATTTAATGAGGTATTTATCACTCCTTCAGAAGGCTGCTGAGTGAAGAGTGCAGCTCACAATTGAAGGCCCCTTAGAATTAAAGAAAAAACATACTTTGGTTGAGCCCTGTTCCTGGAATGGGAGATGCAGAGGTGAAGAGTGGATCTGACAGTGACCGCAGGTATTAAATTTTACATGCAGCCTATAAATACAAAAGGTGAGCCTAGTTGTTTCTGGAAGTAGACATTTAGAAATACGAATGAAGGAAATTGTGGAATTCAAGCAAACCATATATGAAAAATGTAGGACTGAACCATTCTTTTATAATTCATTTGAGCTTGTTACATTATATCTGGTATCTGAGGCTTTACCCCCTTTGGAATACATAGGCAGTAAGCATTGCCAACCACAGTTGTAATCCATTCAATTCCAAACACAATAAAAAATAAGCAAGCCGATAACAACTATCATGTTTTGAAATAATAAATTATTAAGTACCAGAATATAACCTTGAAGCTAAGATTATATTTTAATTTTTAAAATATAATATTCAAAAAGTTAAAGTTATTTTCAGATGTTTTTGAAACTTGATTCCTTCAATTTACTACAACTTCATGACTCACTGTGTGAGCTGCCAACCAGGGAGATGCTAAGTTGTCATATCACCTGTTTTTAAAGCAAACACCTAACTCTATCTCTGACAGAGTTACTAACTAAACGTCCTTTCAAATCATACAGAAAACAGATAATATAATTTGTCTAAACTTCCTACCAGTTATAATTAACATTAAAGAGGTCTTTTCTTCTTTGTCACCTCTCTATTCAGTATTTATTTGGGTTTGTTTGTACTTACTATCTGTTCATCTCCCTTTACAAATGACAACAATAACTAGTGCCATTATGCATGGAAATTAAACATGCTGATAACTGCGCAAAGGGAACTGGGGCTAAAAAAAATTATTAGAAGCCTGTAACTCTTTATGCCTCTTGTTTTATTTTGATAATTAAGTTTTTGCTCATGATGTATTTTAAATACAACTTTTCTATGGGGGAAATAGGCCCTCATCATATTCAATGTGTGCTTTGCTTCGATTTAATTTTGTTAAGTACATTTTAGTTAACCCTTTTCTCCCCACACATATTAACTGACCATGTGAAATCTAACTTTCAAGGAACACTTGTGTTGTTAAAAATTAATCTGCCAGGTCTTTGAAAATACTCCACAGTGTGGCAGATCTTATAAGATCACACAGTGAATTTGCTTCTCATGGGTGATAAAAAGAAAGCAAATGAAAATACTAACGTGTAAGTTCATTTTGACTTATCACTCACAAAGACAAAACTAAATTTATTTTCATTTCCCAGTTTGGGAAATAACATACAGCCCAAAGCTACACTGACAAGGTGATGGAAGAAAAAAATTATAATAAACTGTAGTTTCTTGGAAGTCCAATGTATAAAAAGGTGAGGTTTTAATAACCCACCTCCCCCAACCACTATAAAGATGTCTGCCATCCAAATATGTCATTTGAGACAATGCCACATAAAAATTGTTATAACCAACAGGAATAAGGCCATTAAGTTTTCAGATGCCTAGCTTAACCATGTTTACAGTAGAGGATTCAAAAGTCTGTCCAATAGCGAAAAAAACCTTTACCCAAACATAAAAAGTCTAGCACCTGTTGCCTCAGTCTCAGCATCACTAATTCCTTAAAATCATTGTGTACGAAATTGTGTTAAATGCTGATTGGTTCTGATTGCTAAATTATATTACTGAGGCCTCAACTAAAATGGTTTCTGTCTGCACATGCTAAAAAGGGATCGATTTCCACTTGTAACTGAGGCGTTCCTGGTAGTTGCACCTTAAACACAAACTGTTATTCATTTGTGTACATTTGTATTTTTAGAAGGATGCACACACAGAAATCATCCAGGTCTGGAAATGTGCGGAATAGGAGGCACTTGAAAATATCTTTTGAGTAAATGAACGAATAGAAGCAATAAAATAAAAATGCAGAGGAGGGGCAAGTTTATGAAAAATAATAAGGAAACAGTCTCAAATTGACAGGAAAAAAAATTCACAGTAGTTTTCGTACTCTTGAATCAAATATATACACATGGTTGGTCCTTCTCGTCTTTCCATTCCCAATTAGTTACCATGTCTGCCCACTGGTCTTTCCTGTATAGTTCCAATTTGAGACCCTTTCCTTATTACACCCAATCTCAACCAAGCCCAGACCTCAAAGTTGTTCTACTTCAATAGCCTATCTGGTGTCCCTGACTCCATTCTCTCCCTCATCCAATGCCAAGAATTGCACAGTGTATCTTCCCAAGGCTTCTCCACTCCTACCCCCCAATCTCATACCCTCCATAGACAATTAAGAACAGACTCCAGCAATTGAATCTTTACAGTATGATCCCATCCACCCTTTCTCATCATTCTTACACAAACTCTGCCCCATTAGATTGGTTTTCTCACTGTCCTCACCACATTTTGTCTATTCCCACCTCTTTGTCTCTGCTCATCCTGCAGAACCTCTACCTAAAACGCCCATTCCTTCAACATCAGTTCTGTCCTTCTTTTAAGAAATTTTCCCAACCCACAGGGACTCTCTATCTCACCTGACACTGAGCACATTCTGCTTTGCATTGTCCCGTCATCATCTCATTTCACCATCTTGTTTTACCTCCCTACCTAGATGGCCTCCTAGGGAATGATCTGCTTTGGATTTGGTAGTGTCCTCCCTGGTCTCTAGTACAAAGGTTCACACTCAAGGAAGAATACACCATTTAGGTTATGCAAAGCCGCACCTGAGCGGGCTATTTTCCCTCCCATTAATTAATGGGTAATTTTGAGTAAGTTACTGAACTTCTCCTCTGATTCTCAGCTGCCTTGTCTAATAAAACAGGAGGTAATAATATTTACCCTACTAGGGTTGTTCAGAGGGTCAAACAAGAAAGCCCACAAAAAAATGTCCAGTAAATGTAAAATATTGTTATTATCCTACATATGCCCAAGTACTGAGGAACATCAGAGTTGGGCTACAGCTGACAATTGTTCTGCTGCACACAGGGCTGCTATGAGTTGGAACTGACTCCACAGCACCTAACAACATTTTAACCAGGAAAGCACCTGGTCAGTTTCCACCTGGTGTTATAACAAAATGGAGAAATACAATGATAATATAATAATAACCACTGCCGTCGAGTCGGTTCCGACTCATAGCAACCCTATAGGACAGAGTAGAACTGCCCTCAGAGGGTTTCCAAGGAGTGGCTGGTGGATACAAACTGCCAACCTTTTGGTTAGCAGCCAAGCTCTTAACCACTGCGCCACCAAGGCTCCAACACAATGATAGATACCAATAAAAGTAGGCAGAGCTGCTTCCCAATTTGATTGCAAAATAACAAAACTATGTAAACAACAGAAGTGAAAATTTTGTACGATTTTTCCTGATAAAACTATACTTCATTTGAAGTTATAGATAGAGTAGTAGGTGAGGGAAGAGGAAGTGGCCTTTGCTTAATTAGGACATTTGCCAAGATTTTTCAGAAACTAACTGCAGTGACGTATGATTTAGTTTAAATTGTAATGGCTCTCCAGGAGTGCAGTGGTGGGGGTCACAGGGTGAGGCGTGCCAGCATGCATGCTCTTACAGAATTCATCATATCATTACTGTTTTTCTATAATGGCCGTTACCACCTCTTTTCTCCCCAAACTACACGCACTTTGAGAACACTAGACTCTCTTTTGACCCCAAACCATTTATAAGTATTCTGGGGTTCCCTTTCAGGCACATCTTTCTGTCACAGAATTATCGCCAGTATAAAATGGGTCTTCTTATAGATAGTGCACAGTATGGGCCCACAGCTGCTTTTGAAGAATGACATGTTGTGATTTGGGATTTCCAGAAATATCAAAAAACAAATTGCTTTCTGACCCACATTTATACCCAAAACTGGGAGAAATTCTTCCTAATATCTCCAGGGGAAGTTTTAACAGGAACATAATTTTGCTTTTAAAGTTAAATCTTCTACACTCTAGCATGCTGGCATGTCAAAGAGTGATTATCAAGTCTCAGAGAGGTTCCAGGACAGAAGATGAAGAAGCAAATCAGGAAAAATAAATATATAAACAAACTATTCACAAAGTTAATACAGAAATATTTTTAACAAACTTATCAAACAAAACCGAAGTGGAAAGTGCCCGTAGGTCAATGCAGGAATTTTAAATTTTATTAAAATTGATTTTTAAAACAAGACACCTCTTTAAATGAATAGTCACATGTCATTTCATCCAAGTTATTTGAAACTTATTGATCTTATCATTTGTGCAAGGACCAGACTCTGCCATCAGTTTGCTGAAAGGATAATGGAGAACTACCAACCCGTTATGACAGGTTAGATGCAAACTGTGGTCCTCATTTAAACACACAGAATAGCACTACAAGTGGACAAATTCCCACCTCAGAAATTGTATATTACATGATAAATTAGCAAGTTGTTCTGCTCTGCCACACATCATATCCAATACCATAGCATTATTATTTTAATTTGCAATCAGAGTTGGAGCATCAGAAGATGTACTTGAGGTAAACTAAAGAGCCCCATGCAAGCCATCTTCTCCTGCTATACTGTGAGCAGAGAAAGTCAACAATTAACAGCAATTTTATTTTACCACTGTAGAACAATGCAGTTGTTGTTATTGTTGTTATCGCTGAGTTGGTTCTGACTCATAGCCACCCTATGTACAACAGAATGAAACACTGCCCAGTCCTGCACCATGCTCACAATCTTTGCTATGTTGGAGCCCATTCTTGCAGCCACTGTGTCAACCCATCTTGTTAAGGGTCTTCCTCTTTTTCATGGATCCTCTACTTTACCAAGCATGATGTCCTTCTCCAGGGACTGATCTCTCCTGATAACATGTCCAAAGTATGTGAGATGTATGTAGTCTTGCTATCCTTGCTTCTAAGGAGCATTCTGGCTCTACTTCTTTCAAGACAGATTTGTTCATTCTTCTGGCAATCCATGGTATATTCAATATTCTTCGCCAACACCATAATTCAAAGACATCAATTCTTCAGTTTTCCTTATTCATTGTCCAGCTTTTGTAATGCATGAAATGGTGATTGAAAACACCATGGCTTGGGTAAGGTGCACCTTAGTCCTCAAAGTGACATCTTTTATTTTGAACATTTTAAAGACGTCTTTTACACCAGATTTGCCCAATGTAACCCATTGCTTGATTTCCTGACTGCTGCTTCCATGGGTGTTGACTGTGGATGCAAGTAAAATGAAATCCTTGACTACTTCAATATTTTCTCCATTTATCATGATGTTGCTTATTGGTCCAGTTGTGAGGATTTTTGTTTTATGTTGAGGTATTATCCATACTGAAGGCTATGGCCTTTGATATTCATCAGTAAGTGCTTCAAGTCCTCTTCACTTTCAGCAAGCAAGGTTGCGTCACGTGCATATCGCAGGTTGTTAATGAGTCTTTCTCCAATCCTGATGCCGTTCTTCCTCGTACAGCCCAGCTTCTCGGATTATTTGCTCAGAATGCAGACTGAATAAGTATGGTGAAAGGATACAACCCTGACATACACCTTTCCTGATTTTAAACCATGTAGTATCCCCTTGTTCTCTTCCAACAACTGCCTCTTGGCCTATGTATAGGTTCCACATGAGCACAGTTAAGTGTTCTGGAATTTCCATTCTTCCCAGTGTTATCCATAATCTGTTATGATCCATACAGTTGAATGCCTTTGTATAGACAATTAAAAAAAAAAAAGTAAACATCTTTCTGGTATTCTCTGCTTCAGCCAAGATCCATACAACTTCAACAATGATATCCCTCATTCCATGTCCTCTTCTGACTCTGGCCCGAATTTCTGGCAGTTCTCTGTCAATGTACTGCGGCAATCATTTTTGAATTATCTTCAGCATAATTTTACTTGCATGTGATATTGATATTGTCCAACAATTTCTGCACTCCACTGGATCACCTTTCTTTGGAATGGGCATGAATACAGATCTCTTCCAGTCTGTTGGCAGGTAGCTGTCTTCCAAATTTCTTGGCATAGATCAGTGAACGCTTCCACCAGTGCATCTGTTTGTTGAAACATTTCAACTGGCACTCTGTCAATGCGTGGAGCCCTGTTTTTCACCAGTACCTTCAACACAGCTTGGACTACTTCCTTCAGTACCATCGGTTGTGGATCATGCTACCTTCTGAAATGGCTGAACATCGAACAATTCTTTGTGGTACAGTGACTCTGTGTATTCCTTCAATCTTCTTTTGATGTTTCCTGTGTTGTTCAATTTTTTTCCCATAGAATCCTCTGATATTCCAACTGGAAGCATGAATTTTTTCTTTAGTTTTTTCAGCTTGAGAAAAGCCAAGCGTGTTCTTCCCTTTTGATTTTCTAACTCTAGGTCTTTACACATGTCATTATAATACTTTGTCTTCTCGAGCGGCCCTTCGAAATCTTCTGTTCAACTCTTTTACTTCATGATTTCTTCCATTCGCTTTAGTTACTCTACATTCAAGAGCAAGTTTCAGAGTCTCTTCTGACATCCATTTCGATCTTTACTTTCTTTTCTGTCTTTTTAATGACGTTTTGCTTTCTTCATGTCATCCCACAACTCATCTGGTCTTCAGTCATTAGTGTTTAATGCATCAAATCTATTCTTGAGATGGTCTCTAAATTCAGATGGGATATACTCAAGGTCGTACTTTGGCTCTTGTGAACTTGTTTTAATTTTCTTCAGCTTCAACTTGAACTTGCATATGAGCAACTGATGGTCTGTTCTGCAGTCAGCCCCTGGCCTTGTTCTGACTGATGAGATTGAGCTTCTTCATTGTCTCTTCCCACAGATGTAGTCAATTTGATTCCTGTGTATTCCATCTGGTGAGGTTCATGTGTATAGCCTGTTTATGTTGTTAAAAAAAAAAGGTATTTGCAATGAAGAAGTCACTGGTCTTGCAAAATTCTATCATGCGATATCCCACGTCATTTTTATCATCAAGGCCATATTTTTCAACTACTGATCTTTGTTTCCAACTTCTGCATTCCAACTGTAGAAGCTGGTAAAAAATTCTCAATTTGTTCATCTTTGGCATTAGTGGTTAGTGTGTAAATATGAATAACAGTCGTATTAACTTGTCTTCCTTGTAGGTATATGGATATTATCCTATCACTGACAATGTTGTATTTCAGGATAAAAAAACCAAGACCAAACCCGTTGCCATTGAGTCGATTCCGACTCATAGCAACCCTATAGGACATAGTAGAACTGCCCCATAGGGTTTCCAAGGAGTGGCTGGTGGATTTGAACTGTTGACCTTTTGGTTAGCAGCCAAGCTCTTAAGTACTGCACCACCAGGGCTCCATTTCAGGATAGATGTTGAAATATTCTTTTTGATGATGAACGTGACACCATTCCTCTTTAATTTGTCATTCCCAGGACAGCAGACTTCCACTCATCTGTCAGTTTGTTGTACCATGACGGCTTGCATGTTGCTGTGATGCTAGAAGCTATGCCACCGGTATTTCAAATACCAGCAGGGTCACCCATGTGGACAGGTTTCAGCAGAGCTTCCAGGCTGAGATAGACTGGGAAGAAGGACCTGGCAGTCTACTTATGAAAAAAACTGGCCAGTGAAAACCTTATGGATACCAATGGAAAATTTTCTGATATAGTGCTGGAAGATGAGCCCCTTCGATTGGAAGGCACTCAAAATGAGAATGGGGAAGAGCTGCCTCCTTAAAGTAGAGTCAGCCTTAATGACATGGATAGAGTAAAGCTTTTGGGATGTGGCACTACTCAAAATGAGAAGAAACAGCTGCACACTTCCATTAATAATCAGAACATGGAATGTATGCAATATGAATCTAGGAAAATTGGAAGTTTTCAAAATGCAATGGAACACTTGAAGATTGATATCCTAGGCATTAGTGAGCTGAAATAGACTGGTATTGGCCATTCTGTATCGGACAATCATATGGTCTGCTACGCTGGGAATGACAAATTGAAGAAGAATGGCGTCGCCTTCATTGTCGTTATGGACAATACTAGAACAGTTAAAATTGTCTCCAGGCAAACACGAAGGAAAATACAGTTAAAATTACTTTATATGGAAAATTACATTTTGGGGGAAAGAAGTTCAGTAGAGGACATGTATCATTCTGTATGGGCAGTTAAAATCTCTTAGTATATTCAAGCCTATTCTATAAAATACTTTCCCTATTCATCCAACTCAAAAGCAAGCTACACTCTTAGGCTATAATAGGTCACAACTAAGTACACAGTACCTTGCTTCAGGAATAATTTTGCTTTGTCTGTCAACTGTCAACAAAGCACAAAGAGCTCATACAACCCAGCCATGTACTGTGGATGTTAGAGATCTAACAAAATACAAATAGTAAGAATACAGGACTTCATAGCTTCCCTGCTTTCACTTTATATGAGAAACTGAAAGCATTTTCCTCTCCACATTCCATTAATCTCTATTGTATTACAAATCTTTTCATAAAAGATTTTTTTTTCCCTATGCGAAGCTACAAGTGACTTGGGGATGTAATATTCCAACTGCAATGAATGTCCGTCTTTCCAACATGAATGGTTATAAATGGATGTGTCAGTTAAGGCATATAGTCATTTCAACAAGGAAAAGAAGAAAAGAATCAAAGGGAATGAGATGGTAAAAATGGTTACTCTGGTGCTTATATTAATATTTTAGTGATGTAGCCTCTAAGAAAAATTGTTCATTACTTCCACCATTGCTCCTGCCTCTCAAGCCTTCACTCTTGATAAAAATCACCTTAGCTATCTACCAAATAAACTTCAATAGTAAACACAAGACTCAGTTTCGTCAATATGTGCACAGAAAAAAAGACTGGAAGGAAATACCCTAAAACACTGTCACTAGTTATCTCTAGGTGGTTTCTTCTTATGTTTCTATATTTTCTAAATTTTCTACAATACGTGTATATTCTTTGTATAATCATAAAACTGTTATTAATGAGAGAAGAAAGAGTTTTGCCAACATCATTCAATATAATCAAATCTCTAATACACCTGAAAAATATTTTAAGCTAAATCGTTTGGTTTGGTTATGGCCAAGATGAATTTTCAGGGAATATGCTTATGAAAAAAAAAAAGGGCACATGAAAAAGAAGTTTGTTGTTTTTAAAATTTTCCTACTAAATAAAAAATTTCAAAAACAAGTCAATGTAAGCACCTAAGCAGTCCTCGAGTAGAAAGTGGCGGAGCATGTATTAGTATTAGAATCATTTATTAAATTAAGCCACTCACTAAAATGCAGAAGGCTTTTATGGAATATGACTTAAATACCTTTCTTTATAATGTTAGCTTTCTAAAGGCAGGTAATAAATCAGTTTTAAAGAGGTGCCTTGTTCCCCACGCTCCCTTCACTACCATTATTCAGTGTACATATGGATCAACTCAGATGTCCCAGGGTAAGAATCAAATAGAGCAACAGGAAAAAAAAAAATTCAACCAGGAGATTATGCTTAGAACCTTTTTACCAGAAGAGTTTCTTTTCTTTGCTCAAGTCTAGAGGAAAGTAATTTTTATTGTTTGTTTGTTTGCAGGCTAGTATTTATCGGTATAGTTTCATGTGATACGTCTTTGGGTACCAAACAACAAATGTTAAAACTGAACTATCTATGCAGTTGTCTCAAAGGGCATCTTAAAACTCAGAATGGAGTTCAAACCCTCACCAGGCAATGTTTGTTCATTTAACTTTAATTATTTTCTCCTTGAGAATGGTACTAATGAAACTGAATATCTTTCATGGTTTCGAAGGGCCGTTTGAATAGTCTGTAAACAGAACTAAGGGTAGACAAGGGATCTCGCTGAGCCAGGGGGTTGCTAGGTGATGTAGAATGTAAACGCACAAACTTGTTAAGGTTTGCTTTGCTTTCATGCCACTTTCACACACTCTCAAAAGTTTTGAGAATTGATTTTTCAGGTGGCCATTAAAAAAAAAAAAAAGAATCCCTCCTCCCTCCGAAATCCACTACCCCCAGATGCACCGCCAGATTCAGAAGAAATGAAACCCATCTGACCTTTGGCTGTAGCATGGGAAACTTCTGGTTCTATGTAAGCGTAGGATTATATGTTATGAATGCACATCATTTAAAAAACAAATGCTAAGTGGATTTTAAATTTTCCAAAAGACATTTCCAATCTTAAACAATTTTGAATAAAATTAAGATTTCTTTCCAGAATAAAAAAAAAAAAAAACCCTGGGAGATTTGGGGCACAAAACCCACAAGCCCATGACAAACGCCTTAGCGAGGATTATCACTGTAAAGTGACAAACCATTCGGTTTCGCCACTCGTGTCTCTTTTCTGGCCTCCACCAAGTCTGACTGCCTGTGAGGCTTCTCCCTCCTGCCCCCTCCCCCAGCCTCCTTTTTAAGTAGCTGATCAGAGATTGTCCAGTAAGAGCACTTTATTAGATCATCAGCCAGAGGGGTTCACAAGTACTGAGAGCAATGGGCTCAAATGTGGCACATCAGTTTTAATAGACCAGGGGCTACTAGTAAACTGCAGATACTGCTGAGAACTTTCCATGCACTGAACTCTTGAAAAAGCACCGTCTCTCCAGCTTAAATGCAGCTGCCTCTTTCAATGCCGCAAATGGGTAAATTTGACAAAAAAGCCACCATTAAGACTACATGAAAGGCTCAAGACAACATCCTTTCAATGCTTTGTACTTCAGTAATCAGATGTACTTACTCACCCCCTCCCCCAAACCCGATCAAGAACTATTTCTGAATGGTAGGAAATAATTCCACTTTGTACATCTTTTAGTTAATCAAGACTTTCTATTCAGCAATTTGACCTTTTGTTCAAAACAGGATTATCAGTTTTTTCGCCAGTTACCAAGGGCGACTCGCATGGTGAACATAATTGCAATAATTTGCAAAACACCATGGCAACCCACATTACAACTAGGTAAATACTGGGCTTTTGTGCTACATTGTTATTTTCAGAGATGCTGAAGTCAAAGAACGAATGACAAATGAACACAAAATTTATATTTGCTTTGTCTCAAAAGAGAAGAAAATTGATAACAAGAATTGGGGGGAAACCGACTACAGCTGTAATTTCTAACTTGATTAATTAGGATGGTAACAGTCCTTAACAGTATATTCAACAAACAGCCCTGACTTCGTCTCTCCACCCACCTCTCTCTATACCACTACCACTATCCCCCCCACCCCAGACAAATTTTTTCAGCTTGGAGAACAAACATCCCCCATTTGCTCTTTTCTTCAACTTAATGGAATCCTTAATTGCAGAATATTGTTCTCCTGCTCTTCACGGCAATGAAAACGCAGAGAAAGGAGGAGAGTGCCAGGACAGACAGGGAGCTACAGTCATTTTTTTTCTGCCTCTTTTGGACACCCCAGGCCCAATGATGAGACGGCATTTTTCTGGTATCAGCAGCTGGTTTGTAGCAGACAATAAAGTAAAAACTATTTAGCTTTGCAGAAAAGCCACTTCTTTCCTCTTGGCAACACAAGGTAAGTCTACATGCTGAGATGAAGTTCCATAATTTAAATGCCAGAACATAAGATGAGCAAATGATGATAATAATAAAAAATATCATACATTTTCCTTTAAAGAAATTAGCAACTGTGGTTCAGTCCAAAAAGCTGTTGAAATGCATGTGTTTGCTATTTGAGGAAGACGTTCAACAATATCGCCAATGTGCTTTTGAAACCACCTTATATCCATATAGATCCCAATTCACAAAAACAATCTAAAAATATAAACTGAGTACTCAGAAATTAATACAAAAATTGTAGTCATATTTTAAGCAGATAAATATGGTCTCACAAATAGTACTGTAGTCTTTTCAGTAATATATATGATCATTAGGAAAGTTATATCGGAATTTTTTCTCAGTATGAAAGGCAGGTTCTATTTTCTAGTAAAGAAGCAGTTTTTTTTTTCGAAGAGGCACAAATGCTGCTTTTTAATGCCTGGCTGTTTTGAAATTCTCAAAATTGACTTTCCCATGTAAAATGTGATATTTTGGGATGAGAAAAGAAAAATACACACAGAAAGGGCTCGCAGAAGTTATATTGCCGAGATCTCGAGAGATGAGATGCTCCAGATGCGCTCTGAAAACAGCCCAGCCTGCTTTCCTTCATCCTACTTATAAAAAGGAAGAGCCAAAGGAGCGGCTCCAAAATGATCTGCATATTTCCCCTAACTTCGGAAAAATCAAATGAACCTGATGCTATAATGGGTCCATTCTCATTTTGTCAGGGCTGAAAATTCTCAGACGGATCTCTTAAGATTCAACTTAGAAAATCACAATAAAACAAGTCCTCAGAATATGCCTCTGAAATTACAGATACTGTGATTTCTCCCGAGGAGTAGAAATCAAAAGAATGTGACACATTAACTCCTCAGTCAAGGGCAACCTCTTTACACTTTGAAAATATGTTTTATTTCCTGGCTTACTTCATTCCAAATTTACCACACCTGTATCAAGTGCATTGCTATCAAACATCTAAATATTAAGAGGAAATATATCCTTTAATGGCAAATGATAAAGGGTTGAACAAGTCTTCAGTACTCTTTGACCTGCAATGACAATAGATCATCAAGTGGGCCTAAAATCCCCATGACACTTGAACTTCTTTAAGAAACTCTTATATATAAATTAAATATTTTATCATCTATCTGGAATTTCTTCACTTACAACATTTTACATAGTATACTTGCTATCTCCTCTCCCCCAAATTTTATAGCCTCTGTTCCAGTGTTCTTTGTTTTTTTTCCCTTTTTTTTGTGTGTGTGGCTAGTTGGAGAAAATACTTTTTGACTTTTGTTTAGAAAGGCTAAGCTACGATGAATTACAACATCCAACCTCCTGTAATTACTCAAATCCAAAATCAGGAATGACAAAGACCTAGCAAGTACTGCATTCCATCTCCAACTCCATTCCTATGGCCAAATAGGATGGAAGCTGGCACTCAAAATGAAACCCATCTGCTATCCCTGCCCCAAATCCTTCTTGCTCTAGAATTCTCAACTCTGGCTGCCCACTAGAATCACCAAGGGAGTATTATAGTACTAATACATCAGGGAACACTGAAGAATTCCTACCCCTAGAGATTATGATTTAGTTGGTCTAGGCCTAGGGTAGTAGTTCTGAAACTTGAGCCTGTATTAGATCACCTAGGGAGCTTGTGAAAACAGACTGCTTAGCATCACTCCCCAGTTTGTGATTCAGTAGGTCTGGGGTGGGACTTGAGAGTCTGCATGTCTAACAAGTTCCTAGGAGATGCTGCTGCAGCTGGTTTGGGGAGCACACTTTGAGAGCCACTGGTGTAGGTTACAGAATGGGCACTGGGCCTTTAAAAAGCTCCTCAGGTGATCCTAATGTGCAGCCCAGGTTGAGAACCACTGCCCCATATTATTCACATTCCCTCTCTTGTCTTCCACAGAGAAGTATCCGTTTTTATTCTCTGAAGAATGCACTTTATATATAGAACTCTACTTAAAAAAACATTATCTCTCAACCCTTTCTCCTTCCATATTTACTCTTTCTTTAGATATTGTTTATGTGGGTCACTCTTCCAAAGTTCTCCATCAAATCAGACTTCAGCCTCAAATCAGACTTAACTCTATAAAAAGTACTGACCGATGACTAGATGGTGTGCATCATGTAGGTTTCTTAGCAATACTCCTTTATTAAACAAACTAGTAAACAATGAACCTTACTTCAACAATAACAAAGTAGTCCCTAGAATACAAAGCGTGCTTTACTTGGAATCAAAGAATTTTAGAAGTGCTGGTAAAAACAGTATCTATGAAGGCAACCACGTTAACATTGTGACTTTGGCAACTACTATGAAATAACATATTTAAAACGTAAATTTTAAAGCTGGAAGGGTCTTTAGAGCTTGAAGCTAATCCTTCATACTCTATCTAAGAAAAATGAGGCCCAGTACGTACAGACCTGCAATGTTTTTTAATGGCTGCAGAGAATTCTATTGTATGATTATAGGCGGTTTAATGAATCCTCTTTTGATAGACATTTAGGTTGTTGTCAGAATGCTCAAGGAATATTCTTATACAGATACCTCTGACAACATATGCAAGTACCGTACATATGTAAGGAGAGATACCCAAATTGGAATTGAGTCAAAGAGCATGTTCATTTAAAATTTTGACAGAAGTCACCAAATTGCCTTCCAAAGAGGGTGTAGTATTTTTCACACCCATCAAAGGTTATCTTTTCCCCGCACTCTTGCCTACACTATGTATTATCTAACTTTTGGATCTTTATCATTCTGATAGATGAAAAATGGTATTCATTTGCATTTCTGAAATAGGGCAGTTGAACATCTTTACCTATGTTCATAAGCAATTTGCATTTCTTTCTCTATGACTTGCCCATTCCGTCCTTTACTCATTTTTCTACTAGGTTTCTGGTCTTTTTCTCCTTGATTTGCAAGAGCATTTTATATGTGAAAAAAATTAGTCCCTTATTTTGCTACATGGGTTGCAAATATTTTCCCCAGTTCATCATTTCTCTTTTGACTTGGTGGTAGATGTACATATTTATTGCTCTGTAGGAATTTTTATTTTTAAATTTATAGTCAAATTTATTGATACTTTCTTTCTTGGATTCTAAACTTTGTGCTGTTTCAAACAGTCTTTCCCAGCCCCAAGATTATTACAATTATTTTAAGTTTTATTGTCTAAGTTTAAATCTTTAATGTCTGAGATTTGTTTTAGTATAAGGAGCAAGGGAGAAATTCAATTGTATCTTTTTCCCAAATGACTATTTCCTACTAATATGAACCATCCCGCTATAAAATACTAAATGAAACTTTTGGATTTATTTCTGGACTTTTAAATACTGGTTCCATTAAATCATCAGAGAGCACCAAAATTTTATTTACCCTAAACTCCTAAAAACTGTAATAACTAGTAGGATGGTCTGTCATTTTGTCAGAATATTCCCGTGAATATTTAAAAAATTGAGAAACTTTAAATTTACAGATAAACTTAGGGAGAACTGACAATCCTAAAACACTGAGCCATCCTAGCCAAAAATAGGATATATTTTTCCATTTATAAAAGTCTTCTTTTCAGTCCTTTAGTAGCATTTTAAGTCTTCGTCATATATATCCAGCACATTTCTTGTTAAGTTTATTCCTTGGTATTTAATTTTTTTTGGTTGTTACTGTAAACAGAATTTACATTTATTATATTTTCTAACCAGTTGTTGTTTGTATAGACCAAAGCCATGGCTTTTTTAAATATCAATCTTGTAACTAGTGACCTTTTTAAATTTTCTTTGTGATACTTTTTGGTTGATTTCATTGGGCTTTCCAGGGCTACAAAGATCTGTACATAATAATTTTCCCTCCTCTCCTTTTGACTTTTACATATTATTTTTGTTGTCTAATTACAATGGCTAAATATTAAAAACTTGGCATTTATCAACATTTCTATTAGGCTGCCTCTACCATCAGATTCCTCAAGAACTAAGCCACCCAGGGATCTCTGCAAACTGAAAAAAAGTAATTTTATTAAAACCAGTACAGATTCTGTAGAGACTTTTGGCTCAGAGTGTCTAAAATCAACTGTGGAGCTGAATTTCATTTAAATGGTATTGAATGGTTGACTAAATAAGCTAAAATAACTCCTTTTACATTTGGGGAATTAGTCTTCTTAAAAGTTCCCTTCCCTAAGATAGTCTTATTTAAATTAAACTTTATCATTCAATCATGTCTCCTGGCTCTGCCTCTTAAAAAAAAAACCATGTGACAATGGAGAGATCTCAATTTGGGGGGCCTTAGTCAGTCTCTTATTTCATAAAGAAGGGTGTGGCACCAAGCTAGCTGGTTGTAAGGTCTGCTCTAACATACCAAAAAAACCAAACCCACTGCCGTCGAGTTGATTCCAACTCATAGTGACCCCATACGGTTTCCAAGGCTATAAATCTCTACAGAAGCAGACTGCCACATCTTTCTCCCTTGGAGCCACTGGTGGTTTCAAACTGCCGACCTTTCAGTTAACAGTCGATTGCTTTAACCACTGCGTCACCAGGGCGCCTCCCCTCTAGCATAAGCATTCTCTAATTCAATGACATACTTTAAAAAAAAAAAACAAGGTGTTCCCATCAAAGTCTTCATGACTTATCCATAATCAAGGTTAGCAAAATATACATGTGTTTCTATCCCTGAAAGCATTTCCTCCTAACTAAATCTCATTACACTACCACCATTGAGTTAGGATTTCATGTAATTACTGTTTCCATTCAAATTTTCCTGTCTGAGTAACATACCTCAGTGAATGTCTAGAGTAGTGGCCCTCAGAGCCTGGTCCCAGGACCAGTATCATAGCATCAGCATCACCTGGGAACGTGTCTGACATGCAAATTCTTGGGCCTCAGGCCAGATATTACTGAAACAACTCTGTTGGTAGCACCCAGCAGTCTGTGTTTTAGCATGTCCTTCACAGTGTGGTTGTGATAAATGGGCATGTATTTACACAAATAAGGTTTAACGAGTATAACTCATGAGGCTAAATGGCACACTCTATCAAGTTCTGAAACATATGGAAGCCAGGCTGAGGTAGAGTGCTAGAACAGCAGATGAAAGGCATATATATATGTAAAATTAACTATCAGTTGCTCATCCTGACATTTGCCCATTATGCTACCCCTCTCACAGCCCCAAATACTCTACTGCGCTTCTGAATACTTTAAGGATTTTAATACATATTTCCAGGGCCTCAAATTTCTAAACTGCAAGAAATATAAAGAAAGGATCACTGAAGAAAATATCTTTCATCTTGAGATATTTTCATATGCTACTGAAACAGGTTCAAAGAGAAAATTCCTATGATTCAGCTCCCCAGCTCTCTTAACTTCACTGTGAATCTTCCAACAACCCCTGACTCTACTTTCATGCCTCCCATGGATGCTGAGGTGACCTCAGGTAGGCCTGCTCCCTCGCTAGCCCACGGCCCTACTTCGGATTCCACGTTGGTGCTTGGGAGAAGCTGTTGGGAAGAGTCTCTTTAGCTCCTCATCTGATGTTTTATATAAAAAAACTAACGAATTTGACTTTGGTGCATAAGTACAGTCACTGAGTGTTCCTCCAGGAAAGCAGGAAATGGGGCTGGAGTAGGCCATTAATTTACTAAGAACACAGAAGTCTCTACCTAATCAACTCTTCTTCCCTGGGAACACTCTCAGAAGGATTTGTATATTAGAAGCCAGCAGAGAGATTTACATTTCCACATGCTGGACTTAAAACTATCACCGATGAAGGAAAGCCACTAGTAATAGAATGAATTTTGTGAATTGTGGAGAGGAGAGGAGGGCTGAGATAGCAGGCTAACTTGTCACAAACCTGACACACAGTTACTGACCACACAAAACCGCCCTGCTTCAAGGTGGTCAAATACCTAAGGCATTTTACATACCAATATGAAAGGAGGAAGACTCTCTACTGCTGTTAAGTCACATTTACTGTCTCAGTAGAACATTAATGATCATAAAGGCATGTGGGTATAGGTATCAGGAATGGGGATACAGCTGTTCCTGTCTGACAAACTCATTCCCTAAACAGAAAGGAGTCTTCCTTCACTGAGCGCAGCTTATAACCTGGCTGTCCACACTAAGAACATCATTATCCAAGTGATATTTAAGGTGACTTTAAAGTGAAAACACCCCAATAGGGTAGTATTTTTCACATATTTACATGAATTACTTTCTTCAAATAATTACATTTACCAACCAAATAATTAAACTGAATGTTTACTAAGGGCAAAAAGCAACAGGCTGGACCTATATTTAAAACAGCTCCAACGGCAATTGTACCACTTGGGGAATGGGTATCTTTACTTGGGAGACCTGGAGTGCAAGAGAGTGCGCGTGACGTTAAGTGCAGAAAGTCAATCACAATAAAATAAAAGATTAAGAGTATTTTGAGGATGGAGGAAAGAAGGAAAGAAGTAGAAGAAAGAGAGACAGCAGGGCAACCACAGGCCAGCCCTTCAGCCTAGTCTGAGCGTGCCAAGGGCTGGGATCGTATCATTCAGTTTTGACCTCCTGTGGCCTAGGAGAGTGTCTGATGTGCTGCAGGAGCTACACAAATGTTCTTTTGGTTTTAAACTGATTGAATTAAACTCTATGATACCAAGATTAATTTGGATAGCTGAACACTCCAACTTCTCTCAGGCTATGCTGCGTCTGAGCGTCCAAAAGCCCCTCCTTTTTGGTTGCACTGTGCCCTCCTTGGAGCAGGCAGATAAAGAAGCCTGGTGGCAAAATGGAATGGCAAGAGCCAATCCAAGGCTCTCCTCTCACCTCACTACTTCAGGAGCCACATGCCTTGTACAAGTCCCTTCACCCTCGTGAGCCCTGGGGTCTGCCCCCTTGTTATGGCAAGTAGCACCTGCCCTGCCTGCTTCATGGGCTGATACTGTGAGCATCACACAAAACCAACATCTCAAACTGCCTTCAAACTCTGAAGACTTCTGAGAACTAGTGTGATTTCCATGTCCATGTATTTATGCCTTCCCTTCTGGCAATAGTATAATACGTGTGGGCTTTTCTTCTTTAAAGGGGTGTTTAAAATATTTTCATCAGAATGCTGTGGAGCCACTGCCTAGTGATGGATTACTTGTGGATTACAGTGTGATCTGTTACTTGGAAAATGGAAAACAGCACATCTTCCCTATATCCCTTCATAGGAGACAACTCAATAATGATTATGTTAATTAAATATTGAATATATAAACAAAAGATTTTTTTTTTGGTTGGTGAAAAATAAATATCAAGTGAAACTACATTTTTAGAAAGATTACACTTGAAACTAAAAAAAACTCACATCAGAGTTTGCAGAGAATTCAAAGAAGTCGTTATTCTCTAGCCTCTTCTCAAGGTTCCTCAGAGTATATGCCTTTGGGAAGTAATGCCATGTCACAAGTTTTTTTTTAATTCTAGGATGATGTTTAGTTCCATAGTACAATGATACAGGAGCCCTTTCACTATCTGAAGAGTTTATAAAATAATTTATAAGTATGGAAGCTCTGTCTGAAAGCTCCAAAACAATCCAGCACATCATTTATGCTGGCCGAGGAATGAAAATAGGAGAACACAAACTTTCACTAAACAACCAAAATGACTCTTTATTTGCCCATGAAGAGAAGTCCAGCATTATTCAACCTTTTCCCTCACATGGACAACAGTAAAAAACACTTCACTTATGAATTTAGCAGAATAAAAGTAAGCTTGAGCTGGAAATGCCACAGAAAACTGCCATTATGTTCATAATTCAACTTTGCGTTATTCAATGCAACCTAAGGGGCAGCTTTTGTATGGTGCAAAATATGAACTACATGTTTCTGAAAGGTCATGGGAACACTAGGAGGCAAGAATAAAGCGAATTAGTGAAAAAATGAATTCAGAGCAGATTTTTACATTAGAAGTCAAAGTTAATACAGTTGCTTACTAACAAGGTACCATCGATCTCTCAGAAATGGAGAGCTGTAATATTAAAACAATTTGCTAAATATTCCATATAACTGCTTGGGTTTTGCCCTCTTCAAGGCGGATAAAAGGTTCCCCTTGCCCTCTGTGTGTCCAATTTGTTGTTTTCCTTAAAAAAAAAAAAAAAGTAATTTCCTGAAAATGCCTTTTCCTTCTTATTAAGAACCCCAGTGATTCAAAATCTAAAAAGGTAGAATCTATGAAAGCTGAAAAAGATTTAGCTTGATAGTAAATTATATTTTTGTGACCATTAAAAATATATTTTTCAAGTTCACTATAAATGTTAACGCAAGTTACTGCTTTAGAAAGAGTAGGCATGTATTATTTTTTTTGATAATATAAAACCTCAAACTTTGTAAAGGTATTAAAAAAATACAGAAAATCTTTTCAAGTAGAAAATTAGCCTCATATTCTTTTTGATGAATAAACACATTAAATTAAAACCTCAAGGCCAAGGAGACTCAAAGGAAAGACCATGTCCTTGTAATAGTGTTAGAGAGCCAGGAAGAATGGCTCAAACGAGACTAGAACTTTCTAACTATCTCTGGACCAAAAGGATATACATTTGAAGATTATTTCTAAGCTAAAAACTTCACGGAATAAACAAAAACAAAGAATATAATGGCAGAATTCACAAAAAACTAGAGAATGTCCTACACATATTAAAAAGAAAAAACTAAACTGAAAAGGGGAAAAAAAAGAAGAAAGATGAGTCATTTTAGTGACTAACTTACTAAAATTTTCAAGAAAATCTTGAATCTTCAAAGATATGTGACAGATCTGAGTAAAAATTATGATTGTCAAAATTATTAAATCATTTACACAAATTCCAAGAAAAAAAAATCCAAACCAATTTTACTGACATACAGATATCATATAAAACAAGTATGAAAAAATGTCAAACTGCTTAAAATGTTTTTGTTTATATTAGCTCATATTCAAACAATTAACTTACAACCTGTATTATATTTTAAGTAGAAAAATTATTGTCATTAAAGTAGTACATTTGGGCAAATCTAGTCTATTTTACTAGTCCATTTTAAAATAATTTAAGAAATAAGAAGTATAAAGATAAAAATCTTAATATGCAGTTTGGTAAAGTTCAAGTCAGTCTTTGAACAACACATTTATCTATCCAGTAAAGCTTGTGTTAATGTGATGTAAGAGTTTGGCAAATTCAACTTTAATGGAGCATAAAAGTGCTTTTGCTTGAAAGTGAGATCATTTTTAAAAATTCAAAGCATGATCACTTTTTCTTTTTTCATAGGAACAATCTGATACAAGCAGCAAAGCTTAAATAAACTAGAAACATTTCAAATGATCCACAAAGGATTAATAAGCACTCCAGGAAGTCCTATAGGCTCAGTGTATACATTTTCCATCTTTCCCCCCCAACAATGGGCATGATATGAAATTCTAAACAGAAGTGAAGTTTCAAAGTCCCTGAATGTTAAAGGGCTGTTGTGTTGAGATGAGAGGTTGCAACTTAGGATTGTCTAATTTGAAATGGATCAAAACGTCGATGGTATTAGGACAAGTGTCATTCAAATTTGGACATTCAATTAAAAAGGTCTTCTCGCTGATGGTAATACTCAGTGGTCAGAAGCAAAACTAAGGCAAAAGTAACAGTGGTAAGCTACAGGCCACTAATATAACAAGAACAAAATGACAGCTATTATTTTGGCAGAGATAATCTATGCTGAAACACAAAACACACATGCACACAATTTCTTTCAATACAATTTTCTTGTCTTCCCACTGACTTCTGTGATTACCACAGAAAGCAGGGTTCTAAACACATTTCTCAATTGAATCCTCAATCAATAATAGTAAAAAATTCAGGTGGAAGATATGGAAAAATGCATTATGGCATTAGTAACTGTTTGCAAAATAGGCTGAACTTATCAATATGCACACAAGTTGATAAGAAGAAACCTCAGATACCTAAAACAGATCGTATTTTTGTCACCCTAAAGCTCAGTCACAATCCCTGTGCTCATCAAAATTCTTTTTTCATTCTTAGGTGGGCAATCTTTCTTCCTATTCCTTATAATTACTAATTCTTCAAGAATAAAAATAACTCAGAAAAAAGTTCCCTCTGTTTTAAATAAAAATGTCAACAGCCCCCTAAAGTATAATGGCCTATCTTTTATGAAAGATAAAATGTTAAATTTTCCTTATCTATAAACAGAATTACAACTAAGCACAGAGTCCTAGATTGAAGTCAGTCAGACCATCGCTTTTTAGTAAGTGTCCAGGTTTACTACTGGAGTAAGCACTCCAAGCGAGGCTCAAATATTATTGAGTTTTTATGCAAATTCTAGAAAATGCATATTTAAAAATCTATGGTATTTTTAATAGTTCTTTGGCAGAAGCATAAATTATTCATGCTACTACAATGAGATTTAATTTCTTAAGATGAAATGCAAATAGTAAATAAGAAGAGTGACATTCAATAATACCAATGAACGTTGGAATCAACAAAAGCTCAAAAACAGACAAACAAAAAAAAAGAATTTATCTCAAGTAAACAGTCTTATAGTTGGAACACAACGGTCAACCTCTCATGCACTAGCCATCTGTGAGAATACAGAGGGCCTTTATCGCACAGTGGTTAAGAGCTATGGCTGCTAACCAAAAGGCTGGCAGTTCAAATCCACTAGTTGCTCCTTGGAAACTCTATGGGGAAGTTCTACTCTGTCC
>NW_004444036.1:9465876-9482298 GCF_000243295.1 Trichechus manatus latirostris | reverse complement strand
CATAAATTCAACCATTTACTGGACATCTATTACGTTATTTGAACTTTCTAGTAACTTGATAGATTGGAGCCCTGGTGGCGCAGTGGTTAAGAGCTCAGCTGCTAACCAAAAGATCGGCAGTTCAAATCCACCAGGCTCTCCTTGGAAACCCTATGGGGCAGTTGTACTCTGTCCTATAGGGTTGCTAGGAGTCGGAATCGACTCGATGGCAACGGCTTTGGTTTTTTTTTTTTTAAATGTGGCTTTGAGTCAGAGAGGCCCAAGTTTAAATCCCAGCTCTATAATTTATTATCCTTCTAACATTGGCTGAGTTTCTCACTATGAGCTTCTGCTTTCTTATCTGTAAAAATGCGGGAAAACAGCACCCACCTCACAGGGTTGCTGCAAGAATTGACATCATGTATGTAAAAAATGCTTGGCAAAGTGTTTGACACACAGCTCAAAAAACACTCGTCTTTCTTCTTCCCTCTGCTCTCCAGAAGTCTACACCCTTAAAGGGAACAAAATTATTTGCTAAATAAAAGAATATTCTACAAGAGATTGTATAAAGGAATTGTGAGAAAAAACTTATACACTCAAAGTTTTTCTAGGAATTCAGAGGGGGGGAAAAAAAAAACTTCTACAGCTGCAATATTGAGGAAAGGCTTCCTAGAAGAGAGATGGACTTGGGCCTTGAAGTCGTTGAGGAGAATTAAAACTGAAATGGCAAGTAGGCAAGGACAGTATCAGCAGTTGAGAGGAAACAAGAAAGGTCTATCTGGAGGAATGATGATTTGTACAGTGCAGTTGGATGAGAGAGTCTGTGGGGACAGATGGTTGGATTATATAGTGTCTTACATGCCAGAATAATGCACTGGCTATAATTCTACATGGATTTAATTAAACCACTACATCACTCATGAGTGTGTATAAAGTGTGTTTTTTATATTCTGAGTGGTATATAAATATGACAGTAGGCTACCTACAGATCTAAGGTAAAAAAAAAATGTCCAAATCGATTTGGTATATATCCAGTATAATTTAACTAACTCACAAAGGGCAACTATGATTAAAAAATAGAGTTTCAGAAAAATAAAAATGGAAGCTGAAAAGTTTGAAGAAATAAGAGCGAGTCATCAATTATGGAGCTTAAAGACATGAAAGGAAGGTAAGAGTGCTATTTACAAATACTCAAGAAAAAAAAGAGCATAAAAGAAGGTGGGTGTACTCATTTAACATTGAACATGGGTGTGTAGCGGGAAGAAAGGCCTAGAACAGAGAGAAGAACATTTAGATAAGCTATGAAGAAAAACTTCTGAACACAGAGCTTGTGAAGATGAGAAGACAGCCCAGCAAGAGGCTGCAGCACTACTATTAATGCAAAATATTCAAAAGATCTTCAAAGCACAGTGGCAGAAAGATAGATTTCTCAAGATGCAGCGTTTTCGCCTTGGTGACCTGTGGACGACATGTTCTACAATTTAGTTCTACAATTTATGACTTTTGGATTAAAGCTGGGAGAGCGGGGTGTCCTTCCAGACATGGAGAGCCCTTAATGATAGCACAGCTACAAAACTGCATAGTGATCAAGAATTACTGAACTAAGAAAAACCTCAGCAAGTACTCCCTCAATTATTTAGGCCCTTGGGCATTTCGATGGGAAACTACTCACTGATATTATTCTTTTTCCAACATTCATTTTATAGAACATCAAGACAGAGTCAAATGTTGACTTACTATGGTAAATAGAGGGGAAAAAAGCCGGCTTTGATTTCCTTTCCTTTATTACCACCTTGGTTTTATGTTTTAGAATGTCGATTATGTTTGAAAAGAGGGTGGAGGATGGCGGGGGAGGGGGCATGCTCTTCCCTTCAATGAAGACAAAAGATAGCAGCTATTTCATTCTGCTGTGTGAGTGTGTTATCCCCTTAATTCTTCCACCATCATATTAAACTGTGATTTTCAATAGGATTCTAAAAAATGTATTACATTTTACCTGTTATTCTAAAAGAATTAGTAAGCAATTAAGGGGAAAGGCTTAAAATAGGACAAATATGTTTTTGTTTTTTTTAGACTAGCTAAAATTTTCAGAGTTTAAAATGACTAGAAAGGCAAATTGTTAGGTATTCAGAAGGAAAATGTGAATGTTTTCCCAAAGGCATTATTAACAATTAATAATCATTACACTGGTGCCTTGTTTACCTGACCTTGTGTAAATTCAGCAGCCTGGTAATTAGACCCATATTTTGCACATTTGTATATTTCCATGCATAGATTTGACTCATTCATTCATCCATTAAAATTTGCTTGACAGACGTAGATGAATAATCAAGCTACAATTTGTATTTACTGGATTATAGAAAATTGCCCAAACTGTTAAGTTCAAGGAAAGCACATTCTTGTCTCTCTCTTGTGACTGATGTAAAAGCAATTACACATCAGAGGATTGCCCCAAAGCTCTCAGAAGAAGTGGCACTGCTTCTGCAATCTGGGGTCTTTAACAGTATTTTTTTTTTCCTGAACCTACAGAGACTGTTTAAAGATTAACTATAAAAGAGGGAAGAAAATATCCCTGTGCATGTAAGTTCATCATTTAACTCATTATACCATAATTCTACAGCAAAAAGTGATGTTCTGATGAACCTTCTACATACAAAATAAACAATAATGTAGTCTTATTTTGCAAAGATTGTAGAGTCAGTGGAAGGTGTGAAAGATGAGAAATGAAGCAACTTTTTTTGGATAGGTTTATGACAAGACTCATCCCTCCCTCCACCTAGAAAACAAACATCAATAACAAAACCTGAGCAAACCTCTCCCTAACAGCAATCAGTGAGAAACAAAGGCTCTATAAGATTTCATTATTAATGTATTTTCATGCAAAGAAGCAGAACACATGTTAGTGCTAACTGTTCCTAAATTCTAATGTTCAGTCGTCACCAAACATGCTGTCATGTGGAACTGTATTTTACACTTCGGTATTTATTTTGCCTTTGCAGCCACTAACCGAACCATCGCTAATACACGTTTTCTGGTCCAAGGTACAGTATTTCTTTTACACAGCTGAAGATACAACAATTTTGCTGTCTTAAACCCATCTCTTCAAACTGCTTATTTTGATTGTCTACTTTAGAAGAAAAGGAGCGATTCCTAACTTAAAAAAAAAAGTGTGTGTTATGTGTGTATATAACCAGATATATCTGATTTTTAAAAAACCTCTTAGATCATAAACCAAATCTGATAAAAACATACATAGAGATAAAACTATACACTTTATATAATCTTTACCACGGACATTTAGCTTCACAGCTGAAAAAGAAATAGGGATTGCTTAGAACCTGCTTTCACAAACATCACGCTAACATTTATGTAGCTCAAAATTTGGCTTGCATAGGCAATAATTAAACATCTTAAGTGCCTGACTTATGAATTCAACAAAAAGGTTCCCCAAACTTTCAAAACCTAGTCTGTTGCTTCCTAACAGTCCATCTTTTCCTCCCATAAAACAAACGTCATGATGGATATCAGACATTAACTCCTATGATGACTGTCTGAAATCACCCGAAAGATTACCAAAGAACCAGGAAATGCATTCGTTTAGAAAATGAGGGGTTCTTACAATCCCCATGTTTATAAACACAAAAATGGGAATTCAGATGCTTCTAGTGAGTGTGACTCCACATACAACTGAGTGTCTGCTGGCTGAGTCTGTGACATTGTAATAGGCGTTTCAGGGGTCTCATGTCAAGAAGACATGGTCCTGGCAGTTTAATATGATAAAACAACTTTGATTTTAAAGCCATACACAAAAGCTATTTGCCTGACTCTTGGCCTTAACAGAAACAACGGGTGGTGGTGGGGGTAATGGGAGGGAGGGGGCTGTAGGGTTTTGAAAAGAGGAGGGACCGCTGCCCAAGGAGTCAGATGCTGCTAAGACAAAGCTGTGACCCAGTGTGTGACTTAGTTGATTTCTTTTTATTTTTTGGTTTATTATCTGTTTGGTTGGTTGTCTTTTACAAGGTTCCAAGTGTTGTAAATTGCACTTTATTTTACCTGTAAAAGAAAAAGGGAGGAAAGTAGCAAGAAAGTGCAGCTGTTCTATCAACTGCTAGCTATGGTCTCATAAAAAACGTCATCCGAACTTGTATCTATTCTCTTGTTCTAGCTTATTCCTGCAGAGTTGCTTCTACTACCAACTTCAGAACAGAAAAGACACTGTATTCCTATCATCCAAAAATATTTAATTCTGTGCCACAAACACAATTTATCTTTTAAAAACGGGAAATGGCCTGTTTTTGAAGGCGGACAGAGGAGGCAGGTTCCCTGAAATCAATACGATTCTATAATGAGCCTCATAATGCTGAACTATCTTCTCCTGCCAGTCCATTAATTGCACAATAACCATTAGTTAAGTATGGAAAAGGGAGGTGGTTCTACTTATGTTAGGAAAAGAAGGTTGTGCATGATGAACCTTGAGGCCCCCTTCCAGAAATCTGGAGTTCACATTCTATTATCAGCCACTTTCCGACCAATATTGATTTTCCTTAATATGTTACCAGCACCACTGTGTATTATGGTCAATAAACAGGAAGGAGGCAAAACAAACAGGACAAGTTTCCAACAGGAGGCGAAAACCAACTAGGCCCCATTACTCTTCTGCAAGAGTGTATCTGTGTATGCTAGGGCTAAGGAAACAGCACACAAAAAGACAAATACACACATGTATACACATGATGCTAAGTGCTTCTCAAAACTGTATGTCTGGGTACTTAGCAATGGTGTTAACAGGAAAAAGATATCACTGCATAGTGTAAAAAGAACCTAGCCCAACAGGATTTTGAATATCAGCTTAGCTGCTAAGAAGCCAGTTTCCGGGGGGTGGGGGTGGGGGGGGAGTGTGTTATTAGATAAAAGGAAAGATTGACATCACACCTTTGGTTCAAGAAGGCAAGAAGGTAGAGAAATTTTTTAAGGTAAAATATGCACCATGGTATGTACGGATATATATTTACATGCAAGAGTAGGTTTAACTTTTTAAAGATTCCTAAGGTGATTTGAATTTAGACAGTAAGAGAGATTAAAGATGACATTCCAGAAAATAATTGTCCACTGAGTGTGGAGTCATTAATAATGAAAAATAAGAATTACTTGGCTATTCCATCAAACATAAATGTTGCACCCATAGCTTTTCTAAAGGTTCCAAAAATCACTCCCTTGCTCAAATCACTAAGTCCTGTATCTGCCATGTCCCTAGCACTGTTATACTCGGGGGACATGAAGTTAAACAGACACAACATTACACAGCACAACTTGTGCCACAAGGAGCTTGCAGTCTGTGGGGGAGAGAGCCAATTAATTTAGTATTTAAAAAACAAACAAACAAACCTGTTGCCGTCGAGTCGATTCCGACTCGTAGCAACCCTACAGGACAGGGTAGAGACAGGGTAGAACTGCCCCCACAGGGTTTCCAAGGAGTGGCTGGGGGATTCGAGCTGCTGACATTTTGGTTAGCAGCCAAGCTCTGAGCCACTACCCATGTTAGATACCATCATACAGGTGTGTACAAAGAGCTATGGGATCACATGGGTGAGAATAATACATTTCTGGCTGGAGAGTTGAATGAAGAAGGCTTTCCAGAGACTGAGTGGTGGGGTGTTGTTCAAGACAGAGTAGATGGCATGAGTGAAATCCATTGCCATCGAGTCGATTCGACTCATAGTGACCCTGTAAGACAGAGTAGAATGGCCCCATAGGGTTTCCAAGGCTGTAAATCTTTACAGAAGCAGACTGCCACGTCTTTCTCCCACAGAGCGGCTGGGGGGTTTGAACTGCCCACCTTTCAGTTAGCAACTGAGCACCACTGCACCACCAAGGCTCCTTGGCATGAGTGAAGGCACCTGTAAAAGCACATGGTATCTCTGAGGAATACCAAGCCCTCCAGATGGGCAGATGGGCAGATGGCCTGGGGGAGATTAGTGAAGAAGGAGAAGGTGGAAAGGCTGGTGTGAGGCCCAACGCTACACTAAGGTATCTGAATTTTAATCTGTAAGAAATGAGAATCCACTGAAGGTTTTTAAGCTGGAAGATGACATTGTTAACCCTATTTTAGAAAGAGAATGCTAAGCTGTGTGGACAAAGGACTGATAAAGGAACAGACCAAGACAAGTAGATCTATTATAAAGCTAACAAAGAGATGACCAAGAATGCAACTGAAGCAGTGGGAATGGAGGGAAAGAGGGAAAGGCAGTATGAAAGTAGAAGGAACACAGTCTAACACTATGATATCCAATTTGAGCAATTTGCAGGCTTCTATTATCCCAAGTTGGGAAATACTGAAGGGTATCGGTCTGCGTACCTCACAAGATTACTGTGAGGAACAAATTAGGTAAGGTGTGAAACGGCTCTGAAAACTGCAAAATGCTGTGTAATGTACAACATATATTAACACAATGGAATTGTCTCCTTTTAAAATCACTTGTCTTTTTCTGTAAGGCACAGTAAATACTTTGGGTAAGCAAAATTGGGGGGGGGGGTACTGAAGTGTTTAGGGAGGAAAGAGAAGATAAAAAAAAAAGTAGTTCAAAACCAAAACCTCCTACCTCAGTCTTGACAGCCCCCACAGACAGGTAACTAAGTATACCCGTGGACAAGAATTTCAAAGTTCCCACAGAATGGAGTCAGTGGCAGTGGGTTTATAGGTAACCTGAAGAAGCCCAAAGCATTTCAAAAGATGGATCATTTTTCACTCAAGTTCCTGCATATTGAAGAAGTGGCAGAACCCTATCTCCATTATCTAGCTCCTACGAGGGGCGCTGGAAATGTAGCCTGTAGATTGCCCCATTTGGACTTTCTGGCCCTGCTTAGAGTGCTAAGCCTATGCAAAACTAGACACTTAGGACAGCCGAGAAGCTGAAGCTAACCAAAAAGAGACTATGGTCACAGTCAAGGTTGAGAGGGGGGTGACAGGATAGCAGATCTCAGAACCACTTTAAAATGTTGTAAGGACCAAAATTTCTCAGCATACGCAGGATCAGAGGATATCATGAAATCATGATGTGGGAGGTCTCCCAAAAGAGATGTAGGGAAGATGACATTTCTACATACAAATACTCCTCAGCCTGGGTTTATACAATCATATCCACAACAGAGAAGAGACACCTGAAGGCTTAACCTGAAGGATGGCAAATTTCCACTGAAAACGGGGAGACACTAAAAAAGATGTTACCTACAGGTATTCTGCTTTCATAAAATTATTTCTGGTCACATGAGAACTAATTCTATTTTAGAAATTTAAATCCCTTCTCATTTATAAGTACATACTTACTTTCACTCAGGTGTGAAAGCATATATAGCTTTTATTTTCATATTCTCATGTATAACCCAAAGAAATCACATTTTAAAACACTTAGTGGCTCTTTATATTAGAATTCATCAACATGTGTTTTTGGAGGGGTTTAGTGGGAAACTTGAAAGAATACTGATGCCCAGACCACACCCTCAGAAATTCTAGTTCAATGTTTCAGGGTGGGCTGAGTCATCAGATACTCCTTTTAAAACCTGCCCAGGTGATTCTAACATGCAGCCAAGGTTTAGATCCACAGAAGCGAGCCTAGAGTAAAAAGGAAATGCTGTATCCTAGGTACATGCCCAGAAGAGTTGACAGCAGGGACTCAAACCAATACCTGAACACCAATATTCATTGCAGCAATTTCACAAGAGCCAAAAGGTGGACACAACCAACACGTTCATCAACAGATGAACGGATAAACAAAACGTGGTATATCCAGACAATGGAATATTATTCAACCATAAAGAGAAATGAAGTTCTGGTACCTGTTACAACATGGATGAACCTTGAAAACATTATGCTGAGTGAAAGAAGTCAGTCACAGAAAGACAAACAGCATATGATCTCATTAATAAGAAACATCTGCAACAGGCAAATGCACGGAGACAAAATATTATTAATGGTTTCCAGGGATTGAGGAGAGGGAAAGGCAGGGGGGTTATTGCCGAAGGGGCACTGAGTATCTGTTTAGGATGATGAAAAAATTTGGAAATGGATAGTGTGATGGTTGCACAATATCGTGAATGTAATTAATGTCACTGAATTGTCCACTTAAAAATGGTTGAAATGGCAAATCTTACGTTACATATATTTAACCACAATAAAAAGGTTTAATTTTATATTATGTGAATTTCACCTCAATTTAAAAAAAACAAAAGAAATGCTGAAGAAAAATTCCAAATGTAGCATTCTTAAAATGTACCATCTGTCTTAAAACGTCCCTTTGGTTTTCCACACAAAATTTTAGAATCTTAAAATGGCTGGAGCAATATTAAGACTTCTACGATGCAAGTACTTAATTCCCAAATAGGACCTGAGTCTAAACTAGCCTTACTCACTGATAAGGATATTACAGTTCACTCTTTTATTTTCTAAGCAGCTTTATTGTCCTGATAAAAAACAATACATGCCTATCGTGAAATATTCAAGTAGAGAAAAGCAATCTGGAAAAAAATTAAAATCACCTGAAATTTTCACCACTCAGATACGATTTCTGACATACGGCAAACACCGTTCCAGAAATCTCTCTAAGCATATATATATAGATATTCATATACATATATGAATTTTACATAACATTATACTATATAATCTCTCTTTTTTTTTTAAAAAAACTTGGCACTATTACGTGGCCAAATATTTGGGGCAATAAATATAGATTTAAAAAATAAAATTTAAGGGCTGCATATTAACAATATATTTATGTAGGTTACTTTTAACATTCTGTGGGTTCTCAGTACACTTTTGAGAACCAAATGATTGACTTGTAACTCTATGAACTATAGAAATATGAGAACAAAAATTATATAGTTGTATTTTTATATACTAGGAAATACAATTGGAAACCTAAATTAAACTCCCCACAAAATGAAATACACAGGTATAAATCTAACAAAACATGTACAGGACTTGTATGCTGAAGACTACAAAATGTTGATGAAAGAAAACTAAGACCTAAATAAATGAAGAAGACATACCATGCTCATGGATTGGAAGACTCAACAAAATAAAGATGTCAATTCTCTCCAAACAGGTTTATAGATTTAATGCAATTCCAATAAAAATCTCAGCAGGATGTTTTTTGTTGATGAAGACAAGCTGACTCTAAAATTTATACGGAAAGGCAAAAGAACTAGAATAGCTAAGACATTTTGGAAAAAGAAGAATAAAATGGAGGAATCACAATACATGATTTTAAGACTTACTATAAAGCTACACTAATTAAGACTGTGGCAGTGGCAAAGGGATAAACACAGATATCAGTGGAAGGGAACAGAGTCCAGAAAGAGACCCACAGAAGTATGCCCAAATGGTTTTTGAGAAGAATACACATGCAATTCAATGGAGGAAAGGTAGTCTTTTCAGTAACTGTGTTAGAATAACTGGACATACATAGACCAAAATAAAATTAACCTGTCCTAAACTTCACGTTTTATACAGAAATCCAATAAAAATGATCATAGATCTAAACGTAAAACTACAAAACTTTTAGAAGAAAATACAGGAGAAATCCTTTGTAACCCTAAGTTAAGCAAAGAGTTCTTAGACATGAGACCAAAAGCGTGAGCTATATAACAGAAATTGATAAATTGAACTTCATCAAAACTAAAAACTTTTGCTCTGTGAAGGACACCATTAAGAGAATGAAAAGACAAGCCATAGACTGGGAGAAAATATTTGCAAATCACACACCCAACAAAGGACCTGTATCTAGAAGCATAAAGAACTTTCAAAACTCAACACTAAGAAAACAATAATCCCTATTAAAAATGGGGAAAAACTTGGACACTTCACCAAAGAGGATATAAGGATGGCAAATAAGCACATAAAACATGTCCAGCATCACCAGTTATCAGGGAAATGCAAATTAAAACCATGATGAGATACTGCTCCAAATCTATTAGAATGGCTAAAATAAAAAATACTAACAATACCAAGGACTGGTGAAGATGTGGAACAACTGGAACTCTCAGACATTTCTGATGGGGATGAAAATGGTACTGTCACTCTGAAAAAGTTTGGCAATGTCTTAAAAAGTTAAACATACACTTACCATATGAGCCAGCAATCCCACTCCTGGGTATTTACCCTGGAGAAATGAAAACTTGTGTGCACAGAAAAACCTGTATATGAATGTTTATAGCAGCTGAATTCATAATTGTCCCAAACTGGAAACTCCCTTCAATGAATCCATTTACATGACATTCTAGACAAGACCAAACTATAACGATGAGATATATACCTATTCTTAGATATTTAAGTTATATCCCATTTTTCACTATTATAGATAACACTGTTGCTATTGTTCGGTGCTGTCGAATCGATTTTCAACTCAGAGTAACCCCATGTGACAGAGTAGAGCTACCCCATAGGGATTCCTAGGCTGTAATCTGTATGGGAGTAGATCGCCAGGTCTTTCTCCCGTGGAGCTGCTTGGGTGGGTTCAAACTGCTAACCTTTCGTTTAGCAGCCGAACACTTAACCACTGCACCACCAGGGCTCCTGTTATAGGTAATTCAACGTATATACTTGCACGTAATTTTTTGCACGCATTTCTTTAAGATAAATTGCTAGAGTGAAAGTGAAGCTTCTGGGGTTCACAAAGTCAAAACTATTTTCAAAATATTGCTAAGGCATTTGTCTTTTTCATTACATTGACATTTGCACTGAAGATTCAAAATCAATGGTGGGTAAACCAAACTGTACTATTAATCACTGTATTTTTCACTGTCAGGCACTCACAGTAACAAATAAATAAATAAGCCAGTTTCATGTAATTAAACAGTAAACACTATTCATTTTATTAAATCCTAACCCTTGAATATATATCTTTCATTATCACGCACTGAAGTACAATGGTTGTCTCCAGAAAAAGCACTTGTGCAATTGCCTGAGTTTCAAGCTGAACGTACCACTTTGTTCAGAGAAAACCAGTTTTCCTTGAAAGAATGAGTAATAGACAAACTATGGTTACTCTGACGTGGGTGTCTGGCAGACACTTTCTCAAAAATGAACCAAGTGAGCCTGTCACTTCAAGAAAAATCAACTGACAGTATTTGTTACCAGTGATAAAATTTCAGCTTTGAGGTTTCACTGGAAAATTTGTATCCACCACCCTGAGCTCAACAGTCTTCCAATATTTAAAAGACTTTTCTGATGAGACTGGTGGTGATAGTAAACAAACGTGATTTTTAAAATACTATATAAAGAAAAGTGTCAACATTTGGAAAATCTCCATAACGCAGTGAACCAACATTTTCTAAATGATCGATGCACAATATTACAAAATCTTGCATAGGTAAGAGATCCATTCAAAGTGCTAGACAAACCAGTGGATTTTCTTGTAACTGAGTAAAAAAAAAAAAAATTATTGATATGGTTTCAGACTCCACATTGCAAATAACCTTTTAAGAAACTACCACATCACAAGGTTTGGTGTAGTGACAAAAAAGAATATTCACAATTAACTAAAAAGGCTATTAAAATACTCCTTCCTTTTCCAACTACATATCTGTGTCAAGTCAAATTTTCTTCATATACTTCAACCAAAACAACATCTTATAACAGACTGGATGCAGAAGCAGATATGAGAATCCAGCTGTCTTCTAAGACACACATTAAAGAGATTTTCAACAATGTAAAACAATGTCACTGCTCCTACTCAAGTTTTTCGTTTGGAATATGTAATTACTTTTCAGAAAAATGTTATTTTTGTTATATAATGGGCTTATCATTACTTTAAATGGATTAATACTTTTTAAATGTCTCAGCTCTGATGTATAATAAAGTAAACGTTAACACACATAACCCAAATAAACGAAAGCTCTTTGACATCCTCAATAACTTAAGAGTCTACAGGGGTCCAACAGACCAAAAGGTTTGAGAACCACTGTGCTATCCCATTACGTACACTCATCAGCATGGGATTCTGCTTTGGTGAAACTTTTAAACAGGTCTCTCTTGACTCTGGGCTCTCTTTTGGTTTTCCTCTGCTGATTAATTCCTGGAAGGGGTAGCTCCCGAACATCAATTGATGGAAAGCTGTAGTTGCAGGAAATTATTCTCCAAAGATCAGCTGTGGCTTCATCCACATGGGTTCTATACCCTTATTATACACATAGATGTAAATCCGAGGCAGGTGTGTTTTTCCTGCCGTTTCTCACCAAGATTACTTAACATTCTTGGCTGGTGGATGGAGACTGAAGCCCTGCTAGGCTGGGCTCCTAAGAGCTGGGCTACAAGGTCATCTCAGTTCCCAGTGGCATGAAGAACTTCTCAAACAGCCAAGGAGCCCTGAGCACCTACCTGTACAGCCTGAATGAGGCTGGGGACTGTTTAGAGGCTGAGGACTTTTCACAAAACAAGCTGCATGACGATCGTCACAAAATTACCCACCCCAAGAATTATACTATGGTGGAGCATAGTAAAAAGAAGAACATTTTTTGAGAGGGTGCTGACAGATAAGTTTTGAACCAGGACAAAAAGTTATACATTGCTCTTCAAAACCACTATAGAAGTGAGCATTATAGTAAAGCTACCTCTGATTTACACCAAGCACAAAACAAACTAATCCCCACTGGTTTCGAATACACTGGTGCTCTAATTTTTATCATTATTTTAGAATCCAAGCTTTGAGAATCTTTCTGTGATGCCTCAGAAAGGCAGCTGAATTAACCCCCTCCTAAGCAGAAAGATGGTTATTCCATTTAACTCAAGACTGCTGGACAGGACCCTCTGCAAATTCCTATCTGTGAGTATCTGCAAAAGACAGATTTTCACATGTGAACCATAACGAACACTTTCTAGGCAAACCACATATGAAAGACAGCCATCGCCTGAGGTGCTTTCCTGCCATCTCTCGTTTACATGTGCAGCAGAGAAGCAATAGTTCCGGTTTGCTCCTTGAAGTCAGGAAGGTCAATGGTGAGAAAATCTCACTTTTGAAAGGTTAAACGAAGTCTGTTCTGGTTCAATTTCTTACTCTACTACAAGACAGCAGCTCTAGATGACTGAAGCTAGACCTGAAGTTGAGTTTTTCCTCAATAGGCAAGGTTAGAGAAACGAAACTGAAGAAAGGAATTCTACTGTTTTGGCACAAGTAGTTTTCTGTTTTTACCCACTTGTTTTCGGGTATTTGACAACTCCTATGGCATTTCCTCAGCATTTCAAAAAACCTCCAATTTTCCCTTTAGAGGAGGTCAACAGTATCAGAAGATGCTGAAGCTCTGGGTTGAACATACCTGATTCCCTTCAATGGCTTGACTAGGCCCTTGCTGGGTGAGTATAACTAGTTTTCTGGATTCATGCCCCAGCTAGCTATGTGACCTTAATGTGAACGCCCAGAGATCTTGATCCATCCTACTGTCTAGCAACTTGGTATCCCGTAACCAGCTGTCTTAGCATATATGATGGGCAAAATTCTGGACTAGGGTTCCCAAGTCTGGTCACAGTCCTGATGCTGCTATCTGCGTGAGCTGGGAGAATTACCTGATAATACCAATCTCTTAGAATATCGTGAATTCATTCATTACATTTTTACTGAGCACCTATCAGGTTAGGCACACTACTGGGTGCTGGGCCTTGAAGGAGTTACAGGCTAGTGTCCTCCTCCTAAGGCTGACTTTGAGGTTCTATTCACTGACACTGAGAAGGAAACTTCCACATTGGCAAACTGAAGGGAGGGCCATGAGGAAACAGCACGGTACGGTACCCTTCTACTGGATGTCAGAGGGAGAACAGCAAGAAGACAGGCTTATGACGGACACCTTGGAAAGACAGGGACAGCAAAGCCCTAGCCCAGGTCTGTCTATGGGTGTTCTGTGCCATGTTTATTCACCATGTCTCAGATAGGAATACAGACAGTTCTTGGATTATGAATGAGCTCTGTTCCTAAGTCTGTCTTTAAGTCGAATTTGTAAGTAAGTCAGAACAGTTAGGCACGGTTCGTATCTAACGTCAGTTAGTCAAACATTTGTTTTAGTATATAGTATATAGTGTACCCTTCTGTGCATAAAAAAATTAAAGAAACACTTCCAGATACACTTAAACATCTTTCACATAATACAGTAATAATAATAATGTTTTGATGCACGCCACAAAGTAACGCCTGTTTGTTATTTTGAACCATTGTATGTACCTCAAATTTTTAATATAATAGGCCTTATGGGAGTTGGTTCGTAACTACAGGTTGTAAAGGTAAGCCAGATGTTCGTAACCCAGGGATTGCCTGTGGTGAATGTTAATGACAGCTCTCTACGCACTTTCTAAGTACATTATCCCATACTCATACAGTCCTCGTCACAACCTCATGCAGCAGGTACTATTACTATCATCATTTTATAGGCTAGGAAACTTGGGCTTGGAGAAGTTCAGTAACTAGCCCAAGTTACAGAGCTAGTAAGGGGGCAGACAGGCATGCTGACCTAGGTGTTTGGTTACAAAGTCATACACCGTGAGGCTAGCAGTGCCTGGTTTAACAGTTGATAAAATCGAGTGCTGCGCTTTCAAAATTTAGGAGAAGTATAGGCAACGGCTGTAGCTATAACTGTCTCCATCTCTGATAAAACTTAGGAGGGAGAATATGTATAGATGGGGGAATGATACAGGGCAGCAAGATATGGCCCGAGCTCAGATCTTACAGGCAGCTCTAGGGTCTGTCTTCAGTAGACAACACTGTTCCTGGTAGTCTGCATACCTCAGAATTTTGTGTGGGTCCCATGTTTGTCCCTCAGGATCACACCCTAGTTCTGAGCCTCCCCAAACAGGGTCCATGACATAAGGTTAAGATGAAATGAAATCAAAGATAAAGAGGTATTCTGATAAATATAGAAAGTACAAGTAAACGTTGGTTATTCTGCAAAGGATAAAAGTCAGGTGGTACATAAAGCGGTATCTGATCCAATCTGCTACTCAGAACTCCTTTACAACAGCTAATGTTCATACTATGATATACTACTTGTGTAGTATACTGTGATGTACTACTTGTGTAGCTGGCATGTATTAGGGGGCCAGATTTGAACTGTTATTCACTTACATTTGTACAATACTTAAATTTATTTACGAGTCTCTGTCACCAAACCCTGTTTATCAGTTTTTCTATGACAACACACCATGGTGTAGCAGTAATGTGTCATATCCCATTCAAAATCAGCTTGCTTGGCATACACAGCTAAGACAAATTAGTTGTTCACCCATAACCATATACCAACCCTCTGTCAATGGGCCCTGATGTTTGGAACACCACATTTAAAAATGCACTTGGTGTCTGTGGTATTCATTTATGCTTAAATTACCTATCAAAAGCTGTGAAACAAAAAGAAATACTAATTCTCAATATGCTCTTTTTGTTTTGTTTTAATAAGATTTAGGAGGAGTTCTGTGGATTCGTAAAGAAACTACCCTTCTTAAAGCACCGCTGGGCACCACTGCTGCCTGTGATGCTAAATGGGTGGGACAGATATCTATTGCTTCTTTGCATGCCTTTTGTACCACTTATAATTATGTTGTTAGAGTCTTTACAAAAAAGAAACCCAATTTGTTCTTTTTAAATGTTCTAAATATAAATGCAGAAGCAAGGAAATAAACAATAATTCCAATAGTGCTTCAAGTTTAAGTGATTTTGAACTAACGTACCTGTGATACTGCTGCATATTGCAACCTATAACCTAAAAACGATCAGCCTGCATCACCACAGGTAAGAAATGAGAAATTTTGAGGGTTATTGAACACTGAATATTTGCAGAAGAGTAGAGTTCCTGAGCATCACTGCATGGCTCTAAAACTCATAGATCCTCCTGCACAGCAGTGCTCTGGTGTGATAGCACGCCACACTTAGGAAGGGACACGTGAAAGACAATGGCAATCAGAGGAGCTCTGGTAGTGATTTACATGAGTGGGGCTGCTTCATCCCTAATTTATCAGATTAATTACTAATGTAGTTCTGTGGCTTCCTAAAGAAACTTCTGAAAGTACTGCTGGGCACCGTGGATTGTGCTGCCCGTGATGCTGAACGGGCGTGTTTGTGGAGCAAATATTTTTGCCAATATTTCACCCTGCTCTAGTTGCACTTTTGATAAAGGGTAGCTCCAATTCAATCTCTGGCTTCACAACATCCGATTTTGTTGTTATTAATGTTGTCTTCAAGGAATGTGTATTCATTTCAAAATTTACAGAGGTTTTTTTTTGTTTTTTGTTTTTTTTTGTGGGGGGGGAGATGAAAAGAGAAGCTTTAGCATGGATTCTTCATATACTACAAAACTTTCTACTTCACTTCCCGAATGTGTGGCCTCTCCTGGAGGAACTCACAGCCACCGCGCTGAGGCTCAGCATCTTTGGTCAAATGCCCCCTTCTTCACTAGCGGTTCACTTAAGCATAA
>NW_004444036.1:9438376-9460876 GCF_000243295.1 Trichechus manatus latirostris | reverse complement strand
TTTTATCCTTAAAAACTTACATGCTGTCCTGGTGTGCAATATTAATTAATTTTATTGGTGAGTATTTAACCCTATTTTCATAACTGCCTTCCTCCCAAGACCCCTTTAGCCACATATTCTTTCCACTGTTTTGCCACCATCATAATGGTGGCAAAGTTGAAGGGAAAACCCTGAAATCACTATTTTACATTTAATCCATGACAGACTCTGTGGATAAAATAACTCTCCCTCTGAAAACACGAGTCAAGTCACGTTATTGGAAATAGAGATCCTTCTTAGAGATACTCATCAAAATGTTTAATTTTGCACTGATTCATTCCAAACTTGAAGATGAAGCAAGAGTCCCTGTGACATTAGTTTGCTTTCATATTGTCAACTTAACTTTAAGAATAAAGTAGAAAAATTAAAAGTGTTACACCACTAAGCAGTATCACTTATAGTCAGCTTGGTAACTCTAAAAGTTCTGCCATTTTTCCAAAAAATGAAATGTATTCGGGGGAAGGGAGGCAGCAGGAGTAGAAATCAGAGTTAACTATTAGTAATTGAAAAACACGTTTTGTTTTGCTTTTTTAAAAAGCAAAACAAAACAAAACAAAAACCCCACAAAGACAAAGCAAACATAATATATAGAAAAACTGTTGGGGTTTCTGAAGCATTTGTTTTCCTTCTTGATACTTAAACATCTTGGTTTCCTGCTCCTATCTGGTACATAACCCTACTCGCCACACTAAGCAATTCCAGGTGGAAGAGATTTTAGAGCTTGACATCGGCTCTTCCAGTTAGCCCATCTGCAAGTCGTCAAGCCTCCATGCAATTAACTATCTTATTTACAGCTGTAATGAAGCAAAACTCAAGGATTTAGCAAGTATTGCTGATCTGTGTCTGCCTCTTCCTCGCACTTGCTTCCAAAGACTGCTTTGTTTTGATTCAAAAAAATGCAAAACATCTGCTGTTTGTCCAAATTAACTTAAAATAATTACTTTTAATTTAGATAAAGGATGTATTTTCTTTCGGTTTCAAGGTTTTGCACAGCTCTACTGCCTACTCATTTGCCAATGGCTAGTACATGTATAACACTGCAGTGGAATCAAGTAAGTTGGCCAAGTTTCAAGTTCTGATCCAAGGTCAATGATACATTTTTTGGCAGTACTTTTTGAGAGGAATGTCTCTCTGTGACTTTTTAAATGTCTGATATGCAACGACAGCAGAAAAGATAATACGAGTACCTTTGTCAGAGAGGAGGTAAGTGGGATGTGTAAAGATAAACAAAAACTTTCCAAAAACACTTAGTTCCCATTAACTTGATTTAAGATAAAGGAAAATATTGCTCTAAGTCTTAATAAATGGGGGTTGGGAGTGGGGAAATCCAGGTTACTAATTAAGGAATTACAATAAAATATTTTTTAAAGACAATCTAGAATTTCTGAGAGATTCCATTTGAAAACCAAGGCCAGTCTCTCTAGGAAGCCAAAAACAATATTCGAGCACATTCAATTAAGAGTTTTCAAGGAGAAATAAAGCAAGTTGTGAAGGCAGAGTTCCTATGATGCTAAAATTCTTTAAACCTGTGAAAGAAATGTAGAAGTGTGTGTTTCCTTTTTACACCACATAGTTTGCGGGGGGGGGGGGGGGCAGCATTATACTAGTTCACTTACAAAATGAAAAAACGAAAGAAAAAGAAACAACTAACCAAACTATCAAATACACCATCATAAATATTCTCAGTACCACATGTAGGGCATGGACATTTGAATCTTTCACAGTCCCTGTACTTCTCTTCATCAGTGAGCTGTGCTGGGCCACCAAGTAAAGCATCATTCTCTTCATCTTTATGATAATGGTGAACTCTAAATTGGGTGGGGTCGAGTCCTATTAATGTAAAAGAAAAAACAAATTCAGAAGGGTACAATTATTTGAATTCCCTTGCCCCAAAAATACTCAAAGAAGAAAACTCTCACAAAAGAATGAGTAAAAATTTGCATACACACATACATAACCATTTGAACTCAAGATAAAGGCTTATATCACATGGACAAAGGACTTTAAAAAAAAAAAAACAACAGGAGATTATAAACAAAACAAGTAAACTGCACTAACGCCAAGAGAAAAATGTGCCACCGGACATTTGGGTTCAAAAGAAACTACTTCAGCTATTCCTCTAGGATGGTTTTATTATTTTCTTAAAGTTACACTGAAAATCTCAGATAAATGTGCAGTGTTATTAAGAAACTCTTAAAATCAAAGTGGCACCATTAAAACTGAAAATAGAAAATAAAAATCCCATTAAAGAAAACAGGTTCACGGCTATTACAACTCCTTCAAGTGCAGCTACAACTGCTAAGCCTGATTTCAATGCAGTGGTCAATTTCATCTTGGCTCAGTAGTTAACAGCATGTAGGTTGCAATCTAATTCAGTGGTTAAAATTCAGTAGCTTCATCTGAGACAAAATGCAACATGGCTTGCTGGTGTTTAGAATTCAGAAATTCAAAATATGTGCAGAAACAATGGATCTACAGATTCTATAGGCCAAAATGTCCCCCAGCAACCCTGAAACCAAATATACCTTCCATATTTCAATTGAAACAATACAAGAACTCTATCGATGCATAGTTTATGTTGTCTCGTTTCCACAAACTATTTAAAGAAAAGAAACATTTTTAGGCCAGCCAATTTAATTCACCCTTAGTCAAAGCATATCTGATACATTTACTATTTGACTTTATACTTACAGATAATTATTCCACACTGTATCTTAGAATATATATATTTCCTGGCAAATATCCCTTAGCAATCCCTAAGAATTCTAGGCATTTTAGGAATCAAAGAAAAGCTATCATAAGTATTTAGGATACAGGTAAATAAGTAATATAAAACACAGTCTAGAGTTTTTGAGACATTTCATTTGAAAACCAAGCAAACATGTTCACACACACCAAAAATATCTAAAAATTGTTTTAAATCTTTCAACAGCTGCACAGGTAGATAATCTAATACTAGATACATTTGGAATTCAGTGACAAAATCCTAAATCTTACTTGGTCAGTTGTTAAAAGACACCTAGTAATTATAAAATACCTGAGGCAGGCTCTTACAGGGCAAAGGTGCTGAACAAAGTAAGACAACTGAGACTCTGAGTCTCAGTTTTCTCACCTGCAAAATGGAGGTAGTGCCACTGATCATACAAGGCTGTTTCTAAATATAAATCAGATATTACAAACTGCTTCCAATGGTGCCTATCACATGGGAGGCACTCAATGTCATTTGAATGAAAAAATAAAGTAATGAAGAAATATCATTTAATTCAGAGTATAGGCACTCAAGATTATGAATTTAGAAAAATACACAACCCATGTTCATGCTGCATATCAAGTTTGTAGCTGCTCTTTGTAGGAATTAATCAAAGTAACTATTTCCTAAAGTGACAGTATATAATAAAAACAAAGTACACATTCAAAACCATTTAAAAGAGTGTTCTTCGTTAGCCACATGAATTACTGTAACACAGGTCACTTGGCCCTAAGACTCAATATCTATTTTTGTTTCATAAGTTACCTATCCCCTAACAGAAGCAGCAAATTCGTGAAGTCTGTGGGAATACATATCCTCACACTTAAAGATGGACAGAGGGATTGAGTGAGAGAGCCCACGCCTGTGAATGAGGCCATTTCTTCTCTGTAGTGAAGGCTAACTATTGCTAATTCATTAAGCTCTAGTCGTGAATCAAACTGTATTCACATAATGTTATGCTGCATTTGTGATTATGAAAACACAGCCTCCCCTCTCCCCTGACAAAATGATTATTAATCAATATCCCATTCCTATATTATTCATAAGCAGCCCTGGTTGCACAGTGGTTAAAGAGCTCAGCTGCTAACCGAAATGTCTGCAGTTCAAACCCACCAGCCACTCCGTGAGAGAAAGATGTGGCAGTCTGCTTCCGTAAAGAAGTACAGCCTTGGAAACCCTATGGGGCAGTTCTACTCTGTCCTATAGGGTCCCTGTGAGTCGGAATCGACTCCATGGCAGGGGGTTTATATTATTCAAAAAAGTGAGGAAAAAGACAAAAAGGAAGATTTTTCTAAAAGGTAAGCTTCTTTCACAGTCCAAAAATCAAGGACAAAAACAACACCGGCTTTGCATGTTCAAAAAACTGGCCAGAACGTGAAAAGGAACCAACAGAAGCTGTTATCTACCCCTCCCCACCAGCCATGGCTCACTTAGCACACCTGAGCCCACGAAGCTTCAAGCACCAGCCCGGGCAGCTGCCTGCTGGGTAAGCCAAAACTGGACATGTGCAATCTGGCTAGTTCTGGACAAACGCCCAACAACTGGCCAAAAGTTATGGAAAAATATCTGGCATGATAAAATGTCTACTCTAAATGTCCATGTCCACAAACAACGCTTATCTCCCCATGACAATAACAAAGCCAACTAGCCTAGCCTTCAGATTTATTCCCAAGCTGAATTTTTTTAGGGGAGCGGGAGGCTTCATCTCAGCACACTCTGGGTCACAGGTCAGTGTTGAATTTTAAAAATATAAAGGGAGAAGACACTATAATTAAAATATTAGGCATACAATGATCCTTGCACAAGTTACTTAAATAAAGATGTCAGAAAAAAGTGATTTCCTTAAGAGGACAATTATAAGTTCAACGGGAAAATCACAAGAGGGCTAAATTAAATCCTTTTAAGAAAACAAAGTGTCATGTGAAAAAAATAAGGATCACTGCTCTTAGAATCTTTTTTTTTAATGATAAAAATCCAGGCTTAAACAAGTGCCAATCTCATTCAACATATAAGTTAATTTTTCCAAAGCCTCATAAAATTGGTAATAAGCAGCTTACTTTAAGTTTCGGCAGACTTGAAAGTTTTCCTGCTTATACCATAACTCATTAAGGCTGCAATGAAACAACAGGAAAAATGTATCTGGTGCTGCCACCTAGAGGTAGAGATTCTGAATTTTAAAACACGCCAAATAGAGCTGCTACATGTAAACTATATGTAATTATTGTTCTTCCAAATTAAACACTTCTGTCAGAAATGACATTCAAGTAAAATCTTTAGGATTACAGTTGTCATACATGCATATACATTGTATAACAATATTAAACTGCTTACCATACAGTAAGCAACTATATTAGTCTTTCAGCAAGAGATGCAAAATGGAATTTCACATTCCTTACCTTTTCTATTGAGAGCTTTCTCTGAACAACTGGCTTAAAGAAACAAAGTTTATGCCCCATTTGAGAAAAGACACTTCCACTTCTACTAGACTAGCTTTTGATAGATGCTTCAATCATTTGGTTAAGCACAAAATAACGCAGGGAGCAGCCTATTTGGGCTTTGCAAAACAAGTTATCTGGGGGAAGAACAGCCGTGGTTTTTCCCACAATAAGCAGAAATGATGCATGCTTTAATTCAGTCCTGTGACTTGTCGTGCTCCAGTTAAACCATCCTTCTTGTGGTGGTGGTGGTGGTGGTGGTGGGGACCACAAGGGGCAGTGAAATGAAATTAAAATACTGTCATTTATAATTAGAAAATTTATAGTCTCTCACATTATTAAGGCAACAGGATCAAAGCTCTCATGTTTCAAGAAGTATTTATAGAAAGTAACATCATAGGCATTGGGGTGGGTGAGTTTAACAGTACTGTTTTTACTTAAGATCACCACATTCTTATCACACACACCCCTGATGTGACATTTAGCACAAAATTATTTTCTACCATTGTATTTCCTAAGCATTGTAAACTAGACCTATTTTTAGAATGTTCACCTGCCCCATCCGCAAGGAGTATTTAAATTGCTTCTAACTCAAGTCATAGGGTTATCTGAGAGACTGAGGATTTTATCAAATAATTTTCTTCCTCCTAAAGACTCTATTAGTGCAACTGCAAATAATTACAGTGAAGTCAATTATGAATGTTCATACAAGTGAGGAAGAGCGAAAATCCATATAAATGAAACCCCAAATGAGTAAAGGGAGTGAATGGTGTTCCCAAGCAGTTGTTTGTAATACGAATCACTTAAGCTTAGTTAATAGAATTCTGTTGTGAAGTTTTTTTTTGTGTGTAAAAAGTAAACATTTATTTTAGGAAAGAAACAGTTTACCTTTTGCACTAGTCCAGGTTTTCATATATCTGGACTTCTTAGAAAACAATATACAAACCGAAAATTTAGTATGATTAAAAAAATACTTAATGGATTTTTAAAAGGTGAATGCCATATCCATAAAAGGCCTTGTACAAGAATGTTCACAGCAGCTTTATTCAAAATAGCCAATAACTGGAAACAATCCAGATGTCCATCAACAGGAGACTGGCTAAATAAACTGGTCTAGTCCACTATGGAATATTGTTCAGAAATAATAAAAAAGAATACTAATATATAACAAGATAGATGAACCTCAGAAATACTATGCTAAGTGAAAGAAGTTGAACACAAAAAGTATATACTATATAAGACCATTTACATAAAATTCCAGAATAGGCAAAACTAACCTATGGTGAAAGGAGCCCTGGTGACACAGTGGTTAAGCACTCGGCTACTAATCGAAAGGGTGGTGGTTTGAATCCACCAGCTGCTTAGGGGGAAAAAGATATGCCATTCTGCTTCCATAAAGATTACAGCCTTGGAAACCCTATGAGGCAGTTCTATTCTGTCCTACAGGATCGTTATGAGTCGGAATTGACCCACGACCAGCGGGCTGGGTTTAACCTAGCGTGATAGGAATCAGATCAGCAGTTGCTTTTGTGAGGGGGTAGGGCACAAGGGTACTTTCTGGGGTGACAACAATGTTCTGTGTCTTGATAAACTGATTGTATGATACCTTTAAGAGTCCCTGGGTGGCACAAATGGTTAAGCGCTTGACTACCAACTGAAAAGTTGGTGGTTCAAACTCACCCAGAGGCACCTCGGAAGAAAGGCCTGGTGATCTGCTTCCAAAAGGTCACAACCTTGAAAACCTTATGGAGCAGTTCTATTCTGCACACATGAGATCGCAATCAACTCGACAGCAACTTTTTTTTTCAGTGATACCCTAAGATCTTAGCAATTCACTGCACATAAACTTAAAAAAAAAAAAACCACACCAAATAGGAGTTGTTTGCAAAATATATTTCCAAAGGACTCATATTTAGAATATGTAAGGAATGTCTACAAATCAACAAGAGACAACAGAATAGAAAAATAGAAATGCAAATTAAAACCACAATACTATGCCACCACATACCCACTAGAACACCTAAAGTGAAAAAGATGGAAAATACCAAGTGTTGGTGAGAATGTGGGCCACTTATACACTGCTCATAGGGATTGTGAATTGGCAAATGCACTTTAGAAAGCTGGCATTATCTACTAAAGCTGAATGTACATGTCCCTTATGACCTAGCAATTCCACTTCTAAGTATATATCTGAAATGCATGCATATGTTCAACAGAAGATATGCACAAGATTGCTCAAAGCAGCACTTTTCATAATAGCCAAAATGTGGAAAAAATCCACAGGTGTTACTACAGTAGATAGTCACAAAGTGTGGTGTATTCATTCAATAAAATAAGATAGAAATGAAGTACAATCATACGGATGAATCTCACATAATACTGAGTGAAAGTAGCTGGAAACAAAAGAGTAAAGACATAAATGATGTAATGTTCAAAAATAAGAAAAACTCATCTATGATACCACAAGTCATGACAGTGGTTTTCTGGGCAGGGGGAGGTAAAGAAGGAGGATCTTTTCTAGGAGGAGAAATGAGGGGGCTTCTGGGGATGAAGTAATAACCTGTTTTCTGTGTTCAGTGGGGACTACACTGGTGTGTGTTCACTTGTGAAAACTCATCAAGCTGTCCAGTTAGGCTTTGTGCACTTCTCTGTATGTATGTTATACTATAAGAAAATTTACATTAAAAAATTGAGTACTGAATATTTCTTAACAATATAACTGTGGGCTTGTATCAAATGCTATAGGTTCCAACCAGACAGTCCGTACCTTCTCACAGATGTACACATCATCACCTAGGAAGCAATATTAGCCGCCCCACCACCACACACACACAAAAATCTGAACCCAAATATGGTCAAGTCTTTAGCCTAACTACAAATTTACAGAAAACACAGGGGACAGAGGAACCTGTTAAAGATTACCACCGGGATGCAATCAGTAAATTCCAGAATGACGGAAATTCTATAGGACAAAGAATCCAGTTTCTTTAACAAATAAATTGGAAAGATTTAAAAACAAACAAGATGGAGGAGATTTAGCTATCACAATATACGGACTCTGACTGGATTCCAATTCAAACAAGGAGTTTTTTAAAGAAAGTATATTTATAGGACAATCAGGGAAACATGAATGCTGGATATTTATGAAATGGAGTTACTGTGTTTTTTGGTGTGTGATAATAATAATTATGGCTATGTTTAAAGGGGGGAATCCTTGTCCTTTAGAAAGGGAAAATGAAAAACTTACAAACAAAATGACAAGATGTCTAGAATTCACCTCAAAATAATCAGGGGAGGAGGAATAAAATTGGCAGCAAGTTGCTGACTGCTGAAGCTAGGGGATGGGTACATGGGAATTTATTACATTATTGTCTCTACTTTTGTATACGTTTACATTTTCCAAAATAAAAAGTTTAAAAAATACTATAGATCCAATTTAAAGATAAACAAAATTGACTACAAGTGGCAGACAACTGAAACTGCCTTTCACATCAACAATAAACCTCTTCAGAACATAAATACTAAATTTCTGAGTGTTTTAAGAGAAATAATAACCAAACCTTTGGGTTAAGTAAATTCCCAAAGTCTTTATTGCCTTGCAGAAGGTAACTCTCAGTATCCTGACAGAAAAAAAATAAAATCCTGATGGGCAGCACTCTCATGAGAGCACTGAACTGTTTGCAATGCCCTTGATGATAGCCCTGAATGTGACCTTGAACTTAATAAGATGTGTACCTCTGGGCAGGAATAAAATTTAGCAGTGTCTTCTTTCGTATTTTTAAATCTGAGAAAATTTCCAGCATATTTCTTATGCTGAAAAAAAAATTGGAAAATAAAATAATGCAAATAAGCTAAGAGACCAAGGACTGCTTCCCTTACAACAAAGGCCTCATCTCTTGCAGCTATGTTAGTAGATACCTGGAAAAACAGCAAAGACTCCAGGTCCCTAAGCACCCATTCTTTCAGAAGTGAGTGACTGTGTAACTGTTTTTTTTTCCTTCTGATTTTATAAAATCTGTCTCATTTTTAGTAATAACAATGTTAATATTTTCTCAATAAGTGGGAACCACTTATAATTCCCAGCTTAACCCTTTCCTGTCTTATTCACACATATATTTGATATAGTTTAAGTATCCGTGTACAATGCTGTATTCCACTTCTGTCATTTATTATGTCTTACACATTTTCTATAGGCTACACAGTCCTGTAAAAGCTACACTTATTCATCTTTTTAAAAACATAATCTAATGTAAATAATTTGAGATCGCCTCATTTTCCTTTGGAAACTCCAAGGGCTACAAAGCCAGAGTCATGAATTACTCCTCCAAGTGATTGTTCTAAATATGCTCTGGCTTGGTTCAAGGTTCCCAGCTGAAGCTGGGTGAGCAGCGTTGCTGCTGGCCCTCAGTGCGCAGGCCAGTGAGACAGAGACAAACTGTCACGTGCCCACCTTGTAGGGACTGAGGTACAGAGCGGTGCGACTGATAACCCTGAAGCAACTCTCCGTGAATTCTCTAATGTGCTGCAGGGAGGGCTAGAATAGCAAGGATTCCCTTGCAAAGATAGAGCTCGGCCCCTGCAGTTCATCAACGGGCTGGAAGAATGGTGAGCAGTGGGGTAGGCAACCATTCCCAACTCCATATTGGCCTCTCCACAACCTGTTCCCACAAGGTCTCAAATGCCACCACTTCCCTGGTGGCCCCAGCTAGAAGTGGTCTCTGCTTCCCCTGAGCTCTGAATAATCTTTTATTTTACCTCCTTTGGGACATACATTGTGTTGTCCACTAGACTCCCCCACAACAGTGAAATCAACTAAACGGTCTTCCACATTGGGCTGTAATTTGAGTAAAGGATCCACATCTGACTCAACTTTAGCCCTCACAGTGCCTATTACAATGCTGAGCATAGTAGGTCTTCAGCATTAATCTGTTCAATGAATACAAAAATAGACTGGAGTCTAAGCCACTTGATGATGCCTTGGAATGGTGCTCCACCTTGTAAGAGGCAGTTCTTAGCAGCTCACAAGACTTCTCTTACCATCCTATTTTGCATTTGGTGTGATATATTAATTTTAAAATTTTACTATTAATTATTTTGTAGAAAATATTTAAGGTTTGGAAATGAAGGGCATGTATGCATTTTCTTCTGAGAACTTTATCATGAAAAAGGCAAAATTTTTCATTGACTACGTAATACCTGAAGCACCTGCTGGAGGCATCGTTCTCCTCCCAACCCCCTGTATTTATTCTTTCCCCTCTTCTCTTGTAGGCATATATATCTACTTGGGCCTGCTAAAGACACTCCCAGACATTACTTGACCCACTGTTGCACTTATTTCTTAGAAGATGTTGTTGGACCCTGGCTATTGACAAAAATTACTTTTCTGTAACATGAGCGGCATGGTAAATTTTTTAAAAAGGGGATGTTTACTTTTCAATTTCACCCAGAAGGATGCTGGGTTGTGCTCTCTCTCTCGTTTTAAGCACTCTCTTCAGAGATTAAATTCGAAATTCTCACTTCCTTAAAACATCATTAATTTCTTAGGATCAGTGAGAAAACTGCCCAGATGGCCAAATGCCTGAAATTTTATCACTGACCATGAAGAAATGTACTTTATAGCTATTGTATAAATCATTGCTCATTGGAAGAAAGATATTATATAATTGTAAGTACTGTTATGCATGAAATATAAATTAAAAAACAAAATTCAAGAGCAAACTTCAGACTGTTCTCATCATTGGCCTGTATTGCTAAGTACAGAAGATTATTTGGATGTTTGCACATACTGGGGATATTTCATCCACAGAATATAGAGAGCTTTCATTAGAACAAGAGGGAGAAAAACCCATAGTCTGGGGAACAAAAGCTAAGAGTTCCAAGTTTTAGTGGCCATGTTTCCCATAGGGCTATTGTATAAGAAGAGTAATACTCTGTTTTTTTCCTATTCACAGATGGAAAAGAGTAAAATTTTGCTTTATTTAAGCCCAACAGCAATAATCTTACATGGGTTTCAGAAAAATGATACACATTTTACTGTGGGATAATGAGAACCATTAGTTATTAGAGAGAACAAATTATTCTCTTTCAATTCAGCAGACTTATTCATTCACTCATTTAATAGACCATCCTCTCTCCTTTTCACTACAATGGCCTTCCCATACGGAACACCTGGCCGTGCAACATGCCACCAGACAGACTTCAGGAGGTATCTTGACAGAGAGAAATAGAGAATTTCCAAAGTGAAGCCACAGGATAAAACCAACACTTGATGCTTTCCTTTCATTTCAAGGAAAGCCGTATAAAAGCAATAGAAAAAGAAAAAAGTGGTTGAAAAATAGAGCTGCTCTCCACAAAAGAGTCTTAAAAATAAAAAAATCACGAACTTAATAATTTTCCTAAATGAAATTATGCCATTATTCGTGATTTTCTTTGTACTAAATAAAAGGACAAAGTATCAAACTTCACTAAAGTTTCAACACTGTAATACGTTTCATTACTCAAAGATTAAAAACTACATTAAAAGCAAGAGAATTATTTTATGTCTGTGATTAGGCAGTTGGAGGGCTTGTATTTTATGTATACACTTGTACACTTCAACTTATTTAACAGTGTCAGTTCACTAACCGCAGTTTTTTTTATATATAAAGAAAACAGATTTAGAATTTTAAAACCAAATTACAATAATTTTGTGCCTACAGCTTGCACCTCTTAGAAACTGCGCACCCACCTAACACTCCCTAACTCTCCCACCACTTCCCCATCTCCTTCCTCCTCCTCTCTAAAGCCACAGGCTAAGTGAGAACGGACAGCAGGGGCCTCGAATTCCTTAGTGAAGGATAGCCACCCTAACTTTTCACTTGGGGTAGGGGAATAAAGGATGCAGATAAAAATTTAGCTCCTGACTAGGCAAGGAGGAAATGCCTGCAAAGACCTGGCTGGGCGAGCATCAGTGTTTGCTGCGGATCTGCATGGTGACTGGCACTTTCTGTCCTGCAGTTCATTAATGCTGAACATCCTATGAGGAAAGAGAGCGATAAAGGACTAAAACAGTTATTACTGATGCAGACAGATATGTGTACATCACCCCCTGGTGATGGCCAGGGGTGGGGTGGGAGAAGGGGACAAGGAGGGGAGGAAAGGGACTACAATGATGACAACTTCACACAGCCTTATTATAAAAATTGTTGTCAAACTGCAACTTGACAGATTAGATAGGAACCTTAGGGGGGTAGTGAGCTTATGTTAATGGGGAGGAACAACTCAGGAGGATGAGAATGGTTGCACAACTTGAAGAATGTAATCAATGTCACTGAATTGTACATGTAGAAACAAATTGGTGTATGTTCTACTGTGTATACTCTCAACAACAAAAATAAAATAAATGTACTAAAAAAAAAAAAAAACTTGTCAAGTGGTAGAAGATGAAAATGAGAAAAAGAAGATCAAAAGGGGAAGCAGCAGCTGCTCAAGGCCGAGGACACAGGCCCTTCAGTCAGTGCTAATTGGCTACCAGGCACCAAGGAGCAGCTTCCCAGAATACTGACCACACAGCCACAAACGCTCATTGAGCTTTCAGGCGATAGGGTAGGAGAGAGGGGTACGTGGTAGAACCATGCACAAGGGTGCAGGGTTCCCTCAGAAAACTGAGATCGATTGTGATGAGACACAACATGAAACCTCTGAAGATGGAACCCTCTAGTTTACTGGCTTTGAAATTAATTTGTGAAAACTAGATTCATAAGGCAGCCTACGATCAAAAGGCAGCTGCAGTTACTATAAAGTGTCCTCAAGCAAGTAAAAATCTGTCCACTGTTTCATTTATATACAAAAATGATCCTAAGTATGACCCCCAGGACCAATAAAATCAGTCTGGTCCCCTCTCAGTAGGACCAGTCTTGAGCTACCTGAGTGGTCATCTGGCTTAGCCACCCAGGCAGGTTCCATTACCCTTTATCGTACAGCAGTTTTCCTGAAATACAAGGCCCCGCACTTATCTCTCTTAGATGTCATTCACGAGACTGGGCTCCTGTTCTCTCTATCCCCTCCCCGTGCTGTGCCCCTGAAAATTCAAAACCAAAGAAGGGAAGGGCAACCATTTGCCTTTAGACCAGGTTCCTGATGATACAAACGGAAAAGCTGGGAGACCTACTCTAAAAAAATGCTTTTGTGCAGAGGTCTTCGGTGGTGGTTGTGGGGGCACGCACATCATTTACTCAAACATGTCAATGATTATGAAGATGGCACAGAACCAGGCAGTGTTTCATTCTGTTATACTTAAGGTCACCATGAGTCAGAGCCGGCTTGATGGCAACTAACAACAGTGCTCAATGTTTGTGGATTTAGGTTGGATTTTCCCCAGATGAATTATCAAGTCACATACTTTCAATCCCGCCCCTGTTGAGTATGTTTCTGACTCCTCTCACCACCCTTATCCCCACTATTGTGTCAATCCATCTCATTGAGGGTACTGAGCATTAACTATGTGCCAATCCTAAGGAGTGTGTACATACTTACATTGAAGTCTGAAAGAAGGGTGGGATGTGGCTATTGACACCATTTACTGAACTGGGGAGAGGAGGGAGCATGAAGACTATGAAACTCCCCAGATTTCACACACACATCATCCCACTCCTGGTTGACAGCATGTTCTGTAGCCTTTCAGGGCTAAGAAGAGGCAGTAAAGTTTAGCACAGTAGTTAAGAGCACAAGCTTTGGAGTTAGCCAGCATTGGATGCAATCACAACCTGCCACTTACTACAAGTTAGATACCTCTCTAAGCTTCGGCATCCTTCTCTGTAAAATGGAGCTAATACAACAAACCCTGGGAGGTTGCTGCAAAGATTAAATAAGATAACACACGCAAGGTACTTATCCGAGTGTCTGACAGAGTAAGTACTAAATGTACCGGAGAGAAAGAAAAAAAAAAAAAAGAAGTAAAAAAATATTGTGCATTTACAGTCCCCTCCTCTCAGCTGAGAATTTATAAACATCATCAAACATAACTCAACTTTGAGAATACATTATATGATTATTTTGGTAGCAGAGTTTTATTCTACTAATTATGTTTTGCTCAGGCAAATGTCAAAAATGAGTTTCCACTTCCAGAGTAGACACTGATAGGAGAGTGGGGATGGGGGTGGTGGGAGGAGTCAGAAACACACTCAACAGCAGCGGAATTGAAAGTATGTGACTTGATAATTCATCCAGGGAAGATCCAACCTAAATTCACAAACACTGAGCACTGCTGTGGTTACCTGCCATCAAGTCGGCTCTGACTCATGGAGACCTTAAGTATAACAGAATGAAACACTGCCTGCTCCTCTGCCATCTTCACAATCATTGGCATGTCTGAGTCCATTGTTGTGGCTATTGTGTCAATCCATCTCACCGAGGGCATTGAGCACTAACTATGTGCCAATCCTCAGGGGTGGAGGAGTATGTACATACTTACACTGAAATCTGAAAGAAGGATGGGATGTGGCTACTGACACCATTTACCGAGCACTCCTGCTCCAGGCCCTGTAAGAAGCATCCCACAAGCATCATCTTATTTCATCCTCAAAGCAGCCCTATTTTATGAGTCCAGGAACTACAGCTTAGGACAAGGTATAGAGGCTTGCCAAAGCCACAGCGCTTGTGAATAGCAGAACCAGCATTTAAACTCAGGCCCCTAAGATTCCAAAGCCCACGTCTTAATCCATACCTTTTAGTGAGAGGAGGGGAGAATTTTCCATGAAGCAGGGACAGAATGAACAATACTATATTTAGAGGATACTGAGTAGACCTAATAAGAAATAAGGCTAGAAATACAGGTTGGAGTTAGAAAGTTAGAGTCTGTAATTGCCAGCGTAGGGCATCAGGACTTAATGTACACTGAGGAGGCATCTGAAGACTTCATTAGGCAGTACTCTAAGAATATTCATCTTTGTTTAAGACGGATTAGAGAGCACGGAGCCTAAAAGCAATGTAACTCTTTACGTGCTGGTCATCTAGAAAGGAAATCTGGGCTGGTTATGAAATAAATTTCTAGCCAAGAGATGACAATCTGGTGACATAACAAGGAGGATAATGGAAAAGTCAAACAAACATTGAGGTTTCAGGGTTGGCTGACACCTCCTGGAATGAGGAGAAAGTAGGAATCGCAGCCAATTCCTAGAAGATATAATAGCGAGTCCAGTTTTAGAAGAATTCTACTTAAAGTGAGAGTAGGATACTCAAAGGGAAATGAGTACTAAAAACTCAAATTTTCCATGCTAAGAAAAACTGCAGAATCTTACTTTCTATGAAAAACAAGATGAACCAATCATCAAGATACCACCAATCTCCTTATTAGTGGAAGTCCACTAACTTAAGCTACAACAATGCAAAGTCAGTGACTATAATGGCTCCTCAAATCTTGACTTTACTCCTCTCTTCCTTCTTTGTCCTTCTTTTTCCTTCCCTCTTCTCCCTCAGCATTTATTTATTGGGTGCCAACTATGGAGCACGCATGTAGTTACAGAGGTAGTGAGTACAAGAAGGTCATAGTCTATGAGGAGAAACAGACATAAACTCAACAACTACAAAAATAAATGCCTAATTATAAACAGAAGAGTACTAGACATAGTACTGTGCCTATAAACAGGGATAACATAACAGCCGAAGGAGGTCTACAAATGCCGCTGTAACAGTGAGAGGGTCTGTGTGAGCTTGGGAAACTTACCTAACCACGTTGCAATGAGCACAGCATCAATTCCATCTATTGGCTCACAGATACGAGCCACAACTGGGTGGACCTGCTGGGCCAGGTAGTACTGGGTGTCAATGGTTAAGTTGTCCTGTTTCTGCAGCTGCTCAGGGGCATAGGCCCTCTGATTTGCAGTGAGGTTTGACCCATCCTAAAAGAGAACATGGTACAGGCAAAGCTGTGAGAAACTCAATCACACAAACACGTTCCAGTGGTGAAAAATAGAGACAACATTTTAAATTTATTTATTCAATTCCAAACACCAACAAGCCTTTCTGACCTTTTGTTGAACATTTCACATGCATCTAAGAGTAGGAACATGGAGAACATCTCACCCACTACCCAAGAACATAAATCCAGCATGTGTCCTGTTCTATTTTTTATTGAAACATGAAACCAACAAGATGGCACTGACTAGATCAGATAATTCCACCTGCTACATCACAGAAACAGTGAGGAAACTTGGTAACAGTTATTCTAATCAGAAAGGTTTTTTTAGCAGTGATGATAAAAAACATATGTATGGTCCTTTTAATATATTAATGAGATCCCTTCATGCAGGAACTTTAGTCATACTATCACCGTAAAGACCCTGGGAGTAATATTTTCTGTGACAGCTATATGTATCATTGGCAAGCAAATGAGCAAGGCGGTAAGGAAACAGGCTGAAACACACAGAGTAGTAATTTATATACAAGATACAGCAGGCAGGAGGAAAACTAATGAGGCATCCATGGAGTGTCAGTGTTCTAGGAGCAAAATATTGGTCACTGGAATGCAGGACGTCATTTCGTGCTGTTGGCCTGGCAATTCCTCAAGAAAAGGAAGGTGGGTCAGAACGGGCACCGCTGAGAAAAATAACTCTACTGAACTCTTTTCAAGGGCTTCCTCTTTTACTCTATGAAAATACAAGTTTTGAAATTCTATATGCTTGGCCCATATACACACCTATGGTTGATGTCACCATCATCTGTGAGTCAAAAAGTCACTGCTGTACTAGACTACGATCCAACAATGCAATCCACTCTTGCTCTTGTTTGAAACAACGCAGTTTAATATTCTGACTAGCAAATTACAACTATTCACAGCACTCAGCTGCTCTGCAAAACTGATTATACTGTGAACTCTACTTTCATCCCTGCTACAATCTGTCCCTTCCCAGCTCAGTATCCAGCCCAGAGCAGAGGCAACCTCCCACATCAATGCCTCTACTAGAGATTGGAGGAAGGACCTCTTCCTATGGCTAAGTTCCTGAGGAAAATAAACTGTTTATCAACTAGGCTCCACCTGTTAAAAGATATAAAGAAATACTTAAAAAGGAAGACATCCAGGGACAAGGACTAGAAGGCAGAAGGGGATAGGAAAGCTGGTGCTAGGGAACCCAAGGTTGAGTAAGGACAGTGTTGACATGTAGTACGGTTGTTAACCACTGTCATAGGGCAACATGTGTACTAAATGTGTATGAGAAACTATTTTGTTCTGTAAACCTTCATCTAAAGTGAGAATAGCAGCACAACTGGAAGAACATAATCGATGTCACTGAATCATGCATGTAGAAATTTTTGAAATGGTGTATCTTTGGCTATCTATATTTTCACCAAAAAGAAAAAAACGGTCGAGAAGGGAGAGGGTTGACATGTCGTGGGGTTGTTAACCAATGTCATAAAATAATATGTGTACTGACTGTTTAATGAGAAACTATTTGTTCTGTAAACCTTCACCTAAAGTACAATAAAAAAAATTAAATTAAATTAAAAAAAAAAGACAATCTCAAATGAAAAGAGTGGCTTATTGCTCCAGAAAACAAACAAACAAACAAAATACCAAACCCATTGCCACTGAGTCAATTCCGACTCACAGTGACCCTATAGGACAGAGTAGAACTACCCCAGAGAGTTTCCAAGGAGCACCTGGCGGATTCAAACTGCAGATCTTTTGGTTAGCAGCTGAGGTCTTAACCACTACACCACCCGGGTTTCCTATTATTTCTCAGGGGCTCACAATACAGTAAAAAGAATTAGGCAGAATTACTCAACTTTAATTGTTACCTTTTCAGAGGCTTGAACTGTTAGATGAGTGTCAGGTGACACTGACAAAAACAGTGTGAAAAGATCCTGGGGCAGTGTCTTTAGACACCATAACTGTATTCAGACTGTTTTTTAACATCACAAACACAGGAAACACAATCAATTTATAGAATTTTAGCTTTAAAAAAACTGGTCTATCCTTAAGATTATAAGTAGGGGCGGGGCGAAGATGGCAGAGTAGTCAGACACTTCTGGTGGACCTCTTACAACAAAGACCCAAAAACACAAGAGATTCGACTGTATATGGCAATCTGGGAGCCCTAAACATCGAAGGTAGAGTTGAGGAACCGGACTGAGTGTCAGGGGGAGGGAGAGACGGTTTGGAAGCAGCGAGGAGTTGCCAGACCTGATGCGGCGAGAGTCTAAGCCCTTCAGGCCTGATCAGCTCATGGGTGAGCGGTGAGGCAAGCAAGCAGCTGTGCTCAGAAGGTGTGTTTTCCACACCAGGGGAGACCCAGAGCCACAGAGTCTACATGGCCACACAGAACCAGTGAGAACCAGCTCTCACTGGCGAAAGATAACTTCTTGGGTAGGGCTTATCATGCAGATCAAAAACATCCCCCTTAGGGAAAAACCTCTCTCCCATTTACCTCCCCGCACCCTGCTGTGCACTGAGTCCGGGACCAGCTTCAGCAATTGCCGAGTCCCCTGGGCTCCCCTGGGCCGGAAGCAGGATCCATCACAAGCTGGGAGCCATTATCCCAGCCTTGCAGAGGGAACAAATTAACAAACAGAGGAAAAAATAAACTGCTGGCTCCCCTAAACCAGGAACACAGGGTAGGCACAGCTCCTTTGCCAAGACACAGGCATAAGGGATCCACAGACTTTGAGTGCCTTCCTCCTGCATAGACTTGTGTGGGCCCATCTCAACACCATAGGCCCTCATTACCGCAATACAAAAGAGTATATACCGGAACTCTAACTTCAACTGTTTCAGCTGTGAAGTGGCAGGTTCTTGACATTTGACACTGGTCTGCCCATTAAGCAGGGTCTTCACCTACCCACATCAAGGGCCTTAGGACTGGTGGCTCCACCCATGCCACCTAGCCACCTGCGATAGGGGCCCATGAATAAGAGGTGCTCCCCAGTCCTTACAAACTACCATCATTAGCTGCTCATAGTCCGGCTGCAAAACCCACCCACCTACCTGCTCTAGGGAACAGGGCCACGCCTTCCTCCTAGACACTCAGGGGCGGCCGTCAGCCCCGCCTGGCTCAGAGTATGTCCCCCTGTACAGCCAGATGCCTGTGCCTACACCAATCACCCGTGCCTGTCTAGGACTGTGAGAGTCACACACTTGGTGGCTATCTACCTGGGCACCTGAGCTGAATCCATACAGGAGGAGTGGGCGGACTCCTGAGCTCACGTACCTAGTAACAGATCTAACCACCTAGTGACAGGACATTAGAGCTTCAAAGCTGCCAATAATCAAACTAGCTCATACGAGCAGCCTATTTGGGCATATCAAAACAAAACAAGAAGCTAGGACACAGTAAGCAAACATAAAATAACAAATATAATAACTTATTGATGGCTCAGAGACAACAGTCAATATCAAATCACATAAAGAGGCAATCCAAGATGGCTTCAGCAAGCTCCCAAAATAAAGAACCTAGAAATTTTCCAGAGGAGGAAAATTTCTTGGAATTACCAGAGGCAGAATACAGAAGATTAATATACAGAACGCTTCAAGAAATTAGGAAGGAAATTAAGCAAGACACAGAACACGCAATAGAGGAAATTAAAAAGATAAGAGAAGAACATAATGCCAAATTTAATAGGCTGCAAGAATCCATAGAGAGACAGCAATCAGAAATCCAGAAGATTAACAATAAAATTTCAGAATTAGACAACTCAATAGAAAGTCATAGGAGCAGAACTGAGGCAATGGAAGTCAGAATTAGTGAGCTTGAAGATAAAGCACTTGACACCAACTTATTTCAGGAAAAATCAGATAAAAGGATTCAAAAAAATGAAGAAATCCCAAGAATTATGCGGGACTCTATCAAGAGGAATAACCTACAAGTGATTGCAGTACCAGAACGGGGCGGCGGGGTGAGGGGAGGATAACAAAATTCAGAGAGAATTGCTGAAGATTTGTTGGCAGAAACCTTCCCTGATATTGTGAAACATGACAAGATATCTACCCAAGATGCTGACTGAACCCCACATAAGGTAGATCCCAAAAGAAAGTCACCAAGACATATTATAATCAAACTTGCCAAAATCAAAGATAAAGAGAGAATTTTAAGAGAGGCCAGGAATAAATGAAAAGTCATCTACAAAGGAGAGTCAATAAGAATAAGCTCAGACTACTCAGCAGAAACCACGCAGGCAAGAAGGCAATGGGATGACATATATAAAGCCTTCAAGAAAAAAAACTGCCAGCCAAGAATTATATATCCAGGAAAACTCTCTCTCAAATATGATGGCGAAATTAGGGCATTTCCAGATAAACAGCAGTTCAGTGAATTTGCAAAAACCAAACCAAAATTACAAGAAATACTAAAGGGAGTCCTCCGGTTACAAAATCAGTAACATCAGATAGCAACCCAAGACTAGAACACAGGACAGAGTAACCAGATATCAACCCAGATAGGGATGTCACAAAAGTAAATCAAAGCTAAAACACTAAAAATAGGGAAACAGATGTCAATATGTAAAAGATGACAACAAAAACAAAAAAGAGGGACTTAAAAAATGCAGACACAGATTTTTCATATGGAGAGGAAACCAAGGTGATATAAACAAATAAAAGACTGGTATAAACTTAGAAAAATAGGGGTAAATATTAAGGTAACCACAAAGGAAACTAACAATCCTACAGGTCGAAACAAAAAACTAGAAAAATATGAACACTCAGCAAACACAAAATCAACAACAATAAAAAGATGAAAATACATAAAGAAAAATGACTCTACACAGAAAATTAAGTGAAACAAAGAAACTGTGAATAACACACAAATAAAGACATCAAAATGACAGCACTAAACTCATACCTATCAATAATTATGCTGAACATAAATGGACTAAATGCACCAATAAAGAGACAGAGAGTGGCAGACTGGATTAAAAAACACGATCCGTCTCTATGCTGCCTACAAGAGACACACCTTAGACTTAAAGACACAAACAAACTAAAACTCAAAGGATGGAAAAAAATACAGCAAGCAAACAACACCCAAAAAAGAGCAGGAGTAGCAATATTAATCACTGACAAAATAGACTTTAAAGTAAAATCTACCACAAAGGATAAGGAAGGACACTATATAATGATTAAAGGGTCAATACCCCAGGAGGATATAACCATAATAAATATTTATGCACCCAACGACAGGGCTCCAAAATACATCAAACAAACTTTAATGGCATTGGAAAGTGAGATAGACAGTTCCACAATAGTAGTAGGAGACTTCAACACACCACTTTCCGTGAAGGACAGAACATCCAGAAAGAAGCTCAACAAAGACACAGAAGAGCTAAACGCTACAATCAACCAACTTGATCTCACAGACGTATACCGAACACTCCACCCAACAGCAGCCAAGTATACTTTCTTTTCCAATGCACATGGAACACTATCCAGAATAGACCGCATATTAGGCCATAAAGCAAGCCTTAACAAAAGCCAAAGCATCAAAATATTACAATGTATCTTTTCCAACCACAAAACCATTAAAGTAGAAATCAACAACAGATAAAGCAAGGAAAAAAAATCAAACACATGGAAACTGAACAAACACCTTGCTCAAAAACTACTGGGTTATAGAAGAAATTAAGGATGCAACAAAGAAATTCATAGAATCAAACAAGAATGAAAACACATCCTACCAGAACCTTTGGGACACAGCAAAAGCGGTGCTCAGAGGTCAGTTTATAGCAATAAATGCACACATCCAAAAAGAAGAAAGGGCCAAAATCAAAACTTTAACCCTACAACTGGAACAAGTAGAAAGAGAGCAGCAAAAGAAGCCCTCAAGCGCTAGAAGAAAGGAAATAATAAGAATCAGTAGAATTAAACGAAATAGAGAATAGAAAAACAACTGAAAGAGTTAACAAGACTAAAAGCTGGTTCTTTGAAAAGATCAACAAAACTGACAAACCACTGGCCAAACTGACAAAAGAAAAACAGGAGAGGAAGCAGATAACCCATATAAGAAATTAGACAGTTGGTATCACAACAGACCCAAATGAAGTTAAAAGAATCATAAAAGAATAGTATGAAAAATTGTACTCTAAAAAATTTGCAAACCTATAGGAAATTGACAAATTTCCAGAAACTCACTACCTACCTAAACTAACACAAACAGAGGTAGAACAACTAAATAAACCCATAACAAAAGAAAAGACTGAAAAGGTAATTTAAAAACTCCCAACAAAAAAAAGCCCTGACCCGGATGGCTTCACTGGAGAATTCTACCAAACTTTCAGAGAAGAGTTAACACCACTACTACTAAAGGTATT
>NW_004444036.1:9388243-9436199 GCF_000243295.1 Trichechus manatus latirostris | reverse complement strand
GACCAGACTTAATGATCTGACTGAGACTGGAGGAGCCCCAGAAAGCATGGCCTCTGGATTCTCTATTAGCCCAGAACTAAAACAATTTCCAAAGCCAACTCTTCAGATAGGGATTGGACTGGACTGTGGGACATAAAGTGATACTCGTGAGGAGTGTGCCTCTTAGCTCAAGTAGATACAAGAGACTAAAGGGGCATCTTCTGTCCGGAGGTGAGATGGGAAGGCAGAGAGGGTTAGGAGCTGGTTGAGTGGACACGGGGAATCAGGTGTGGAAAGTAGAGGAGTGTGCTGTCACAGTGTGAGGAGAGCAATTAGGGTCACATAACAATGTATGTATAAATTTTTGTATGGGGAAAAAAATAAAGAAAAAAGGTGGGTCTTAAAAAAAAATTTGCTAACCCCTATACATCAGACCAAGAATATGTAATTTTTTTTACACATCTTTCCTATTAGATTGAGCTTTCTAAGGACAAGGGCTGAATCTTGCTTATCTTTCTATACCATTGTCTACATAAATACCTGGTTTATGGTATGAATTTAGGGAATGTTTTCTAAATGAAAGTGGTGTGACTCAAAGTGGTATTTTAATTATAATTTAATTACTTTCATAATGACTCTTGATTTTATATAACTAGTTACATTATGCATATATGTACAAACTATGTAGACTTCAGAATCTCCTCACACTTTAAAACAGATTTACAGAATGTGCTTACGGAACACTTTTTTGACAGAGAGAAATCCCACTACTGATAAACTAAGAGTTATTGAGGAATCGTACGGTATGGTAGAAATGAGAGCAGAATTCTTCCTCGATTCCTCAGTTCCTTCAGTGGCAAAGATAGGGAGTACAGTTGAATATAGTGGGATGCTATGTCAATCAGCTTTGTTTCTGCACTGATTCCATTATCTTAAGTCCCAGGGAGGTGTAAATAGTTGCTAACTGAAAGGTTGGAGGTTCGAGTCCCACCAGGGTCTGGCAGTCTCCTTCGGATAAATCAACCACTGAAAACCTTACAGAGCACAGTTCTACTCTGACACACATAGGGTAACAAGCATGAGTCAGAACTGACACTATGGGAACCTGGTGGTGGTAACCCTATCCTAGCCCAACCAGATGTGCTTGCTTTCTCAAATGAGATAAAAACATTTTGCTGCACACATGTGTAAATAAGCACAAATATAGCAAAAGTTTGGTCCTATCCTTCCAGAAATATCATTAACTACTATTTGTGAGAGGCTGCATGGTGTACCACAGGAATGGCACATAGTTTTAGATGCCTACTCCTTATTGTTGGCTGGAGCCGAAGTTACGTGTTGTGGAGAATTCTGAGGCCATGCTCGAGATCACCAATAGAATAGTGCTCTGACTGAATAGTAATGTCTGCCATTGTTGCAGAAGGGATGACATGCATGCCACATATTTGCCTTCCATAGGTAGTGGAATGAGACAGAGTACGTTGCCTGACTGATTTAGATATTCCAACACTTATTTTTTGGATGAATTATTTTGTCCTCTGGGAACCTCAGTTTCCTTATCTAAAAGATGAGGCCAGTAATATCTCCCTTACATATTTGTTAGGATTAAATAGGATAATGCCTACGAAGTACCTACCCAGTGCCTTGCATATATAATAGATGCCTAACAAATGTTAATTCTCAAATAGGGATGCTTACAAACATAAGAATGACTAGATTCTGCTGCACGTTCGGAACCAGTATGCTGCCTTGCATGATGTAATCTTGAAAAACATGGAGAAGATTAAGACCTCTCGGAGTACCAACACTGACAACCTATACTGAGAGCCTTTCTCCATCCTACTTGCCATCAGGAGTTGTCCAAGCTGTTTAGAGAGCTAGAAGGCTAGTTATTATTGCTACAGGTGATGAAATGATTGGAAACGTGTGTTACCATTTAGTTTGAATCTCATACGGCCAAACCTTATACTGAATCCTCTTTTGGTTTAATTTTGATTTGCTTTTCCTCTGGAGAGAAGAATGGGAACAAACCATCTAGTAGAAGGTGGTAAGGTTAGCCAAAGAGAAATGGCTACCATTTTTAAAAGCAGCCTTGTGGAGGAATGTTGGCCAAAGTTTGTTTATTATGGCATTGGTTACACTGAATGGCTTCAGGTGTTACCTTAAAAAAAAAAAAAAAAAAAAAAGCCTAAAGTTTAAAAGAAAGTTAAGTGAAACTTTTTTCCAAGGTTCCACTCTATGTTACTTTGGTCAAGCCTCAGAAATGCTTCTTTTCCACCATCATTTGTTTTTTGCAAGGAAAGGGTATAAAGGGATGTGTTCAGGTCATTATATGCCTCAAATTTAGCAGATTGAAATAAAACTTGGTTATAACATTAAAAAAATCCAAAAAAAACCTCGTACCTCACTTTTCTGGGATAATGTAGAAGGCAGTAGGAAAAAAAAATGTCTTTTTTGAACTTAAACAAAAAGATTATATAAGCAATGTTGATTGAGCTTAATAATTTTTACTGGTGAATAAAAAATCAAATGTTTAGAGGCTAAAGATTTTTTTAAAAAAGGCACTTGAGTTACTTTCCAATACATCATTAGAAGTTCTTACAGGAAGGCACGTTTTTAAAAAGCAGTTTAAAATTTCTAAGCGATTCTCAGTTTTAAAAATTTTTATTTTAAAAATCCACACAAAAGGCTAGTTTTAACCATGACCCAAACATTTATCTTACTGTACTTTGTATTTTAAAAATCTGAGTTCAAACATGAAAATAATTGATAAGATGATGGGTTTTTCTGTGTTGTGTTTGAAAATCATTCAGGATATGACATAAGATATATCCCTCAAAGATCTAGTTCTCAGAGCAAGACCCCTCACGGTATATGCAAGAAGATGCAGCATACACCTTTAAGAATAGATTAAGAAGCAATGCTGGTCTTCCTTGAAGTGCCCATTCATGAACTTCACAAAGTACGTGCTTCATAGAGACACCAGGTGCAATCAATTCATTCAAAACTATGTAGTCATTTCTAAAGGAAACCACTAGAAAATAATTTTTAAACGGGTGACAAGTGGGCCCCAAAAAGACAATTATGTTAAAGACATACCTATGGAGATTATGTCTAATGAAGGTTAAACAGCTAAAGATTTAAAACTTAACCAACAAATAGAAGTTGACTTAAGATCTGAGCTAATAATTCACATAGGTTCTACTCTGACACACATGAGGATCGCCATGAGTTGAAGTTGACTCGACAGCAACTGCTTTTTTTTTTTTTCCAAGACTATGGGAAAAAATGCTGAAAGTACATCACACCGGTATTAGCATTTTGAGCCTTTCTATCGCAATAAAGGAGCCCTGGTAGTGCAGTGGTTAAAGTGCTCGGCTGCTAATTGAAAGGTCGGTGGTTCAAACCCACAAGCCGCTTGGCGGGAGAAAGATTCCAGTAAAGATTACAACCTTAGAAACCCTATGGGGCAGTTCTACTCTATCCCATAGGGTCAGTATGAGTTGGAATCAACTCGACGGCAATGGGTTTTTTGGTATATCTCAATAAGACCTGAGAAGAAATCATAGACCTAATATTTAGTTACCAAGAAACATAAGCTTGACTTCTAAATACATTGATCATCCTATTTTACAAGTTACCATACAGCTCCATTCTAGGTTTAGCCAAAACATAATTGTGGTTTGATTTCATTTATTAGATGCTATTTCAATGAACCTAGAAAATTTTTCAAAGTTGTATGCTGTCATCTGCTCCTGTCATTAACAATCTAAGGTTTTTCATGTATGTAAAGACATAAGTGAAAGGGAAAAAAAACTAACCTATTTACCAAAATCTTTATTTGCATAATATTAAAATTGTTTTTTTGAGATGAGACTTGTCAGAGGCAATATGCAAAGCACATTAAGGGCTTGAGTATGTCAGACATTTACGGAAATATTTTCCTGCAGGAATTGGCTTTCTGTAACAGTTCTTAATCAAGGGTAACCCTAGGAGGGAGACAGAGTCAAGTGCTGATTCCTGTCCATGTACTTAAATCATTTGTTATGTACAACATCTACAGTATGTAGCACATACTAGCAGACTACTTTTAAATTTAAAAAAGGTTCTATGATTTTAAAAACACATTGACTGTAGTTCAACAAAGATCAATCATACTACAATAAATTTTAAGGCTTATTTAAATTTTTTTTACTGTAATAATATAATGCAATAAAAATTAGGATAAAACTCTTAATAATAATTAAAAAGAAACAGTCTTAATTTAGATGAACTATGCCTTTCGGTAAATAGACCACACTATAGTAATTTTAAAGAATTTGGATAGAAGTTACAACTGAATTTTTTTTTTACAGGGAAAAGAGATGAGACCTCTCCTTTGTTCCAGTGGAGTTTTTTTCAAAGAAAATACTGTGTTTTCAAAGAAAAACTGCTCTTCAGTCTCACCCTTCTTCCTTCCCTAAATGTTAGAGGCGTTTAAAACACAAAAACAAAAAAACCTTGTTGTCATCAAGCTGATTCATAGTGATCCTACAGGACAGAGTAGAACTGCCCCATAGGGTTTCCAAGGAGCAGCTGGTGGGTTTGAACTGCTGACCTTCTGGTTAGCAGCCGAGCTCTTAACCACTACGCCACCAGGGCTCCAAAAGAAACTGGTTATTGCTTTTAAAACTGTAAGGCATTGAGGTTCCTTACTGGTGCCTCAGAGGACAAGGGAGAAGGCAAGGAGGCGAGCTCTGGGCCCCCTCAACTCTAAATAAATAAATTAAGGAAGAAGGGAGGAAGAGAGGGGGACAGGATTGGGAGGAGGGAGAAGATGGGGAGGGGAAGGGAGAGGGAGAGGAGGAGGGGGACAAGGAAGGAGGGAGGGAGGGGAGGAAGGAAGGAAGATGGTTAGAAAATTTACATTTTCTTCAGAAAGTATGTTTTTAGGATCTCTCAACTTTCTCCATATAATCATGCATTTCGTATTTTTTCCAAGTAATCATTTGTGTATAAGCTAGGAAAAAATGCATTTACTCTCTTCTTATTTCACTAATATTCATAATGGAAACCGTCTCAAAAGGAACAATAAAGGACACTGGTGGCTATATTCCCAAACTTACACATATTTCCATTAAAGTTACTTTAGAGTTGAAACAGTAGCTACTGTTACAAACCTGTCCACCAAAATAATTTCAGTGAACCAAAGACTAGTCTTAAATGTTACCTGAAAATTCTAATGAAATATGCCATATGCTTGATTAATATTTTTTAAAACGCTGTGAAACAGATTAACCACACTAAACCATCTCTTTACAGCATCAGTTATTTGAAAGAGTACTAAATAAGACACTGTGGCACTTACTCTGGGTTCTTAAATGGTATGAGTCTTATTAATCACGATAGTTTTACCTGACAGATGATATAGGACACAGTATCTCCAGGTTTCACCTTTCTGCCTCCTTGAGAATTTATCCAGAGGGCAACATGCACATGAGGTAGGCTTTTTTTGTCAGGGTAATCTTGGGGATCCTTCGTCAATGCCTAAAAGAGAAAAAGCCCCAAACTTTAAAATAAAACCCTTCTCATAGATAAATGCTAAACACATCTTCACTAGAATCATATTAGCCACATAAAAGCAACAGAAGCTGTATGTGAAAAGCACTGCCACCGGGTCCTTACACATTCCATCCACAAACAAGGCTCCTCTCTCCTTTGTTTAGTGACTAACAGAACTAAATGTAATCCTGACCAAAAAGAGAAATAAAAGTTTATGAGCCAGGTCACAGAATTAGATGTGAAAAAAATTCAAGACTATAAATTCGATGTTGTATGCAGCCTTAGGGTTTCTCCAAATGTGTGTAATTCTCTCGCTGAATTACCTGATTCATTGGGACTGATGAATAATGGCTACTCTGCCTTAATGATCTGTTTCTCAAAGGCTTCTCTAGCCTAAACAGAGCCCGAGGGCAACAGAAATCACGGAATTTACTCATACTGTCAACTTTAGCTCCACAAAGGCAAAATGAGTTTGTAGCGGAAAGTAAGCCCCATGAGGGCAGGAGCGATGTGCATCTTGTTCACAGCTGTGTTTGGCAGTGCTCAGAACAATGCCTGGCATATGGCAGCAACCAAATGTTTGCTGAATACATTATTTCACTCATTCCACAATAATTTACTAGGTTCAAGCTGAGTAAAGTACTGTAGGATGAGTAAGACACAGTCACTGGTATTGAGTCATGTGCTATTAGTAGAAGACCCCTCCCCGCCAAAAAAAACTCTAAAATAAGCTGCATGTGCCCTAAGAGAGACGTGAACAAAGTGCTACGGTGAGAGTTTAGCGAAGATCATTTCTATCTGAGAGTGGAAATCATGGAAGAAAAAGCTTGCACTGCTAATTAGAGGAAAAACAAGATTTTAAGAGAAGGAGAGAAGGTGATGGTGACAAGAACATTACAGACAGAGTGCAAAGCAAAATTAAAGGCAAGGGGTGAGAAAGAATACAGTCTACTGGACTAGAACTCAATAAGCACAATGGAAGGAGGGAGACACTTAGCTCTGTAAGAGGTGAGTCTCAAAAGACAAGGAGGCAACAGGGTGCTGCTTGACAAGATCATCTACTCTCAAAGTGTGGTCTGCAAACCCCTGGGGGTCCCCAAGACACTTTCTGGAGTGGCGCGATCAAAACTTTTTACAACACTATTTGCAATGATGGTGTAGAAGTAATGGTGGGTAAACCTGCTGGCACCTTATAAACACGAATCAAGGCAGCAGCACCAAACTGAACTAATAGTCATTTTATTCTTCATCACTTAAGAACGTCCTTAATGAAGCAGTAAAAATTATTAATTTTTACAACTCTTGACACTTGAGTACAGGTCTAATATTCTGGGTGATAAATTGGGAAGTATGCACAAAGCGCCTCTACTGCATACCAAAGATCAATGGTTGCTTCAGGAAAAGCACTTGTTGTGATTGTTTGAGTTGCGAGCTAAACTAGCTGTCTTTTTCATAGAACACAATTTTTAATTTAAAGAACGACAGACAAACTATGATTATTCTGACATGGGTATCAGGCACAATCTGACAATTTATCAAAAAAGAACCAAGTGAGCCTGTCACTTCAAGAAAAACTGACAGTATATATTGTCGATGGTAGAATTCAAGCTTTCAAGTAAAAATTAGAATTTTGAAAAACTTATTTCCACTTCTGTGAGCTTGATAGCTTCCTAATAATACTTAAAGACTTTTCTGATGATACAAGTAGTAATATTAACATATGTGATTTTAAAATATTGTACAATGAAATATGTCAACATTTGGAAGAATTGCATAACTCAGTGAACCAACATTTTTCAAATGACCGATGCCTAATATCATGTATGGGTGAAATATCCATTCAAAGTACAATACAGACCAGTGGGTTTTAATGTAATAGAGTATGAAAAGTTCATTGATATGGTTTCAGATTCCACATACCAAATAACCTTTAAGAAACCACCACTTGTAGAGTCCAGGTGCAGGATCAAAAAAGAACACACACAACTATCTGAAAAAATTACTAAAATACTGCTTTTTCCAACTGCATATCTGTTGAGATTGGATTTTCTTCCTATACGTCAACCGAAACCACATATCATAACACATTGGATGCAGAAGCAGATATGAGAATCCAAATGTCTTCTACTAAGCCAGATATTAAAGAGATTTGCAAAAGGGTAAAAGAATGCCACTCCTCTAGTTAATACGTTTTTATTTTGGAATATATTGTTATTATCATGGAAAGAAATGTTATTTTTGGTATTCATATAATGGATTTATTGTTATTTTAAAATAAATTAGATTTAAAATTTCTAAGTTTTAATTTCGAATACAGGAAATACCAACATAAACTACATAAACAAAAGCCCTTCGGAGTTCTCAATAATCTGAAGAGCATAAAGGTGTTCTGACAGCAGGAAATTTGAGAGCTGCTGTACCAGAAGAATAAAGTGAGTTCTCAAACATGGCTGCACATACCCAAGTTATCTACACTTTCTAAATCATACATTCAGCATAGGAGAGTGCCTAGGAGATACTTCCAACTACTGGAATCTCCTTGAACCTGGATTATGTGAAGTTTTGATTGACTCAGAAGAGCAATGCCATATAGAAATCTTAATCAATATAACTCTACTGAAGAAAACAATTATTATCTTCAATGGACTATTCTTCAGGGTAAGGTTAAGAAATTCTGAATTTCATCTGACATACTTTCTAGTTATTAGATTGGGGCTACTTGGGAATTTTACAAGCTAGTTTTAGAAGACTTGATTAAAAAAACGCTTCCTGGTGGTTTGGGCTCAAGTTAGCTAGGGTTATAAAAATCAGCAGTGATTTCTGTTAAGGGTGATGGAAAAATTTGGAAACTGATAGCGGTGATGGGTGAACAATGACATGAATGTGATTAACATCACGGATCGTATATGTAAAAAAAGATGAGACGACAAATGTTCCGTTACATATATGCTTACCACAATAAAAAAAAAAGAAAAAAATTTTCAAAAAATCAGTTGTGAAGCAGTTTATGGTACTGCATGAAATATATTTAAGCTAAGATTGCAGTAGTTCAGAAAATCATACACAGTGTTTTTCAGTTGCTTTTCGTAACAAGGGTTAAAATCTCTACAAAGGTAAATCCCACCACTTCATTCCTACCACCACCCTAAGCTAGCATGTAATTTTAAAGCCCTACCAGCATCACAAAAATATCCTATCATCTAAGACCATCCACAACCAGTCACATATACATACTCTTTATTCCACTCACCTTTGAAAGTGATAAAATGTAAAAACTCAATCACTCACAAGTTTTAAATAGTATAAGTAGTCAGACAAACGATAAACATTATCAGTAGGCTACATTATGGCTGGAGCCACATTTCTAAGAAAGTAGACAGTATTAGAGACACAATCTGCAAAATAGATGCAAAAATTGATCAAAAGAAGACTGAAGTCATGACTCTTACTCATGCAAATTTTTGAGAAGGAAACCAAACAAAATCCGAGAAGAAACCACTTTCTAGATGACCCGAGTGATTCCATGCCAATAAGTGCGTACTGCGCTGCATTGCTTAATCTAAACGAAGAGCTAGCACCAAGAGGCGCATGTCCTTTGGTAACATTTACTTCTATTTTTCAGTATTATTCATGTACAAATGACTGTCTCCTTTTGTGACATTAAAGATGTCACAGTCAAAGTGTAGCAAACAAACAACTCACCTAAGAATAAATACAATTAGTAAGGATATGCACAGAAAATGTTCATTCTCTCTAGGAATCAGAGATGCAAATTAAATTCTACTGTGAAATATGGTTTCACATCCATTATGGTAGCAAATTTTTGCTTAACTATCATTGACAATACAAGCAAAGTTCTGGTGAAATTGACACATACATTTTGTTATTATCAACTGGTACCACCTTTTTCCAAAGCAATATGGCAAGAACCATATAGATATTCACATCCCTTGACTTAAATATTTCACTTCAAGGAACCTAAACTAAGAAAGTAATTCAGCCGAAGAAAAAATATAAATGAACAAATATGTTCAATACAGTTATTAATAATAGCAAAAATAAATATTTTAAATGATCAACAAACAAAAATTTTAGATAAAGATTATCAGAGAAATAGGAGACCAATATGATGATTAACAATATGGTTTTTAAGATAATCTAGCAATGTGGAAAATATTTGTTTATGTTAAGTTGAAACAGATAGCAAAATAATTTTTATTGTAATCACTACAATATAAAATACGTTTTCGAGAGAAAAAATAAAAACAATAAACATTACTTTAGCATAGGGGTATTATGAATAATTTTTTATTTTAAAATTTCCATTAATGTCATCATTAGGTTCTTCTTCATCACTTTTTTTGGTATAAGCTTTGGCACTGAAATCTGTCACAAAACGGGTAAAACGATATTTGCAAAATTACCTTCTGGATATGTAAGTGTACTCCTTTTAAGTGAAAAAAATCTGTAACCTACCATCTTGTTTATTACACAGCACCTTGAAAACTAAGATTTTTATTTTTCAAACGAGGTAAGAAAAAATACTCCTTATGTTCAACAACTAAGACCATCCATAAAGTGTAATCCATATATATACACCATTAAAAAGAAAAAAGAAAGAAAGCACAGTGCTTTGACTATACAGAAAGTGCTACCACAATCTTTTCGGAGGGGTCCAAAAAAGCCTTCTGATTACAGTACCTATAAGGATCACCTTCTGTGAAGTCAGACACACAGATGCATGCACATACACACACATTAAGCTGATAGGTTTGCCCCCAAAACAACTAATACTTCGAAAGACTATGAATGAGGTAGTATTCTCTGGTCCCCAAGACATAAACTATAACACTCTATAGAACCTCTGAAAACAAGGCTTTCAAGTGTAAGAAACAGAGAAAGAAGGCCTCTGGCAAAGATCTGGCAGTACCTGTGGCTGGAGGAGGAGGAGCTGTATACTAAATTGGTGATAGAGTTGTTAAGCAGCTTTCATCACCAGCTAGAATTTATTTCAACTGCAAGGGTGAGGTGGTTCTTCAACCATCTGAAGGAGGAGAAAAGCACATGACAGCAGCTGGGCTCAGAAATAAATGCTACATTTACCTTGTTAATTTCAAACTGGCTCACTGGGATACTGCCATTTAGCACATTTTCTCCAATTTCTATTAACCTCTTCTGAATGTTTTCCACTATAGTGTCCCGGTTTTGATCAGAAAGAATCTGACCAATGACAAAGCTGCAAAAAAGAGAGGGATTGACATTCTTAATATCATACTTTATTAAATTAATAAAGGAGAGAAAAGGAAGATAAATGCCATTAGATTAATATGTGGACAAGAGCAATACTCAAAGCTAATGTAAGAGTTAATGTCCAAAAGGCAGTTAACTTTTTTTTTTTTAAAACATTAACTCTACCAAAAGTTTACCAACCTAGAAATGTCAAATTTGCCCTTAAACATACAAACAATTCTTTGATGTAACAGCGAATGCGTCATCCAAATTCAGATGGAGAAAGGTATGTGTTCTATTACGTTTTTATGCAATTATAAAATTCACAAGCAGTTATATTTAATACAAGTTAGAATTTTAGAAGAAAAATATTTCACTTTCCTCATAAAGCACCAAAATATTATCTAAAACTCTGCCTGAGATAACCATTAGCTAGGTAAGTAGAAATAATAAAGTTCTTTATGTAAATTTAAATAAAACAATGATTTCAAACTTCTCTTTCTTCAGCATCATTATGCTGCTCAGTGTTGTTCAACCTTATGCTATCCCTCAAAAACTTCATGTTATTCTACCAGACCAAAAGGAAAAAAAAAAAAAGGAGTAAGGAAGCCAATATTTTATCCATTTCTGAGAAAATGCAGAGCGAGGGTTTGACAGCTGCATTATAATTTGTCAGAAAAAGAATCCTGACAAAAACATTTGTATAGCTTTAATTACTAATACATTTCTAACTCAGAGAAATTTACTTCTATTATGATGCATCTTTTCTTAGAAAACACAAAGCTGAAGAGAACACTCTAATCGACAGTCTATACAAAGTAGTTTCATCTTTGGGTACATTTAGGGGCAATGAAGCATTTCAAACTACATTTCATAAAAAGCTAACAGTGACCTATACTCAGATGATCATCTTTGCCTAATCAAGAGTAGTTTTGCAGAAGCAACAATTGCTCAATCTCCCAACTTTGAAAGCAAGAGGACGACTGGAAAACAAGTGAAAAATGCTGATACGATAACAATATTAATTTAAAATTTAGTCTTAAAGAAAAAAAATTCTTTTACTTTCAGAATTGTTCAAGCTCACAAAACAGAAGTATCTGAAAGATGGTACATAAAGTACCTAAAGATTCATTTTTTTTAAATGAGTGCTTTATAAATTAATATGACCCTAAAAAAACAGGTCTTACACAATCTTCAGTTGCACGTGCAAAGCTAGGGGATCAGTCGTGACATTATTTCTGAGGTACATACAGTATTTGAGAGCTAGCTCTTCACCTGAGATTAGTAACAATCTTCTGCACACAAACGATGTGGGTGGGAACAAAGTCTTACTCCATGGCCCACTTTAAATTTCAGAACATTTTAAACCACAAAACAGAGACATCTTAACAGTTATGTTCCTAAAGAGGCTCTAGGAAGATTCAGGAACACTTATGACATGGTTAGGTTCCAAAGACCAGGTCATAATGCGACAATCAGTGTTATGCGAAAATGGAGGTTGATCACATCAGGCCACAAAACAGAGTATAACTACATCATTACATAATTTCCAAATTGCATCATTACATAACTGCCAAATCACTGAGAATCATGGCCTAGTCAAAATGACACATAACCTAAACGATCACAGCCAGCATTACACTCACCTCGCACCTTGGGGTTCATTACTGCCAGACGTATGTCGTTAATGCGCAAAATAGTCAGACAGTAGATTTTTTACTAGGTTCAAGCTGAGTAAAGTACTATTGTAGTAAAAGTGAGGAGTGGGTGCAGTAACATTAAAGCAAAACAAAACAAAAACAAACCAACATCAACAAAACCAACTCTGTAAGGATCTCAAATGTGAAGGTTTAACCTCACTTGAGGAAAGTCCTAAGATGTATCTTACAGTAAGAATTTCTTACTGAGCCAGTTTGGCTTTCTCTAACTTTTAATCTACCTGTAAATTTTTACTCCAAGTAGGTAAGAACTGTTAATATGTAATAACAACAATAACAAAAAAGAAGTTGTGTCCTTCTGCTTGGCAGAACCATAGGTGTTCTCCACAACGTCATTAAACACTTCATTTTTTAAAAAGACAAACAACAAAAGCAAAAATGGAAGCTGAACTCACTTTCCAGTGTCTTTAGCAAGATCACACCAATCTCTTCTAACTATATCTAATCCTTTCAGCTCCTGTTTGGTGAAATAATTCCCATCCAATGTTGGCTCAACAACCAGAGCAGCATACTTCTTTTTCTTCAGCAACAGCAGAGACTTGAAGACACCGTCAATATCTATTTCAAGCAGTTTGTACAACTTATTCACTTCACTTTTTACCTGTGAAAATTTCAACAATTAATATTAACTTCTCAAATGCCTAACAAGGAGATCAACAAGTTACAAATTTCCAAGAGTTAATCTAAACAGAACTTAAAGTCACACAAGATTAGGATGCATTAACTCAGCTTATACAGAACATAGGAGCCCTTGTGGCGCAGTGCTTAAGCACTTGGCTGCTAACTGAAAGGTCACGGTTCGAATCCACCAGCTACTTTGCGGGAGAAAGATGCGGCAGTCTTCCTCCATAAAGATTTACAGTCTTGGAAATCCTATGGGGCAGTTCTACCCTGTCCTATAGGGTCAATATGACTCAGAATCGACTCAATGGCAATGGGCTTGGGAATACAGAATGCTGGGCAAGGAAAATGAAAAAGCACAGGACAGAAACAGATTTAAAAAAAGAGAGAGAGAAAGAAAATAACATAAATATATCATTCCACTGAACCAAAGGGCAGAACTGGCAGGGCCAGTCAGCCCCAGGAAAATTATGAGATGCATAGTCTTCATTGAATCTAAAGGCTAAATACATATGTACTAGCCTTGGGTTCAAACATACCAAAGATTGTGAGGATGGTGCACAACCAGGCAATGTTTCATTCTGTTGTGCATGGAGTCGCCATGAGTCAGAGCTGACTCGACAGCAACTAATAACAACAAAGCCTTCAAAAACTACTTAGAGATCAGACAGTCCAATAATATACTGGCGAGAAATAAATAAGCAAAATTTTGACTATTAAAATAATGTCTAAGATCTCCCTGTACCTCCCATAGCTTCTTGAATATAAGCAAGTAACTACTGGTGAACAAAGAAAGAGGAAAATACATAGCTTTCCAAGGTCCAATATGAGTACAATGTGCCAGGCTTGCTCTCAGGTGAAGACTACAGTTCAAATCCCATACATTACAGAGAGAAAGGTAGGAGGTTGTCAGTTCATATGATGATGTCTTAACTTTAGCTTACTGGGGCAGTATCTTTTCTTTTTAATATATATAATTTATTTTGTTGTTGTTGAGAATATACACAGCAAAACATACACCAATTCGACCGTTTCTACATGGACAATTCAGTGATACTGACTGCACTCTTTGAATTGTACAACTATTCTCACCCTCCTTCTCTGAGTTGTTCCTCTCCCATTAACATAAACTCACTGCTCCCTCAAGTTCCTAGCTAATCTTGGAGTTGGTGTTGTCAATTTGATTCCATACAGATAGATGTTAAGAGAGCACAATGCTCAAGGCAGACATTCTTCACTAGTTAAGCTAAACTACTGTTTGGTTTTAAGAAGACTACAAGGGATATTTTTGGTTTAAGGTTTAAAGATTTTCTCAGGGCAATAGTTCTGGGGGTTCATTCAGCCTCCATGGCTCCAGAAAGTCTGGAGTCCATGAAGATTTGAAATTCTGTTCTACATTTTCCCCCTTTTGATCAGGATTCTTCTGTGGAATCTTTGATCAAAGTGTTCAGTAATGGTAGCCGGGCACCATCCAGTTCTGGTCTCATGGCAAAGGAGGCAGTTGTTTATGGAGGTAATTAGACTCATATTCCATTTCCTTCTATTCCTGACTCTCCTTCTTCCTCTGTTGCTCCAGGAAAATACAGACCAATTGTTGTGTCTTGGCTGGTCGCATGCAAGCTTTTAAGACCCCAAGCGCTACGCAACAAATTAGAAGACAGAATAACTAAACATGTTATTAGGTCAAGTAACTGGGATGTCCCATGAAATACGACCCTAAACCCTCCAAACCAAGGAAAATCCCATGAGGTGTATGGTTGTACATAAGCAGCCTCAGCAGCTACTCTTTATTATTTCTTTTTGTCATTGTAAATATCTCTATCACACAACTTTGCCAATTCTATTTTTTACAAGTGTACAACTTATTGACAGAAATTACATTAATTGGCTGTGCAACCCTACCCTTAATCAATGTGATTTTTCCATCACCATAAACCAAAACTCAGAGACAATATCTTAACAGAGCAAGTGCTCAAGAAACACTTGAAAATTGTCAATTGCAATTAGGAGGTTACAAATGAATATTTTTAAATGGCCTCTTGCCTTTAAAAATACATTTTAAGTATTCCTATAAAAATTATAGACGTGTATGTATGCATGAGTGTGAATATAGGTACGTATGCTTGTCTGTATGTATTTATCCATATCTATGCATAAAATGCATTGGAATACTACTAGAGACATATTTTCTTATGAATAACAATGTACTAAGTACTAACGTGATCACATCTTAAACTTACAATACTTAGACTGTTTTCAAGTGAAAAATTTATCTATCATTTAGGGAAAAAACAATTACTTTTGAACTTTACCCTCAAAAAAAAACAACTGAAGTAGAGCTTCAGAAAAATACAAGAGGATGAAGAACTGAGAGGAGCTAAGTTTATTGTTTTCATAAGGATACACACATACATGAATTTATGGTGTTGTATGGTAAAAACAGAATTGACAAAAGTAAGTAAAGCAGATAATTTCCAATTATCTCACCTTGTTCCCCAACTTAAATACTTCTTCAAGGTTGGTGCTATTGGTGTTTATCATAATTGAATCTGTATCTCCATAAATAACTTCAAGATTCATCTAATGAAAGGAAAAAATTATAAACATTAACAATAAAAACACAGTGACCATTACACACAAAGAAATGAGGGTACTTTAGATTTTCCATACTATAGAAATTACAGGCTGCACTGGCTCTTCAAAAGTTTATGTTTATTATTATCCATAATGTCAGGGATGTACAACTATAAATTAAGCTCCTATAATCCAAAAAGGCAAGCACCACAACATTAAAAAAATCTCCCAAATTTTCTTAAACCAAACAGAGAGTGGAGTGGCAGGGGAACTGTATTCAGTTTCAACTGAAACAAACTCTGGACTTGAATAATGAATAAGAGACTGGGGGAGGGGGGCTCTGTATTTACCCACTATACCTCATGTTGAGTGGTCATGGCAATTTAAGAAACAGAAACATAATGAATTTTTAAAATTCAGGGGCATAAATTCACATTTAATTCTTAACAGTCTCAGCCAGTATTTAGTAGAATATGAAGAGTGCCAAAAAAATCAATCATAACAAGTAACACTAGAACACATACAGTATAAAGGATTGGAAGTAAACTCTAATTAGCACTGTTACTAATTTGCTTGAAACACTCACATATAGGCTTCAAGCAGTGGCTAGATCATATCGGTGTTGGTAAAAGAAAAAAGCTATAATCCATTAGGAGGGATTATAAACATAAACTAGGCATCCTAAGAAGCGATTTCCAGTCTGTTCAGGTTACAATTTTCCTTGAATACAAAAACGTCACCAGGTATGATATTTAACAGTTGTTATATAATGAAAATGCTCAGCATTACCTTCTGTACCATCTCATTCGTATGCATCAAAATCTAAATGAAAAAAAAAAGTCAACATTAAAACATTACACAATTACAAAAATATAAGCACACAGAGATAGGTAACCCAATGATTTTTCATTTCCATATAATTTTAAAGCTTTTGATGGTTCTCTAACTATAACCCTCAAAATAACAATAACATCAACATAGTCTAAACATATGTTTGCCTTTATGCTGACTGTTAGCCAGAGATATGCAGGTAGATATAATTCTATCTTTAATAAACATGCATAATAAAAGTATCCCTTTATAGTATGGCAAAAAGGCAATCTATTCTCATTACTGGTGCAAATGGTTAACGTGCTCAGCTGCTATCTGAAAGGTTGGGAATTTGAGTCCATCCAGAGGTGCCTCAGAAGAAAGGTCTGACAAACTACTTCCAAAAAAAATCAGCCATTGCAAACCCTATGGAGCATAGTTCTACTCTGACATACTTGGGGTCGTCATGAGTTGGAGTTAACTCAATGGTAACTGGAACTGAAAATTCTCATTACTAATACTTAAAAAAAGCTTGACAAAACATTTCAAATCTGGCAATTCTTACTCATGGTATTCAAGATCTTAAAAAGTAAAAAAGTATATACTCTAGATTTCAAATTCTTCTCTAGACCGTAAATTCCTTGAAGGCGGAGCTAGCATAGGAGCCCAGTACAATGTTGGCACTCAAAAACATTTGGTGAATGAAAGACATACAGGTAGTATCTATACATGGGTCTGTCCCCAGACCAATATAGCTATAAACTAGGGATATATAGACTATAATACAGATATAGATGAAAACAGATATAGATTATTTTGGACCAAATCAGAAGTAACACATAATCACATAAATGAAGGCCCCTGAAAAAATAGTAATAGGATTTACAGTGAACACTCAGTATATGTGTGTGGATTGACACGATGGCTACAACAGTGGGCTCAAACACAGCAACAATTGTGAGGCTGGCACAAGACCAGACAACATTTCGTTCTGTTATACATAAGGTCACCATGAGTCAGAATCGACTCAACGGCACCTAACAACAAGATATTTTTATATACACACTGTATATGTGCCAGATAGTGTGCTAGGAGCATCTTGAGTGTTTTCTCATTCAATTCTCCAAGATCCCCATGAGATAGTTACTATTAATATCCCCATTCGTTAGATGCAAAAAGACAAAGTGAAAGTAATTAACTTGCCCTAGTAAGTGAAAGAGCAAGGATATGGCCCAGGCAGTCTGACCCAGAGCAGGGGCCTTAGTCACTCTATGCTATTACCCCTTTGCCATCACCCATCTTTCAAAGCATCAGTGTAGACCAGAAGCCACTTCCAATGGGCCAGACAGAAGATTTAATTCATTTATATTTCTTTCTCCCACTTTAGTAGTCTTCCCTGTTGACTAACCTCAAACAGAGCCCTATAATCTTGACCCTCGAGTATCTTTTACATCCACCCATTTCTTTCCATTTCTATTGTCCCCTTCCCCTTTATTATTGTCTGCAACTTTATCTGTTCACTGTCCTATGTTCTTAGGGAAAGAGGCCCTTCCCCTGTCCCAGAACCACCGCCATCAAGTCAATTCTGACTCATAGAGACCCCATAGGGTTTACAAGGCTGAAAATCTCTATGGAAGCAGACTGCCACATCTTTCTCCCTCGAAGCTGCTGGTGGTTTAAGGACCACTGGTCTAAGAGTCAGAATCAACTCGATGGCAATGGACTCTGCTTGGCTTAAGATAATCATGGTAATTCCATTCTGGAAAGTTTGAATAGTTTAGGCATATGACGACACAATCCTGGCCAATCAAAGGTAAGGAGAAGTCCACTAGGAAGCTTCTGTGAAATATTTTTCTTCCTGATGAAAACAGAAGTGGGCAGAAAAAACACCTTTTAGACTGAGGGTTGCTTGGAGCTGTGCAGTCATCACTGTGACCATGAAGGGCCATGCCTGAGGAGGAAAGCTAACATGCTGAGGAGGGTGGACCACAGGTGGAAAGCACCTGACTCCATGGTGATGCAGTTGGGCCACTAAACTAGCCAACTCGTACCTCTACTGCAAAACTGAAACTGGCTTTGTCGTTGTTAGCTGCCGTCAAGTCAGTCCCGACTCATGGTGACCCCACGCACGTGTTCCTACCATTGTGATCCATAGGGTTTTCACTGACTGATTTTCAAAAGTAGATTGCCAGGCCTTTTTTCCTAGTCTGTCTTAGTCTTGAAGCTCCACTGAAACCTGTTCAGCATCATAGCAACACACAAGCCTCCACTGACAGACGGGTGGTGGCTGCATATGAGGTGCATTGGCTGGTAACTGAACCTGGGTCTCCCATATGGAAGGTGAGAATTCAACCACTGAACCACCTCTGTAACTGGCTTTAGGTCTCATCAACTCACCGTGCATATCACTACCAGCCTCTTAACCGTTTTCAATGTCTCCCCACTGCCTAAAAGATCATGCGCAACTCTACAATTGCACCCAATCTAACACTCCACCTTCACTGCCTATCTTTCCCTTACGCAAACCTTCTACAGGGCAAGAGTAATCTCAGTCCTCTAACAGTTACCATGTACAGACTCATCTTTTCATGCCTTTGCTCATACAGTGTCACCTACCTAGAATTTCCTCCCCAGTCCTCTTCTCAGCTCAAGTCCTGCTTCTTCCATAAAGCCTGAGCTGACCATATGGGCCCAGCCCATAGTGACCTCTCCCTCCTCTGATTTGTGCTCACACCATTCTTCTGGCCCTTAAATATTATTAGTTGACAGTTTGTCCTCTCCCTGACTAGACATAGCTCCTGGAGGTCAGAGACCATTTCTCATACCTCTTTGTATCAAATGTTTGTGCCTAACTCCAGGCTTCACGTATAACAGGCACTCAAAAAAACTATTTGCTAGTTGACTGATAGGTCTCATAGTAATCCCAATTACTTTTCTACTAGACACTAAAATTAAGTTAACTTATAAAAAAACATTCACTCTCCTCTACTTCATCTTCATTTTTTAACATTTAAATTACAGGGAAATGCATTATGGGAGACTATCTGACAACTCCTTTGGGAAAAGGGCAATAATGAGATCAACCCAAGTCAAGTTAATCATAGTGAGAACAGAGCTACTTATCAAGAGTTCTTTTCACCCTCTGCCCCTTCCACCTTGCTGAGCTTCACTTTCCTCATCACAGTGGGCTACTCCATAAGGTAACTGTTACCTACTAAGTAAAATACTTCAGGAGCAATTTGTCAACCTTTCACTGCAACTCTGCATATTCAGCAACCAATTTCTGCTACTCTTCTTTCATAACTTGAGCCAAACCTACTATGTCATCTCTGAGTGCACCTTCAATGTGAACTGGCAACCTTCCTCTTTCAGATCCATCATGGACTCCCACTCTATCCTGCCACCAACTCACAACCATTTGTACACACAATCTAAGGGCTGCTACCAAAACGATTTTTCCTTGGTAGTCGTTTTACACAGAAATGGTAACGAACTAAACAAAATATAGAGACTATATGCTAACTGCTTTTTTCACCTAAAAATTTATCTTGAGATTATTCCATACCCACCCATAAAGAATTGCCTTATTCTTTTTTAATGACTACATAGTATTCCATTACATGAACAGAGCATAATTTTTTTTAGCTATTGCTGTGAGTTGTTATTGAGTCGGATCTGTATAACAGAACAAAATGTTGCCTGGTCTTGTGCGATCTTCATGATAGTTGGTGTGTTTGAGTCTAATGTTGTGGCTATTGTGTTAATTCATCTTATTGAGGTTTCTCTCTTTTTCAATGGCCCTCTACTTTATCAAACATGATGTCCTTTGCCAGCGATAATGGACATGTAGATTGCTTCTAATCGTTTACCATTATAATCATACTTCAACAAATAATCCTTCTACCTATGTAATTTGCAAATCTGCCAGTAACAGGGTAAACTCCTACAAGTGGAATTACTGAGTTAAAGGTTGTATGTTTTAAAATTTTTCATAAATATAGTCAAATAGCTCTCCACAGAGGCTGTACCAATTTCTGTGGGGAGTTTTAATTACCATGTTTCCAGTGGACCTCAACAGCAGCTGGCAATGATGCTATGCATGTCTCAGGTTCAAGGTCTTCAAAACTTCTTATCAAATCTTCAGGCCATTCTATACAGGACAGCCCCCAACCAGGCTGGCCCCTACCCTCTCATGCTTCTTCACTAAGCAGTTCTAGATGTTGGGTACCAGAGTACCCCATCTAGTCCAACATTTACCCAAGTGCTAATGAGCAGGATTACACCAAAGCTGTCCTCAGGGCCAGCCCTCAATTCAAACTGCTGAGTCACTTGCGAAGGTTCAACTGCTGGATACCCAGTGGACTGGTAGAAGAGGGCTGCCAAATTCTCAGTATCTAGCAAAGAGCTTGGCACATGGTAGCTATTAATAAACATTTGTAGAATGCTGAATGAATAATCCTAAGGGAAAGGCAGTATTATAAGCCCATTTTACAGATGAGGAAAGTGAGGCTCTGAGATTTTGCCCTAAATAAGAGCTAGTCAAGAGCTTGATCTAGAAGCTGGACCTTATGTTTCATTTTTACATTATGCCCCCACTGCCTTGTTAAAAAGATCATACCACACGAATGTTCTAGAAGCCAACAATCGAAAGTTCATATATTAGAGATATTTTTCCCATTAAAGAAATACATTTTAAAAACCAAAAAACCACAGGAACCCCAAAGGTCCACTGGACACAAGGTACAGTGATTAAAAGATGACCATTCATAAGCTCACTTCAAAGTGACAAGCCTAATATTAAAGGAACCCATTCTGACAGAAAATCATTTTGTAAGCGCCAACAGCTAGAAAACAGGGCTATAAAGGCTTGCTAAATTCATTAATAAGGCAGTCTGCAGTTATCTGATTTCACAGCAACACCTGCATATTTATCTACTCATTACCAATTGGATGATGGAATTTTTTCAAGCACATTTCAAAAATCTGCCAACTTCAAGTGTAAAAAAAATAAACTTTGTGGTTAATTTTTCCCTTAACAAAGTACAGCTGTTGAGAATAATTGTTCAAGATCTTACCCTGTAATGTCAACTGCAGCAGAACAAAGAGTATTTAATTAGCAAATCTATCCAGTAATTCAACACCTATTATATAAAATGCCTTCGTGATTTTATTCAGGATAATTTGCTAAGAGGGTTATTACTGACATTCAGATGGAATTTAAAATTCCTACGCAAGTCGAGTCATAATAGCAGTAATGATCTCCCCAATCAGGAGATTCGGTGTCACACAAGGCTCTCTTGCAATGCAGCAGCCGATTTCCTGACTTCTTAATTCCTGGGCTCAGCTCAGTGAGAGCCCTTCATGCCGATATTTCAGTCAGCAATACATCTTTAATGGGACTCTATTAAAATACCTAGAACAAAAATGACTCTTTTTTTTTGGTTAAAAAGAATGACAGCACTGCCATCATATCAATCATTGCCAGCTTTGCAGAACAGTGCCGTTAGGGGAAAAGAGGAGGGGGAAACAGGAAAGGGGTGGGGTGGGGGTAGGGAGAACAGTAATTAAAATAATATGAAAAGGTATTTTAACCCCGATCTGAGCCTCTGAAGGCTGCTGAAGGGTGGTGGGGACTAAAAAGGAAATTTTAAATAGATATATCGAAAACTGTTTTCTAAAGAAAGTAATTTGTTCAGGAATACACCCACCATCATATGGTTTACGGAGCAGAAAGAGCATGCTGGTTATGCCAAGGTTAATGATGGCAGCAACCTAAGACCAACTACTACTGTTATGTGTATTTATAGGTTCTCCTAACAAGTCCAGGATAAAGCCTGGGTCTTCATATTTTGTTAAAACAGGAAACTATTGCCTTGCAATGCATTCGAAGGTTACTAAATATTTTTAGATGCCACTGCAAGCTAAGAGTGCTTATTAACACTAAATGAGAGAGAGAAAACACCAAATTTCCACAGTTTAAAAATAAAAAGTTCAAAGGTCCTATTCCAAAAACTTATGTCTATCATAGTACTATCTACTAACAAGAAACCCACTTTGGTGTATGATGCAGATACTGAACACGCTGAAAATCTTCCAAGTTAAGAAAATATTGTCTAAGGTCAAATCCTAAACAAATAATGCATAAACAGAATGACAACTAAAATCTCAATGGCTTTAGGAATCTTCCATTACCGATGACATAAAATTAGAAATAAACTGGAAAAAATTTTTTCAGAAACTACATTAGCATAATAGGGGTAGCAAAATGAATGGTTTTGAAGGATAGGGAAGAGAAAAGTAGAAGAAATACAAATATTATGATATTTGGTGATCCAACCATTTTCTGAGATTTCCCTATTCCAAATTTTAGCAGTTTCCAAGAAGGACTCAATGTTACTCAGTTCTCCCACCTGACAAACACTTATTTCATCCTCATTATATTAGACTTCCTTTTTCCAATCTTCCTAGTCCCCGTATTCTTAGATGTATGTCTTCTGTTTAAGACACTCAAGGAACAAGGGGCTATGAATTTAATAAGTATCCTTTCTGGTTCTACTACTTAACACTCACGTGACAATGGGTTACTTACTCTAAAACTGGGAAAACACTACTACCTAGTTCCCTGAGCTAGGTGGGAATAAAAAGAACTTCAGGCTGAATAAGTGCTTTACAAAGATAAACCGTTATACAAATATTAGTTTTTTTTAACAAGTCAGGGGCCTGAAATCTGAGTACTTATTTAAACAGCCAATTACTAGCTAGATGATTTGGGAACAAGCAGTTTCTCTCCAGGCCTCATTTACAAAATAAAGAGGCTGGGATTTCTCCCAGATTTAAAAATCTAGAACCCAAGTTTGACATGTAGAAATGTCTCTTCATTATATTTGGTTGTTTTCTCTTTCAATCACATTCGTTTCTTTAATATTAAGAAAAGAAGGCACTAATATATCCAACAAAGACAATTACCATTACAAGGATACATTTCCATATTCGAGGTTGCTTCTGAGGGTTATGTGGCTGTAAAATAACTAGAAATATGTAAGCTCTCACAAATTTGTCAGCATACATCCCTATACACTCAATATAAATGGGTGGGTTTAATGTACAGTTGGAGCCCTGGTGGCATCGTGGTTAAAGTGCTAGGCTGCCAACCAAAAGGTCATCAGTTTGAACCCACCAGCCGCTCCACGGAAGAAAGATGTAGCAGTCTGCTTCCGTCAAGATTCACAGCCTTGGAAACTCTATGGGGCAGTTCTACTCTGTCCTACAGGGTCGCTATAAGTCGGAACAGACTCGATGGCAGTGGTTTGGTTGTTTGGGTTATATGTACAGTAATGGTGGCTGGGTGGCACAAACAGTTTGCGATCGTCTATTAACCTAATGGTTGGTGGTTTGAACCCACCCAGCAATACCACAGAAAGGAGGCCTGGCAATCTGTTTCTGCAAAGATTACAGCCAAGAAAACCCCATGAAGCAGCTCTATTCTGCAACACATGGGGTCACCTGTGAGTCAGAATAGACTCAACGGCAATGGGTTATATGTACAGTACATAAAAACAACGAACACCTTCTGCTGAGATCCCTTCTTCCTCCAGAGAGTATATATACACATATACATCAGGGTTTCTCAACCTCAGCACTATTGACATTTTGGGTTGGATAACAGTCTGTCGTGGGAGACTGTCCTGTGCATTATAGGATGTTCAGCAGCATCCCTGGCCTCTACCCACTAGATGCCAGTAGCACACACATATATACACCCTAGCTGTGACAACCAAAACTGTCTCCAGATATTGTCCAAATCCCCCCTAGTTGAGAACCACTAATATACATTGATGACTCTCCAGGCCCATAGTTAATTGTCCCGTAAGCATTCATTCTGAACCCCACCCACCTCCTCCAAAGCCACAACCAGCTCCGAACAGGACAAATGGCCCTTTCAAGAACCTTCAACCAAAAGAAAGGGCTGACTTCCTTTCTAATCCAATGAGTTCACAAGTCCTACACCACATTGTATCTTTCCAGTGCGGCTCCTCCTCCAGCCGCAAGTCCTTCCCTCAGCCCCTCATCACTTCTCACCTAGCCTGCCTGTCTCCAGCATCACTGCTTTCCAAGTGTGCCTGTTAAAATGCAACGCCTTCACTCTTTAAAACGAAACTCAAGCTCCTTAGCCAGGCCTGAGACTCCTGATCCAGTTGATGCCCACCTGATCCTCTACCACTTCCCACGTGCATCCTGCAATCCAGCCTTCCCAAAATATTTGGTGTTCACTGAACAGGCCATGTACTTTTCCCGCCTCTGTGTTTTTCACATGCTGTTTCTCCACAGTGGTTAAAAGTGTGGGTTCAGAAGTTAGGCAGCCTGGCTTCAAAGCCTGATGGTGCAGCTCACAAGCTAGATGACCTTGGGCAAACAATACAACCTCTTGAAGCCTCCAATTCCTCGCTTGTAAAATGGAGATAACAAGTGAACCTTCCTTATAATAAGGTTACTGTGAGCATTAACTGTAACAACGCATGTAAACTGGTTTGTACAGTCTCTGGTACATGGTACGTGCTCAACAAGTGTTAGATGTTATTATTACCTAATACCTACTTATTTTACGAGGAATTTCACGCTGTCGGAAAAGTCTTCCCTGGTCTCCCCAACCCAATGATACTAACAAGTATGCTAGTCCTATGTGCACCCTCCCCCAAAGTACTCTAGGCAAACCGCAACACATTACTCTCTTATAAAGGTTAAGATTAAGAGACTAAAGCAAATTAAAGATAGAGATCATGTCTTAGTCATTAAACCTAATGTAATGCCTGGCACATAGTAGTTATTCAATAAATATTTATTTCCTAGGCTCTAGTTTTAAGGAGCCCTGGTGGCGTAACGGGTAAGTGCTCAGCTGCCAACTGAACATACCTAGCAGCTCTGTGGGAAAAAGACCTGGTGATCTGCTCCTGTAAAGATTACAGCCTAGGAAACTCTACAGGGCAATCCTACTCTATCACATGGGTCACCATGAATTGGAATCAACTTGATGGCACCCAACAATAACAATAACTCCAAGTAGCCAGCTTGAAAAGAGCAAAGCCATGGATTGATGAGTGCATCCCCACAACAACAGGACCCTAAAGCTGGTTACAAACAGCGGCAATTAAACCCCCACACAGTACACATTTAAATACTAGCTCTTTCCACGCGAGAAAGGAAGAGTGAATCAGTTTTAATCCCACATTCAAACACAATGCAGGTTATATAAACAAATATTCACTCAAGAGAAATAAATTTCTACCCCAATGATAAAGGCCCGTTAATTATAAACTTGACTAAAAGTGTACTCTCCCATATAACTCTTGCTCTCAGACAAACTGATTTGTTTTAAATCCTTAATTTACAAACTAGACCTTCTGGTAGCTCATGTGTAAAGAATATAAAACACTTTGAATAAGCAAAGCTTTCTGAAAGGTTTCTCCTCCCCAACAGGTACATTTAATGGTATTTATGAGTATCTCAATTATTGCCCTACAATTTGATAGGGCTCTAAATTTTGTTTTAAAAACTTTTAAAAGACCCACAAACTATGGCTTTGAATATGTGAAGTGAAAAGTAAACTTCTTCCGTCTTCTAATTTCTTGCCCCCAACACGAATATTTAGTCATCTTGTGGATTTTTAATAATCCGCTTTACATTCTGACTTTTTAAAACTTTGTTTTCACCTTTAAAGAAACCTTTCTTTTACAACATTCTTATTCTCTATTCCTCCTCCACTCCAATCTCCAGTTTGGAAGCTCATATCCCGTACGTTTCACTTGAACTTATGTGCGTTGCTGCCATACTTAGGATTATATCTGACACAGAATCCTGGAGAGCTTGTACAGCTGGCTTTAAAACGCACTTGAGCCAAATCTACTCACCAACACAAGAGTTCAAGTACAAGCCTACCCTCTCAAATATTAAATTTCCAGTAAAAAAAAAAACAAAAAAACCCTAAGATACTAAGATTAAAACTAGAGTGGGAGATATTAACCTAAGGTCAAGAAATTTGAAAATCTCCAGAAACTGGAAGGAACCATTTGAATGTGTGCCTATGTACATTTTTCTAGGTAGAGGGTCTACATGTTTCAGCAAATTCTCAAGGGGGTCCACAAGGAGGTTTAAGAAAGGACAAAATTTGAAATTTCGATTTGTTCAAATATAAGCACCATGGAAGATGCTCCAATTAACCATAAAAACAGAGCTTTCAGATTTCTTAGAATTCACATCGTGTCCATGAGACCAGAAACACACCCACCCCAAAGTCCTTGCCTCTTGATTTGAAGCTGGGTATTTTCAGCCCCTACAGTGTATCTCCCTCAAAGAAAAACATGTACATGTCAAAGGTTCAGAGTTGGCTCCCTGACTGACTCCTTGCCTAACTCATCTGGGGGGCTAATTAAGACACGGCCAAACTATGTCCGCGCTTTAGTGAATGAACATCAGCGCTCAAGCAAGTTTCACACAATCTGATTAAAATTGACTCAGAGTGTCTTACTTCAGTAATCACTTAGACGGAATGAATTTTACATTAGTGGGATCAAGCACGCACCAGGCCTCAGTGGAAATGAAAAGGGCTTATAGTAATAGGATTTATAAATCCACCCATTAGGTTAATGGCTAAATGATTTACATGTAACTTTCTCCCCCACCCCGCCTTCCCTCACCCTTTAACTCAGTAAAAACTATGCTTGGCATTTTCCACTGCAGTGCCACACACAAAGGAAATAGCCTTTCTATTTTGGGACATTCTAATTTCTAATAATGGCTTGGGTAGCTACCATTAACTCTTTCAAAGCACAAATAATTGACTAATAAAATTAAGTATTCTATAAGGCCTGAAAGTGCTTAATTGATCATAATTGTCTATTTGAGAAGAAGGCGTCAGGCTGGCTATGCTCAGATAATGAAGTTGGGCGATTCTGAAGCACTGCAATCAAGATAATACTTACAGCTAAAAAGGACATTGGCATTTTCTAGAATCGGCAACATTTTCTTTATAACTGAGGTCGTGGGAAAATCTGAGTAGAAAACTTTGAGCTTCCGGCTCCCACGAATGGCAGATGTAACAGGTCATCACTTGTACCTGGAGTGATGCTTAATGCTGGAAGAGGACATAGCTGGTGGCCTGGAGGAGAGCCTGAAGTTGGAGAGTGACCACAGTGTTGCCGTTACTATTTTTGACAGAAGTATTTTTGATTTCTGGAAAGCTTCTTTTTAGGATCAGAATATGAAAAGATAGTCAGTGGGCTATTCATCATTGGTTGGAGGAAGGAGAACTTTTTGAGCCCCTCACCTAGGAGGGCAACTCCCTTGGCTCAGTACTAGAGCTAAATTCTGTTTCTACGATGTTCTGTTCTACAATGATCATACTGTCTATATGCCCTCCTATGGCAACTCTTTTATTTTTTTACAAAGTAGTATCCCTTGTGCCACCATTTCATTAGTTCATAAAGACTATAAGCTAGCTATGATTAAAATATACAAGGCCGCCACTTCAAAGAAAAATCTTCTTTCAGAAAGATGGTCTAGTCTGAGGAAAATGTAATTGTGTTCAACTACCCAGAGATACATTTGTTGTAGGCATGTGTTCAAGCATGCCTCTTGTGGTGGGATGTATCGCTTTTATATGGCCTTTCTCACCGTGGTCTTGTAATGCCCACCAAATGATGGGGTGGGACTATGCAAATGAACTTCCCATGGCCCACCAAAGGGATTGGATAGCTTGCTAATAATGCAAATGAGGTGTATGACACCCTTGTGAAGGTGGGACCATGTAAATAAGGTATATGGAACCTTAATGAGGGTATTGGTCAGTTTTGCCATCCTGCTAGGCTTAAAATTAGTCATCCCGGAGGCAAACAGGGGAGACCTCACCACTACCAAGAAAGAGCTACGAGTGGAGCGTGTCCTTTGGACCCAGGATCCTTGTGCTGAGAACTTCCAAGACCCAGGAGACAGACAGAGACAGAGCTGCAACATCAGAGACAGTGAGAGATGGCGAGAAGCAACAGCAGAGAAACGGTGGCAGCAGAGGCAGCACAACTGGGAGACTGTAAGGAGACAGTATAGTGGGCTTCCCGGCCCACGGAGTGAGAAAGCTGAGCACCTTCAGGCAGGAGGCCTGCTGGCAGAGTGGGGTGCCTCCAGACACTTGGCAGAGCTAGGCTCACTGACCTACAGAGCAAGAGAGTCGAGCGCCTTCAGGCCGAGGGTTACTGGTGGAGTAGGGTGCCTCTGGGCACTTATTGGTGGAGCTAAAGAGCTCTGTAACACTTGCCCACGCAGGGCAGAGGCCAGGCCAGCTCAAGAGGCCAGAGAGGCCGAGGCCGAGAGCCAAGGAGAAGCCTGCCTGTTGAGCACAGCCGAGAAGCTGTCCTGACTGAAGAACTGTATCCTGAGTTGTTCCTGATCCTGAATTGTAACCTGTTATTTCCCTAATAAACCAAATAATTGTGAGTACTGTCTTCGAGTTGTGTGTGGCCATTGCAAGGAATTACTGAACCCAGCAGAGAAGCAGAGAGTGCCGCGGGAGGGACGGCTGGTGTCAGAATTGGTAAAAAGGCTGGAGGGTGAACATATGTCTGACCTCCACCTCATAGCAATCAGCCTTGGGCTGTTGATGCTGATGGTGATTCTCTCTCCCCCTTGTCAAGTTAGACAAGAAGGTCTGACACTGCCGTGACGCCATTTTTACAGTAATAAATATATTTATTTTTACATTTTATAGAAATAAATATATTTAAGGATCAATCAGATAATGTACAATTCTCATTATTCATGGATTCTGTATTTGAGAATTTGCTTACTCACTAAAATTTATTTTAACCTCCAAAACAATAGTTGGTGGTGCTTTCACGATCACTCATGGATATGCGCAGAGTGACAAAAAATTTGAGTAACCCAGCATGCATGTTCCCAGCTGTGGTCAAACAAGGTGACACTCTGCCTTCTAGTTTCAGCCCTCATACTGTAAACAAGTGTCCTTTTCATGGTCTATTTAGTGCCATGTTTTTCACACTTTTATGCTTTTTGTTGGTGATTTTGCTATTTAAAATGGCCCCCAAGGAGAGTGCCAAAGTGCTGTCTAGTGTTCCTAAGTGCAAGAAGGCTGTGATGTGCCTTACAGAGAAAATATGTGTTAGATAAGCTTAGTTCAGGAACAAGTCATAGTGTTGCTGGCCATGAGTTCAATTTTAATTAATCAGCAATATATATTAAATAAGCTGCCTTTAAACAGAAACACACATAAAAAAGCTTATGTATTGATTGACTGATGAAAATATTGTGACCAGAGGCTTGCAGGAACCTAACTGTATACTTCCCCAGAAGCAATGGTTCAGTATTCACTAATTCAGTGTTCACAGAGACTTTATAGAATATAAACCACTACAAACAATAAGAATTGACTGTATTCACTTTTTCTCCTGTCACATTATCTTCTGTACTTTCCCTGAAAAGAATTCAGGGAAATTTTGAAAGAAACAGATATCAAGTTGAGGAAAAGCATTTAGAATGGAGGTGCAGAATATAGAGAAGATAAAATACTAAGATAAAACCAATACAAGATTTGACTAGTTGCTGCTTTTAAAAAAATCCCCTTTATGAATTCCCACTGTCTAATCTGGCCAAGGCCCAAGCATTTGATAATGCATTACAGGAAGCACTGCATTTCTTTTTCATTTTAGTCATTCATTCATTCACAAACAAGTACTCACTGAACACAAAAGTGAATGGTTTAGACATGGTCCCTTCCCTCTTATAATGTATAACATCTAGTGGAGCAGACAACCATATAGGCAATTTGGGGGAAAAAAACTCCATATATATACATACATACACATACACATAATAGGGGCCCCTAGGGTGGCAGTTAGAGAAAAGTTCATGGAAGCAGACGTATATAAGGGGAAGGTGAGTCACAGTAACAGGAAAAGGGGGTGGGGGAAGAGTGTGTATGAAGATCCAAAGGATAGAGGGAAACTCTCAAAATTAAGTTTTCAAAAAAAAAAGCTTTTTTGAAACAGGAAGAAAAGAAAAAGTATGGCTAAGGGCAAGTAGAGAGAGGGTGAGAGAGAAGACCAACTGTGAAGGGTCTTGTAAGTCACATCAAGGACTTTAAATTGGGTAGTGACATAATCAGACTGTTTAAAGAGGTCTCTCTGGCTATAAAACATGCGGAGAATAGACTGGGGGCGGGGACAAAGTAATGAGGCTTGAACGGCATCATAGCAGTGGCTTTGGAGACAGAGAATCACAGATTGGTAGGAAGTGGAATCTATAGGACTTGGCGACTGACTGGATTTGGGGCTTGTGGAAGAATGATACCCATGTGCCTGGCTTAACAACTGGATAGACAGTGCCATCATTTATTGAGATGAGAAATCCAGGAGGGGGAACAGGTTTGGGAAGACCAACCATAAATGCAGTTTTGGAATTGTTGAATATGATATGCCTGTGAAACATCTAAATGGAGATCACAGGGAGGCAGACAGAAGCTACAATACTCAGCAGAGGGGACGTGGGGAGTTTCACATACAAGAAGTCCAATGCTCAACGGAGATGCAATATATGAATAAATCAAAGTAATGTCAGCAAGCAGATGATAACAGAACCCACTGAAATGTGGACAGCGGGAAAAAAGGGAGACCAGGCAAACTGGCACCAAAACCATGGTAATGGTGCAAGAATGGTAGGTGCTCTGTGCGTTTCCTGATCCCTCATTCCTCCTCTAGTTCCTTCCCTTCTCTGTTAGCTATCAGATCTCCATTCTCTCTGTCACAATTGGCAGGTGTCATGCAAACCCAGGGCCTTCGGCAAATATGATGCTGACTGCCACAGTCAACACAGGCAACACACAGTGACCTTTAATGACAACGATCCTAACAGGTGGCTAGTGCCTAATACAAACAATTGTATTAAGCCTCCAAACAAGGTCAAAAAAGGAGAGCACCTTGTCTTTTCATGAGCCACCAAAACAGCTACAGGCTGCAGCTCGACAAATAGCAAGCCAGACCTTTGCAGTGGCTCCCCTCCTCAAGCACAACAGGGCAGTACTGATGGGCTCAACGGGAAGACTGGACACCAATCAATTTACTTCACAAGTGAAGAGGCTCCTCTAGCTCCTACACAGCCATCCTTTTCCCTGCCACTCCTCTGCATTCGTGAGGGGGAGTTCTTTTCAATGTCTAGTCTGGTGCCATTTGGTAGCAGTTAGGATTTATGCTTATCCAATAAAAGAAAAGTCATGAGGGGAAAGGGGCGCCCCTCGGTTTCTAACTTATGTGCTTCATACTGAGAGAGAAACTCTCTAAGTCGTTAAGTGATTAAACGAATTGCCTTTGTAACTCATTAGATTTTATAACATCAAACGCCTCGTGGTTTTCATGGACCTTTAACCTCAGAGAAAGCCGTTGTTTTGACAGAACAGACAGCTGTAGCTCAGGGGGTGGGTGAGGTGGGAGGAGCCTGTGCAACCTCCTCTGAAAGACAAACCCTTCCATCAGGGCCCAGAAATTCCACTGGATGGGAAGAAGCCAGGCACCCTGCTCTCGGCAGGAGGACCCCTTTCTCCCTGACCTTTATATACGAAAAAAAGATCTTTTTCCCCTGGAGACGACCTCCTCTTCTCCCACCCTCTTAAACCCTGTGACTGCAAACGGCATAGCTAGAACGAGCCACAAACCACTGGCATGTCGGTACCCAGAGAAAGAATCCAAGCAGTAGATCAGATTCCTGTCAGCTGCAAAAGAGCCGGCACTTCAGCTGCTTCTCATTCTTTATTTTTAAATGGCAGGATGGGTTCAAGGGCATGGTAGCCTGTCACACAAGAAGAGACTAAAGATTAAAAAAGATAAAACCGAAACCCTTGAGGGTTTGCAGACTCACATGAGATTGCGAACTGAACATGTGCTTCACAAAAGTTCATGCAGCATCTTCAAAACCAGTTATGAGTGTGTCTCTCTTAGTGACATGGTGGGGAAAAATTGATTATGGAGCAAAAATGAGAATCAAACTAACTACAGGTCAGTTCTTAGTCAACGGGACTAAGAGATTAATTCTCCTGTTACGAATCTGTAAAATACTTAGTTTCAGAACTCTGATCCCAGAGCATTAAAATGCTGGGATGTGCTATCAGTGATGAAGTTACCTACTGGATTAGGCCCAAGAACCAAAAGAGCATGTAAAATTAAATGTAAATAAATACAATTTAAAGAATATGGTTAAGGAGCAGTAAGTTCTTACCTATATAGAATGCAAAAGCTGTTTTCTTTTCTTTCCTATACCACCGCCATTACCACCAGATTATTCTCAACTAAGTCTTACAAGCTGAAGACCAACTTGGATTTCGATGTATAAACTGCTTTTGACGATATTTCATTTTAAACAGATAAACACTTAAAAAAAAAATGCAAGCCGAAGACACCCTTTTGAGAAACTAAGAAAACAGATGTGGAAGCCATTTGTTTAGATGAAGAGGAATTTTCGCTTTTATAGGAATACAATGATTCATGAAGAGGAAAAAAGTCTGTCATCAAGTTTACTTCAATAGATACTCTTGGGTTTGAGGCAGCTTTCTAAATATGGCCATTGCTTTTCTTCACATCTCATCTCTCCTGAAATATCTCAAACTACCACTAACAAACATTACTTTTATTGTCTTTGTTCTTTTAAATTTTCTGCTTAGTTAATACATTGTGCAGGAAAAAAAATAAAAAATAACTCTGGTACTACAGCATTATATACTTGCTTTACTGCTTAGGTAGCTGCACAAAATACTTTCTGCTTTAGTGATTTATCAAAAATATGCCAGTTTGAGATTATCAAAACATTAGGAATACAAGAAACCATGACAATAAATTCTGAAATAACAGCTCTCCTTAACCCCACATAGAATGGTGTTTTCCAAGAACTTCTACCGAGCAAAATCTCCTTTCTCAGCTTCTGTCTGTTTAGCAGAGACGCTAAGAAGTAAAACAGGAAAAGGGCATTGAAGTTCAACCTGGACAACTGCTTAAGAAATTTTTCTCCTCCATCCTCTGCCCCACACCCATCAGTTGCTCCCCTCTCAGTGGGTCTATCTATGGGTCACTCTCTGGGTTAAGAGGCACAAGGTCTGCAGATATGAAGGACTGTCATGGATTGAATTATGTCCCCCAAAAAATGTGTGTGTCAATTTGTCTGGGCCATGATTCCTGGTATTGTGTGACTTTTCTATATGTTGTAAATCCTGCCTCTATGATGTAATGAGGGAGGATGGGCGGCAGTTGTGTTAGTGAGCCAGGACTCAGTCTACAAGATTGGATTGTGTCCTGAGGCAATCTCTTGAGATGTAAAAGACAGAAGTGAGCAGTGAGACAGGGGGACCTCATACAGTCAAGAAAGCAGTGCCAGGAGCAGAGCGCGTCCTTTGGACCGGGGTCCCTGCGCAGAGAAGCTCCTAGTCCGGGGAAACACCGAAGAGAAGAAGGCTGACAGAGAAAAAGCCTGCCCCTGGAGCTGACGCCCTGAATTTGGACTTTTAGCCTACTTTAACTGTGAGGAAATAAACTTCTCTTCGTTAAAACCATCCACTTGTCGCAGCACTAGATAACTAAGACAAGGACTTACCTTCCATGTTCTTCTGCCTCCTCAGCAAAAGGACAAGGCAAAATTGGCCAATGTCACTCAATTTTTTGGTTTGATAAACACTTCCCTAACACCTTCAGATTCTACTATGATCCCAATTAAGAATCACAGATTATAGAAGGTTGAATAGTGTCCCCCCCAAAATTTGTGTCTATCCAGAACCTCAGAGTGTGACCTTATTTGGAAACAGGGTCTTTGCAGATATAATTAGATAAGGATCTTGAGATGAAGTCATCCTGGGTTTAGGATGGGCCCTACATCCAATGACTGGTAGCCTTATAGAGAAGAGGACAGACAGACACAGAGGAGAAGACAATGTGAAGACAGAGACAGACATTGGAGTAATGGGTCTACAAACCAAGGAACGCTAAGGATTGCTGGCTGCTACCAGAAGCTAGGAGACAGACATGGAATAGATTTTCCCTCAGAGCCTCCAGAAGGATCCAACCCTGCTGAAACCTTGATTTCAGACTTCTGGCCTCCAGACTGTGAGAGAAAAAATTTCTGTTGTTTTAAGCCACCAAGTTTGTGGTAATTTGTTCCAGCAGCCCTGGGAAACTACTACTTAGATAAAAAGAAATAATTTCTTTTCTGCAATGTCCCCATCTGCCAATATTTTGTCACTTTACTTTCTATAGTTTATATTTCAAAGACAGATGTTTTAACCTATTCCAAATATAACATAATTTTGAATATGCATTTTCAAACTACATATATCCCCACTTCCCACTGGGCTATAGGTAAGTCTATAGGCCTCCTTAATGGTCTATAAAACTAGGTATTCATGTATATATGGACATTTTTCTGGGTAAAAGATCTATAGCTTTTATCTAATTTTCAAAGGGGTTATGGCCCAAAAAGATTAGCCTCCCCACCCCAGAAAAATTTGTAGTGATTTCATACTTATGCTGAACAAGTCCTCAAACACTATAGAGAGATGCCTGGTATCTTCTACACCCATGGCTACTCTTGAGTTACCCAAGGCATTGCCAATGAAGAGTGACTTGTTTTGGTGGCTCCTATGCCATACATAAACCCTTTGCTAACATCCTAAAAATAGGTGTCAACCATGAGTCACAAGATGAAGGGAGAGAAAACAGATGAGCCTTAACGAAGCCACGACCACTATTGGGATGAGTAGCTAATATTGTCATTACAAAGACAGTGTGTCGTTTGGATTAGGAGAGTATAAAGGTTGGTTAGTTTGCTGCTGTCTGAGAAGAATTTTAACCATCATCATAACTTTTATAGTTTGTTTATTCAACAAATAGTGAACTTCTACTACATGAGAATATTCTTACAGGTGCTGGGATGAGGCGAAGGGAATGACAGGATCTGATTTTAAAACAATCCTGCAGGCAGACACATGGAGAATGGGTTGTGGGAAGTGAGGAGTAGAAGCAGGGAGATCAGTTAGGAGGTTGCTGCAAAAGTCCAGATGAGGGGTGCTGTGGGCATGGAATAAAGTGGTAGCAGTAGAGCTGAGTGCAAAGTAGACAGGACATGCTGAATGACTGGATATAGAAAGTGAGGAAAGAGAGAAAAATCAAAGACAGGTCCTTGATTTTTGACTTCAGCAATGGGCAGTGTCTCTTTTAAATTCACAATGAGATAGCAAAAGCATGTTTATGAAATTGGTACCTATAAAGTTGATTTTTAAAACTCTACAAGAGTAGTTATGAAGTTGGATTGCACGTGCTCTCTAACAATGCCAGTTGAGTCTTATTGGTGGAGATTACAGATTTATCTGACCTTTCCTACTATAGGGCCACACACTTATCAACAATGTGACCCTTGCTCCAGCAAAGAAAGAACAGTACTGCTCTCTCATTAGCTGCAGCTCCCATACCAGCATTTAAAATTCCTCTCCTCTATTTCTAAATTCTACACGCAACCTTCTTGAATACAACCAACAATCTAATGTCATGCTTCACTCAGAAGACTGAATCCTTAATGGTCAAGGTTTCCTAACTATATCCTTTCCTATCTCAATATACTACTTCCCTTTGCAATCTTAGGAGTAACCGACCATAAATCCCCTAATTCAACAAGTATTCACAATGGGCTCAGCACTGAGGAAAGTATAAAAAGAGTTTCACAGCCCTCAAGGAACTTAAAAGACAAATGTGATCACTTCCAACTAAGCACAGGACTCAAGAAATGTCTTGCAGGAATGTAAAAGCAGGATGGCTGAGCCAATCACACCGAGTCCCAATTTAGAGTTAGGGTACTCAGAAGTTGACTCACAATAGGCAGACTCAAGGAGGCCCACATCAATGGATTGATCTATTCAAACCTTTTCTTTGGAGGCATGAGTCCAAAAAGACAAGGAGTGTGGCACTAGGTCCATGCAGGGAATAGTGTCATTAATATTAAAAGGTAAGATTCAGAAACAGAGGGTGAGAATGGCTACACAACTTGAAGAATGTAACCAATGTCACTGAATTGTACATACAGAAATTCTGGAATTGGTGTATTTTCTGCTGTGTATATTTTCAACAACAAAAATAAAATACTTAAAAAATATATTAAAAAGGTTAACCAATAACATAAAACAATATGTGTACTGACTGTTTAATGAGAAAATATTTGTCCTGTAAACCTTCACCTAAAGTACAATTAAAAAAAAATCACTGATTGAAAAATTACTTTGTTATGTAAATTTGCACCTAAAGCACAATTAAATGTTAAATAAATTATGTTAAAAATTTTTTAAAATATATATTAAAAGGTAGAGTGAGCAGTGCTCATAAAGGAAGAATGGAAGAATGGTTTCTGGCACCATCATTTAAATGTCTTTGTCCCTACCTATTGCATTTTAAAGAAAAGGAAGCAATGAGGTACAAAGGTCCAGGTCAGGGACAAACATAATGTCCAGAAACCTGCGCACCTTAGTGGCACAACCAATACGTCTTTAAGGCCTATCTTTCTCATTTGTTTGTAGTTCAGAGTGCTGTTCCTCTCAGATAAGAATTCCATCTCTTCCCTTCCCAGCATCTTTCCCCTTTCCCTTCTCATTGATGCCTTTCTTCCGGTTTCTGCAGTATCCATTTCTCCTCAATTAAGGGTTACTCATTCACTTGACAAATACTTTCTGACAGTCTGCACTGCTCAAGACAAGGTGCTCAACTCTCAGAAGATGAATGAACTGCAGTCCATGCCCTTGAGGAGCTTGCAATCTACACCTCAATTACTGACAATGGCCTGGTTGCTTCTTTATGTTTTAGGGCTTGCCCCACAACCCCATGCTCAATGTGTAAAACCTATGCTGCCATGTAGCTTCATTCTCAGGACTCAACTCAAATTGTTCTTCAGAAGGTCAGGAAAATCTCTTCTTGCCAAAAGTAATGGTCATTGCTTAGGTTAGCTTCTTCAACAATCATCTGAGCACCTATTCTGATGGAATCAAATGGCTCTTCACTGTTTTCCTTTCAGCATCACTACCCTCCACCAGATTGTAATGACAAAGCCCACACATGAACATGTCTCCAGATACTGCCAAATTTCCTATGGGAGGAGAGGGTGAAATGGCCCCACTGAGAACCACTAACCTGTATCAATGACTAGAATAATCCTTTGTATACACCCTGTGCACATGCTTGAGAAGTGACAGATTTGTCATAAAGTATACTGATTCCAGACATATGCCTACTGCCATCAAGATTACTCAGTGCTATAGGATTATGTTATCCAAGATGAGTTTTTCATGTTTAAGCAAACTAAAAAGTCTCCCATGCCAGATAGCTTTCCTTTGCCCATCCAGTCACACTCTCTATCTTGCTCTTTGACAGGGGAAGGACTACACCAAAGAGCTCCCTTGCTCCCTAGTTTCCAGTTGAGTTTGGCTAGTGGGGAACACTACACAGATTAGGAAGGAGGGAGGGAGAGAGAAGGGTGAGGGCTGGTTATTTATGTCTTTGGCTCCCTCCCTGAGGGACCACTCAGGGGCTGGCTGGGTCTATCCACCCAAGATCAAGAGACCTTCTTCATCCAACTCCCTTCCCTCATCTCTTCTGCCTAAGAGAGTAACAACCCTGCTATTACTAGCCCGGAGTCTGCATTATTCTCTTGTGACTTCACTATAGTCTGCCCAAATTTTTGTAAATAATCCCTTTATTAAATCTTCCTATTAAATCCCAGTGTCATCTCTTTCCTTCAGGGAACCTGCCTGATGCACCAAAGAAATTTTAAAAACAAAAAAGCCATTTTAAATGTTCCACTTGAAGCTCCATCCTCTTGTGAAAGCAGACTCACGAGACGCATCACATCTTGAAAACCTGGGCTTTTAGATTTGTAAATCAAAAGACATACTGTGAATTTTCTGCAAAGAGCAAAATCTATGATACATCGCTTTTACTGTGACATATTAACTAACAAGGCTCAAATTTATATTTTCCTTGGCCCACCTCTGCTTTAATGCTTTAGTATTACCTCTGCCTTATGGTCTTGCCAACTTTGACAATTATTAAATATTATTATTCTGTGTTAACTTACATTGTTATTTTCCATGTACATATTTTAGGTCTCTAATTACACTGTACATTCATGTTGAGGATTAGGACTATGTCTTATGTTTGTTTTCCTCACACTCATTCACACGCTGCAATACTTCCTTTAACAAGAGAATATATTTGACAATATTTGTTGACAGTTGGAAATAGTTCCAACAGAAACAGAACACAAGGAAGCAGAAAAGTCAGCCCTGAAAGATATGCTCAGTTACTTTAGTATTTTCTTATTAGGCTTGCCTTATCAAGAGATTTTGCCACCAGAAGAAAAGTAACAGTAAGGTGAATATAAAATTTTAGGAAAACAGCTGTATACCCATCAAGATTATTTTCCACAAGTAGCCAACATGAAACAGAATTTACAACAGAGACAGGAAGAAGAGTAGGTGGAGTTAGAATAGAAGGAAATGAGGAGACTCAACAAGAATTAATTACTGGTAATTACACATGCTACAGCCTCTCTTCTTTCTCCACCCTCTAGCTAATCAACAGTGGGAACAGATGTGGTCTGTGGTATTGGGAAGGGGGGTGCTTAACAGCTGTTTGGAGAACATGCCATTAAAAAGCAGCCTTGTCCACAGAAACCCAAGAGTTTTACTGTTTGCAAGAAAAGAGGTAATAAATAATGACCACAGTCTTACTTGGAACTTCAGCTCATTCAAGCCAACGGAAAAAAAGTCCTTCTCCTGATTTCTGATAAACTAGGGCAGCAGCTTTGATATTTTCTGTTACAAGAGTGCCTCAATATTTGAATCTATTTCACATATCTCATCCAAGTACTCCCAAAACCAGTACAAAGACCCAACTACTCCTTACTGAGTAACCACTTAATAAATCTTAACTATGATAATGATTATCAAAAGAAAAACTCTTAAAACTCCCACTATAGGGAATACAAAACTAGGGTGAAAGAATCCTAAATCTGCTAGACTCTCTTTTGGATATTCTTCCATGGGGTAAGACTTCTAAGCAATAGGGAACTCAGAACAGTCTGTTTACTTCTTAAGAAATTTAAAGAATGCAGCATGCCATCAATGTATATAATCATTCCTAAAAGCCTAAACCAAACCAAAGTCTAGGAATAAATTAAAAAACGATACAAGATAATAACCAAGGCTTTAAAAGGAAATATAATTACTCACAGAACAAAAGCTCTGGCCTCTTTCTGGTAAGTAAGATGATTGCCAGTTTGGCAGAGTTGGGAGGGAAGGTCAATGATATTCCCATCCCATCTAGGACACCCCCAAGGCCCAAGGAGTGGAGATAACAGACAGGTGACACAGATCTGTCTTTAGGAGTTGACTGCTACCTATGGACTGAAACTCTTGTCCTGGAGTAGCAGAGAAGCATTTTGACTTTGGAACCAATTAAGTCCCAAAAGGCTGTAAATAAGTCCATTTGTTCACAAATCTAAAGCAGTACTCTATAAATGATGGATTATGCCACCAATGCATGGCAAACACATTGACTGCTTTTGCTGAAGCAAGCAACTGTGCTGGAAACTGTGAAAGTTCTTGAGTGGCTTAACAACCGCCAATTCTTCTTTGGTTAAATGTTATTTTTATATATATGTGGGGTGGGGTACATATACTCATAGAATATTTTAGAGTGTACATATTCATACACACTTGTAGGACACTACACTAATTTCCCATATCTAATCTTATTAAATTGAATTTGTATATTCTCAAGTTTACTTCTGTGTGTGTGTGTGTATACACACACACACATATTTTTTTTTAGGGGGACAACTTCAAAAATTTTATTCAGTTCCAGTTATGTAAATTGCACAAACTATGTTTCAATCCTGTTGGGGATAATTAGAGAAAGATGGAGCTGGGTTGGGGAATAGGAAAGGAAAAGCTAATGGCAGAACAGGAATAAAGATCTTTAGAAACAAAGCCATAGGAAAAATAAAAAGTGAGTAGAAGCACACTTGGGACTCAAAAGTACATAATGATAGCATCTAAGAATCAACAGTGAGTGGCTGGGGGAGGAAGAGAGGCAAGCAAGGGAGATGGGTGTCAACAACTTCTGAGTTTGACAATCAGAAAGGCAATGAACAGCTATACAGCAAACCAGCCATGGAGAGAGGGGAGGCAGAATGCCTCAAAGCATACATGCTATCTGCAACAAAGCAAATTTTCTATTCAACAAGGGATAGTAAATAAAAACGAAAATATAGTATCCTTTATTACGAAATTAAAAAAAAAAAACAAAGTTGCTATCAAGTTGATTCCAACTCATGGCGACCCCATGTGTTTCAGAGCAGAACCGTGCTCTGAAACTAGTGTTTTCAATGGCTGTGATCTTTCAAGAGTAGATCACCAGGCCTTTCTTCCAAGGAGTCTCTGGGTGGATCTTAGTTAGTACCCAAGTGCTTAAGTGTTTCTGCCACCCAGGGACTCCACATATTACTAAACAAAAGGGTCATTTGTATTATATTTAGAAGATTTATTTTAATGAATGTAAACACTGTTTATTCATAAGTGCTTCCATAGATCCACTCCCAACTTCAAACTCCCTGCAACGATAGTTTCTTATGGGATTTAAAGTTCTCACACTTTTAAATTCTACGTCCACAACAGTTTTCAGGTACCTCTTCCCCCTGCTGAGGAAAGGACTATATCCTTCCTTTGTGATTCACCAGGATGAAGCTCTTCTTTTTGGTGTGCTCTGCAAGCTCACCTTTTGATCCCTAGAAATAATCTGAATTATCTGCAAAGGAGCACATAAGAAAGTTTAAATGAATGCTTCATCCTGAATTATGTTGCTTTTCTGCATCAGCAAAGACATATTACTATGCAAAATAATGAGCTTTTTTTTCCCTAATAGAGAATATATTTGGGAGAGAAATGGGAGTTTCTGGCAAAAAATAAAGGCTTCATTACTTCAGCTTTAAATGTAAATTAGGCACTCAGCAGCATACAAGTTAGGACAATTTTCCTTACACAAGATAAGATGAATTATATTTTATTCCTTAGTTCTTAACAAGAGTCACTTCCTTAGACACACCTAACCCTTAAACAAAGGCTGTTCTTTGCTATAGCTAAGGAAATGTTTTTATTACTGATGTTCTTTAAATATGAATAAAAATCTCTCTTCTATACTCATGCTCATAACAAGCTGTTACTTTGGCAAAGAATATCTAAAATGAATATAGAAATAAAAAAGGGGAATATTTGCTTTCTATGTGAACACTACACATATCACCCCAAGTAGTGGAAAGGTATTTAAAAAAGAGAGAGAGAGAGAGCTATCTTCTGAGGCTCTGATACTATATGAGGCAAGAAAGTGATGGCTTTTAAAAATGGAAAAGGCACACCAGATCATACAGAATCACACAAATGTAGCAACTATCAGTGTTTCTTGGTGGTTTATTCTTGATTTTTTTTTTTTTAAAGGTGATCACTTCTTTCAATGTCTTACAGCTTTTTTCATCTATCTGGAACATGACCTATCCAATCCTATCCTTCCCCATGCATACTTCTGGTCACCTTCAGTAAATATGCTTCTCCATTATATTCAGCTCTCAAGAGACCACTCTTAAGCAGACAAGGACCAAAGATGTTTCTCTGGATGTTCTGTCCCAGTTAATCTGAATACAATATAAAACACAAACAAACCAAACTCGTTGCCATTGAGTCGATTCTGACTCAGAGCAATCCTATAGGACAGAGTGGAATATAGGATACTGCATTTTTAAACCTAGAGCTCCCTGAATCACCCATGACAAAAATACAGTCCTTGGATGTTAGCCTGGATTTTTCCTTTAATTCTGTGCAACCCGAAAATGTAAGTAGGAAGAAGAAAAGGTAAATGGGTTGTGCTCCACATCTTACTGAACTCATAACAGATACTAACATGGGTATTAAAATTTTAGTATCAGCTTTACACTAGAGAAGTTCTACAACTGTCTGATGCCTTTTCTCCATACCTCAAGGCATGTCATTCCTCCCTGAGGGCAACTAAACTCCCCGACTAATTAATTACGAGAGTACAACTAACCTAAACTTTTGCAACATGGGATTTCCACCATGTAATGGCTCTTAAGATTATTGTCATTTAGTCATTTTTTCTTATATGATGACTGTGCTTTTTCTAAGTAATGCAGAATACTGTTCATGCACAAATTTTTCTGTTGCACTTCAGCAAATATCACAGAAGGAAAGGAGAAATTGGAAATTTTTATGATTAGTTTCTACTTTGATTCCCAGAGCTGCTTACCTGTAAAGACCTGCTACTTAGGAAATGCTGAAGTAATAAAAAGTTTATGTATATTTTTAAGAGTATACTTAAAATACATATTTTGCATCATATAGGAAGGCTCAGTAGATGCATTTAGAAATACATAAATTTTGTGGATATAATTATAAATAATTGCAGAATTATTTAATTTGGGTGCAGAGGTTAAGGGCTTGGCTGCTAACCAAAAGGTTGGCAGTTCAAATCCACCAGCCAGCGCTCTTTGGAAACCCTATGGGGTAGTTCTACTCTGTCCTATAGGGTTGTTTTGAGGTGGCATTGACTTGACAGCAATGGGTTATGTGCCTACAGACTTGCCCGTTACAGCCTTTTACTGAGAATGACCTTAGTCATACTAGCCATCGTGGTCGCCACTAGCCATAGGTGGCTATTCAAATCTAAATTTTAATTTGTTAATAAAAATACTGTGTCATTCTTATAATACATTCCAATTAATAACAACTTTCTTTACACACATAGGGTCACTGTGAGTCGGGATCTACTCTAGAGAAGTAATGTGTATAAAACCTGTTGCCAAAAATCTACATTAGGAAAGAACGGGTGACTAGAAAGCAGAAATGGTAACCACCATACCCACACATTACATATTCCACTTGTGAAATTCAAATTAGATAATTTAGGTAAAGAGGCTCTGTGAAAAACTACAAAGCACTGTACACATATATTATTATTATTATTATTATTACCACTATCACTGCTGTTATTGTTATGGTTCTTGGCTTCAAGGAACCATATGGTCTTCCTGGCCTTAGGTTTTGGTGGATGTATGGACAGTGATACCACTGCATTTGTATTAGAGAAAACAGGAGGATTAATATGGACAAACTTTTTTTTAGTAGTAAACTGGATAGTACTTTAACTCTGATTCTGGACAGCTGATGTGGAGACAATAATAGAGGGAACAATATAAGAATGTAGAAAAGTTGGCTCATAATTACAAGGTTTGAGTCTCCATCATACCTCAAGGCATGCCATTCCTCCCCGGGGGCAACTACTTTTCATGTTCCCTGGACCTCTTATAGGGAATTCCAGTACATCCTCCCCGCTTCTTTTTTTTTTTAATCAAAAATGTATGTTGGAACAGAATTAAGAATCCAGACATAAATTCATCCACCTATGAGCAGCTAATATTTCACAAAGCCCAAACTCCGTTAATTGGGGAAAAGACAGTCTCTTTAACAAATGGTACTGGCATAACTGGATATCTATCTGCAAAAAACTGAAACAAGACCCATACCTCACACCACGCACAAAAACTAACTCAAAATGGATCAAAGACCTAAATATAAAATTGAAAATGATAAAGATGGAAGACAGGGACAACGCTAGGAGCCCTAATACATGGCATAAACAGAATACAAAACATTACCAACAATATACAAACACCAGAAGAGAAACTAGGTAACTGGGAGCTCCTAAAAATCAAACACTTAATACTCATCAAAAGACTTCACCAAAAGTGTAAAAACACAACCTACAGACTGAGAAAAAATTTTTGGCTATGACAAATCCGATCAGGGTCTAATCTCTAAAATCTGCAAGATACTGCAAAACCTCAACAACACAAAGACAAATAACCCAATTTAAAAATGGGTAAAGGATATGAACAGGCACTTCACCAAAGAACACATTCAGGCGGCTAACAGATACATGAGGAAATGCTCACGATCGTTTAGCCATTAGAGAAATGCAAATCAAAACTACAACTCACCCCAAAAAGGCTAGCATTAATCCAAAAAACACAAAATAATAAATACTGGCGAGGATGTGGAGAGACTGGAACACTTATACACTGTTGGTGGGAATGTAAAATGGTACAACCACTTTGGAAATCGATTTGGCGCTTCCTTAAAAAGCTAGAAATAGACGTTCCATACGATCCAGCAATCCTACTCCTTGGACTATATCCTAGAGAAATAAGAGCTGTCACACGAATAGATATATGCACACCCATGTTCACTGCTGCACTCTTCACAATAGGAAAAAGATGGAAACAACCCAGGTGTCCATCAACGGACGAATGGATAAACAAATTATGGTATATTCACACAATGGAATACTGCGCAACGATAACGAGCAATGGTAAATCTGGGAAACATCTCGTAACATGGATGAATCTGGAAGGCATTATGCTGAGTGAAATTACTCAGTCGCAAAAGGACACATATTGTATGAGACCACTATTATAAGAACTCAAGAAAAGGTTTAACCACAGAAGAAAACATTCTTTGATGGTTACGAAGGTGGGGAGGGAGGAAGAGGGGTATTCACTAACTAGATTGTAGATAAGAATTATCTTAGGTGAAGGCAAGGACAGCACACACTACAGGGGAAGTCACACAACTGGACTAACCCAAAAGCTAAGAAGTTTCCTGAACACAACCAAACACTTCAAGGAACAGAGTACCAGGGGCAGGGATCTGGAGATCATGGCTTCAGGGGACATCTAGGTCAACCAGCATAACAAAGTTTATTAAGAATATGTTCTGCATCCCACTTTGGTGAGTGGCATCTGAGGTCTTAAAAGCTAGCAAGCGGCCAACTAAGATACATCAATTGGTCCCAATCTACCTGGAGCAAAGGAGAAGGAAGAATACCAAAGACACAAGGAAAATATTAGCCCAAGAGACAGAAAGGGCCACATAAACCAGAGACTTCATGAGCCTGAGACCAGAAGAACTAGATGCTGCCTGGCTACCACCAATGACCACCTTGACAGGGAATACAACAGAGAGTCCCTGATGGAGTGGAAGAAAAGTGCGGTGCAGAACTCAAATTCTAGTAAAAAGACCAGACTTAATGGTCTGACTGAGACTGGAGGGACCCCGGAAGACAGGGCCCCCAGACTCTCTGTTAGCCCAGAACTGAAACCATTCCCGAAGCCAACTCTTCAGACATAGACTAGACTGGACTATAAGATATAAAATGATACTCATGAAGAGAGTGTTTCGTAACTCAAGTTGATACATGAGGCTAAATGGGCAGCTCCCATCTGGAGGTAAGATGAGAAGGCAAAAAGGGACAGGAGCTGGTTGAATGGACATGGGAAATCCAGGGTGGAAAGGAGGAGTGTGCTGTCACATTATAGGGAGAGCAGCTAGGGTCACATAACAATGTGTGTATAAATTTTTGTACGAGAAACTTACTTGAACTGTAAACTTTCACTTAAAGCACAATTCCAAAAAAAATGTATGTTTGGGTTTCAGGATTTTCTAGGTTTACATTTATATATTTCCTACATTTTCGAATAAATTGATTTTACTTCCATTAACAGAGATTAAGCTTTCCCACTGGAACAGTGTTATAAGTAGGGAGTGCTCTTAAGAACAAGGGTTTGGCATCAGGAAGTCATATGAAAGACAGAAGTGAAATCTTTTATAATCACATAACCTGAGTAAAACTACATTATTGGAAGTACATGGGGACAACTATAAGGGATTCACACACCCTTTCCAGACCACAGGTATAAGGAAAAAAAGGCAATCCTCTGAGAGTAAAACCTACTTGCATAATGGATGTGGATATGATAGCACTCTGTTGAAGTCGACCAAGAGGCTGTCTCCATGTGTATATCTACACCCAGAATTTGGAAGCATCTAAATGTTTCCAAAGGTGATCTAAGTGTAATCTTGAGAAGCAGGCCCAGAATGTGATTGTCATTTAGTAATTATACCGTAGCCTGGTTTGAAAAAAAGAGGAAAATGGTCAGCATAGAAATAAACCCAAAGAACCAGGCATTGGCAAGCTTTGCTGTTCAGCACGACTGAAGGAAAACCCAAATAGTCCCTGTGGCAGGTGTATCCTAATCATGGATTATCTAACCAAGTTCCTTTGTTTTGATTCCATTCTCACCAAGCAACCTTGTGATTGTAATTTGGCTTCCCATGTGGTCTGTCTAAAAAGAGAAAATGCACTAATCTCTCAGTTCGACCTCACCAGTCTAATTAACAGCTGTAGTTCTCATTTCAAATGAACAAACTGGCATTAGGGCATGTACATGTGAGTCTGACCATCCTCAGTGTGCTAACAGGACTGGCTTTCTGAGCCTCTAAGAATATAAGCTCCTTATTCATCATAGTGCAAAGATTTGAAGCCACCTAGCGGCTCTGCTGCGGCAGTTCTACTGTGTCACATGGGGTCCCTATGAGTCGAAATCACCTCCACTGCACTTGAGAACAACAATTTATGATAGTTGCTCAGTAAATACCAAGCTGAGGTCCAGAGACCTAAGATGACTTCTCCTGTTGTTGTTGTAAGGTGCCGTGGAGTCAGTTCTGACTCATAGCAAGCCTATGTACAAACAAAATGAAACACTGCCTGGTCCTGCGCCATCCTCACAATTATTGTTATACTTGAGCCCATTGTTGAAGCCACTGTGTCAACCCATCTCTTTGAGGGTCTTCCTCTTTTTTGCTGACCATCTACTTTACCAAGCATGATGTCTTTCTCCAGAGACTGGTCCTTCCTGATAACATGTCCAAAGTATGTGAGATGAAGTCTCGCCATCCTCGCTTTTAAGGAGCATTCTGGCTGTACTTCTTCCGATACAGATTTCTTCGTTCTTCTGGCAGTCCATGGTATATTCAATATTCTTCACCAACACCATAACTCAAAGGCATCAGTTCTTCTCAGGTCTTCCTTATTCATTGTCCAGCTTTTGCATGCATATGAGGTGACTGAAAACACCATGGGCTGCGTCAGGTGCACCTCAGTCCTTAAAGTGACATCTTTGCTTTTTAACACTTTAAAGAGGCCTTCTGCAGCAGATTTGCCCACCTAGAGTGGTACCTGGCACATGGTAAAAGCTATGCCGCTGTGAGTTATTATTCTCATCTGTCCTACAGCTCTGGCACTCCCTCTCTATGCAACCTTGGGAAGGTTCTCCCACCTGTTTCCTCAATTGGTAAAATGGGACTTGAAGCACTTACCGATGAAGATCAAAGACTACAGCCTTCAGTATGGATCACATCTCAACATAAAGAAAACAAAAATCCTCATAAAATCATGATAAACAAAGAAAATACTGAAGTTGTCAAGGATTTCATTTTACTTGGATCC
>NW_004444036.1:9332608-9388143 GCF_000243295.1 Trichechus manatus latirostris | reverse complement strand
AAGACTATGGCCTTCAGTATGGATTACACATCAACATAAAGAAAACAAAAATCCTCACAACTGGACCAATAAACAACATCATGATAAATGGAGAAAATACTGAAGTTGTCAAGGATTTCATTTTACTTGGATCCACAATCAATGCCCATGGAAGCAGCAGTCAAGAAATCAAACAATGTATTGCATTGGACAGATCTGCTGCAAAAGACCTCTTGGAAGTGTTGAAAAGCAAAGACGTCACTTTGAGGACTAAGGTGCACCTGACCCAAGCCTTGGTATTTTCAACCACCTCATATGCATGTGAAAGCTGAAAAATGAGTAAGGAAGACCGAAGAAGAACTGATGCCTTTGAAGTATGGTGTTAGCGAAGAATATTAAATATACCTTGCATGGACTGCCAGAAGAATGAACAAATCTGTCTTGGAAGAAGTACAGCCAGAATGTTCCTTAGACACAAGGATGGCGAGACTTCATCTCACATACTTTGGACATGTTGTTAGGAGGGACCAGTCCCTGGAGAAGGACATCATGCTTAGTAAAGTAGAGGGTCAGTGAAAAAGAGGAAGACCTTCAACGAGATGGATTGACACAGTGGCTACAACAATGGGCTCAAACATAGCAACTACTGTGAGGATGGTGCAGCACTAGGCAGTGTTTCAGTCTGTTGTACGCTGGGTTGTTATGAGTTAGAACTGACTCGACAGCACCTAACAACAACAGATCAATTCCTGGATTGAAATCAATTAGATAAGTCAGTAGTCTCCAGTACAATAGCTTCCTATCTTGCTTTTACAGCAAACCACCATATCTCCAGTAACCTTAAGAAGCTCAAACACAGCTGACATTTCTTCAAACCTACAATGTGCTGAGTGCCAAGAATTTTCACATGATAAGTATGGAATAACATAGCATAGCAGTTAAAATTACAAATGTGGAACTACAGCCAACTGCCAGGGTTCATAGTCTAGCTCCACCACTAGATGTGTGACTTGGGGCAAGTTATTTAACCTCTCTATGGCTCGTTTCTTCTTCTGTAAAATGGGAATAATATTTTCATAGGGTGGCTGTAAGGATTAAATAAGTTAACGCTGTAGTGTGTAGAATACTGTCCAGCACATAGCAAGAACACAGTATTAGCTATATCAAAATCTGATAATTTCTTAAAAGCTCTCAAAACCAAATTAATTTTAATGTGTTTTAACTCAAAAAATACACATAAGCCATGTCTTAGTTATCTAGTGCTGCTATAACAGAAATACCACAGTGGGTGGCTTAACAAATAGAAATTAATTTTCTCACAGTTAAGAGGCCAGAAGTTCAAATTCAGGGCACCAGCTTACGGGACTCTCTCTCTCTCTGTCAGTTCTAGGGGAAGGTCCTTGTCTCTTTTCAGCTTCTGTTCCTCAGTTCCTTGACAATCTTCATGTGGCATCTGTCTTTCCCTCAGTTTGTGCTTCCTTGCTTGCTTCTGTGCCTAATCTGCTCCTTTTATTTCTCAAAAGTAATTGGTTTAAGACACACCCTACACCAATATGGCCTCATTAGCATAACAAAGAAAATCCTATTCCCAAATGGGATTACATCCACAGGTGTACTGGTAGGATTTACAGTACATATTTTTGGGGGACATAATTCAATCTATAATACAACATGTTTAAGAAAATGACCTCAAAATCAAATAGAAACATATTATCTAAAATTTAGATGCCAGGCTGCTCTTATCTTGTATCATAAAAAGAAAGAAACCATTAAGAATATCTAACCACTCCAATTAAGGGTAAAGAAATCCTAATAACAAACCACATCAAATACCAACAAAAACTTACCAGGCCTAGAACATCTTTAATTTTTTTACTTTCCAAATCATCCCATCCTCTATTTCCAAAATGTATATAAATATTAAAATAATGCTTTCCTTATCACCTAGCATTACTAATTTTTATTCAAATGGAGTATATGGATAACTATCTATAAGACTATATAAAATTACTTTTGGTTGTGTGTACTTTCAACCTTAAACGATTGAAGCCAGTCCCATGTTTCACTTCCTCTTTACATCAGTATCCAGTTGTCTGCCCACACTTTTGTTTTCTTTGGCCCATAAAGGCAATTAATGGCAACAAGAAGCTTAAGCAAATGCCTTATAGAGAAGCGAGTTCAACATTCTCTCCATATTCAATGATTCCATCAGTACTAGTCAAACTAAACAGTCCACTTCCCAAGATTCCCAGGGGTGGATTATCCAATAGGCAAGATAAGCAGGGTGCTTACCAGATCATCTGTCGTGAACAATTTCACATGGGTTTCACCACATCTTTGAAACTGTTCACTACAGATTAGTTAAGTAAGCACAAGTAAGCCCATGCTTACCTTGCTTACTGGGTTATCTGCCCCTGTCAGGGACTGTAAATTTGAAGAGGCTTTGATTCTGTAAGAAGGTGCTGTGAGGGTGGAGAGAGGCAGATGCCAGCCATATCTAAAAGTAGAATCTTTGATGTTGTGAAAAAATATAAAATTGTTCACTACAGATGATCCAGTAAGCAAGGTAAGCACCATGCTTACCGTGCCTATTGGATAATCTGCCCCTGGAGATTCCCAAGGCAAACATCCACTTCTTACTCTACTGCAAACTGGCAGTGAATTGCATCCTGCGCCTTTATTGTCATGTTGCTGGTGCAATGCTTCCAAAAACTTCAGAGAGATGCCTTTATAACTGATGGATAGTCTCATGTAGTAAAACTGTAAATGAACGAGCGCTTCAAACTGGTTTGTTTCCAGTTTGAACCCCTGAAATAAACAACTGAGAGGAACTCAGAGGTGATTTTACTTTGAAGCAAATTTAAGGCTATATGTGGCTGGGATAAGCTCTTCTTCTACTTCTAATGCACAGTCTCAAAGACCCTAACCTGTAGCTTCCAGGATCAATTTGTTGACAATTCAATTTCAAAAAGATTTTAAGCATATATCATAAGTTGAATAGAATATTCGTAAAACACTTGGACGTATTTATATCAATATCAATACTACAGAATTATAAGAGATATATACATTTTAGTCTTCAAATCCACGGGTATTTTACATACCCCCTGTCCACGGTTATACTCAGTTACACAAACGCATCTACAAAAATTTGTGTTTAATTTTAACCTAGCAACATGTATTATCCAAGAAACATATAAAGATTTTAAAAGTTCACTTCTTGAAAAAATGTTTACCTATTCTTTTCAATTTCCTTCATAAGAACATATGACACAAACAAAATGCTGAGTATTAAGTAACTTCTGAAAACAATAAAATCTCAGCATTAAAGTAATTTTAGTCCCACATACCAAAGTTAGCTGCTCAAAATGCTTTTGATGTAACCAAAACTTAACAAGACATTTCCCTGTGAGCAGAATACTTTCTAAATATGCATATAACAAGGAAACTTTAGAAAGTTATTCTGGCCAAAACTTTTTGTATTGTATTTCATGCTCCAGAGTACAAGCTCAACTTAGCTGAAGCCAAAAGTAAAACAGAAAAAAAAAGAAAGAAAAGCAAATACTGATATAAATTGTATGTATAAACGTACACAGTTTATGTACATAAAATGAGTTCATCATTACCAGTGCTGGTTTTAAAATACGCCTTGAGAAAGCTTGGGATTCAGTAAAACAGCTGAAAAACCACACATCTTAAGCACTGAATCCTAAGAACACTGTCAATCAGTAACTGAAATAAACTACTGTGAAGTATCAATTCCCAAGGATTAAACAAAAGACTTGCTTGTGCTTGAAGGAAAAGCAATTTTGGTTAAGAAAGGAATGAATGAGGAAATACAGTTTCAGCTTTTCTTAGGCCATCACTTTCATTCACAATTTCAAAACTAAATTCTTTCTGGTTAAGTTTTGTTTTTGTTTTTTTGTATTTAAATAATTTCCAGGCACCCACTTTCTCGTCCTCACATTACTGGCTGCCACAATTCTCAACTGCAAATCTATTAAATGTCATAAGCACTTGAGAAAATAAGAAATAATCATGTAAAACATAGTGAAGATAAACCAAAGCAGTTTCTCCCTCAGAAAATGAGGCCCCGCACTCGGTGACAATCGCTCCAAGGAAGTTGTTTTGACAGTCATCAACAGCAAATAGAAATCTGTCCTCAACCTATATTACAGAAAATATTTAAGTATGGTTTTATAAGCTCCAGACTATCCACAGATCTGTAACAAGATAGAGAAAGGCACAAACTACTGCCTTTTCACATGCTTTCCTATAGTTTACAGCTTCTCCTGAGTAGTTTTGCAGCTCTTACCCAATTTAGGAAAAGAAAAGGGGGAAAAAAAGCTACACAAATCAGATCCACCCAACTAAGCTGGGGAAAAGATAGAGGAGGGAAGAGAAAAGAGCCTTTAAGAAGACTGTGCATGCAATAATTATGTTTTCCTACTTTACCCCCTTCCTTCACCGTGCATTACATTGTCAGCATGAGTCTTCCAGATGACTTTTAAGTGGCAGTAAGAGACTAAGCATTCTGTTAACTGGGTAAAAAGGTGGACAAAATAAATATAGTCAGCTCAGACTTTCTGAAGACTATGGAACAGCTGAAGTTCCTTAATACATACTATAAAACCTGTTTGGACTATGAAGTCAACAATGACACTGTGTTACTAATAAGAGTCATTTTCTTATATGATGAATGATTCTGTATTTTCTAAATGCAGCAGTGGTGTTCAACAGCAGTGATCGAATGGGTGAGAGCTGATGAGAGCTGGCTTGTGAATGAAGACACCTGGGTTCTACATCAGCCCTGATTCTGGCTCAGAATCAGGTGGGTGACCCTATGGACTTCCATTTTTTTTCATTTGTAAAATGAGGGGGTTGGATTAAGGTTCCTTTCCGTTTAAGTGAGATTACTCCATAAGTCTAATGTATAGTGATCTTTTTAAAAAATCTTCCACATATTCCACCTCTATTTTAATTTTTATTTTGTAGAGTTCTACATTGTGCCCATTGACACAACAGAAAGACAGAAGTAAACACAGATATAGTCCTCTCTGTGGCTTCTATGTTCCAAGGACCTTCAGACTTTGTATACAATCCTCCTGGTGAAGACTACAAAGCTGTTGGTTTTATAAATTCTAAAGATTAAAAGGAGAAGCAAAGCCTTCTTAAGGCAGTAGGCTTAACACTCTAGCTCAAAATACATGCAGTGAGACCCTAGGCCTTGAAAGCATCAGAACCATCCCCATAAAGTTCACTCCCCGTCTGTACATCACTGTTTCAAATCACTCTGATAATGCACTTGCATGCTCTAGATTCTGGCTGGTAAACTGATATTACTCAAAGGGGTAAAATTAATATGGCTACAAAAGAATATCCACTGTAAAATTCCATAGATGCTTTCTCTAAAACATATTAACCCACCTGGCACCAGAGCAGCAACTCCCTGGGCCACTCACTGTCCGGCATGGACCTCAGTGAGCACCTCTGTAATGCACGCTATTGACACACATTCATATCAGCAGCAAAACGCTGAGATGCCATGCGTTCTTGCCTTCGGCTACTGATGACCAGACAGCAAAACTAAGGACAAAGAAGAGCACTGAAAAACAAGGACTGGAGAATTTTTTCAGGACCTTGGCTCCCATTTTTTTCCTGAGGCATTCCCTAATAACAGGTTTTATAAACGGAAAAAAGAAAAGAAAAAAAACCCACTTCCTTTAAAATGTAAGTAGTAAAAGTTTGTGCCTATCACCTAATACATTAAATAATAGACATAGTGTGATTACATCTGTCTAAAATTCCACTAGTTATCTAACAAATGAACAGTTAAACCTCTTGCTTTCAAGATAATACCAAGTTTCATGAAAGAATCTCAAAGTACTTTACATACTATGTGTCATTAACTCCCATAAATCCTTCACAAGTGTGGCAAAAAGCCAATGATCCAAATATTATAAATGGGGAGAGCAGCACTAAACAATTACAAGACATGTCAGAAATTATTCAGCAAAGAACCCTGAGAAAGAAAGCAATTGGTTGGGCTCCCAATTCAGCTTTCTAACTTTATTTTGAAGCTACCTTCAAATAGCCTAAGGGCAAGGAATCAGAATTCATAATGACAGAAAAAATAATCTCAGCCCAAGTTATATAAGCCCAAATAGTATGTACACAGCGTGGGCTTAATTACCGCATTCCAGGGGATTAGAACATTGATGCTTAAGGGAGACACCAGGCAAGTAGAGAAACCCAGAGCCCAGTGCACAGGAGCAAAAGGTAAAGTCCACCCTCAGTTTCTTATGAAGCCACAACTACAGCACATTCAGCATGGGCAAAAACTTCTGTTTGTTTGTTCTTAATAATTCTGGGATACACTCTGCAGGCAACAGTTTTCTACTTTCTTGTATGTTTATGAAAAATGTGGACTCGTTTCAAATACTCAAGTCCCCTAGGCATTGCTGCAGCCTGGGACGCCAAGCTAGGCTGTAAGACAGCGTCAAGCAGAGGAATGGGCCACTGTCAGGCTGACACGCAACAGGTGGAAGAAACTGAAGCAGCGAGGGCAGGGGTAGGCAAGGATTAGCAGTTTCAACCCTTCCAAAGATGTACTTATGGGGCCTTACAGCATGTTTTATCATAATCCTACATATTCCACTCAGAATCACAGAACCAGCCTGGAGTTGGAAGGGACTTTAGAGGTCACTAGTCTATCCTCTGATCCAAAAAAGGCCTCTTTCTATGATATACTTGTAAAGATCTGGATGCTTCTACCTGAATTCTTCCACTACCTGAAAGGCCAACTCCCATATGAGCAGAGCTAATTGGTAGGAAAGTCCCTTATTGCTAATTCCTATCAATTAACCCTAGCTCTACTTTCTGGAGTTACACAGTATAAATCTCAACCTTTCCTTTACGTGACAGTTCTAATACTATAAAACATAAATACAAGACTTTCCTGTTACATTTCATTGTAGTATTGACCCATCCTGCCTGCCTACAAAGTCTTTGATATTGATTCATTCCTTCATTCATTTAAGAAGCATGTGTTATCTACCACCTAAGAGAAAGATTAACAACAATAATAGCAGCTAACTTTTATCTATCACTTACTAAGGGCCACAAACTATTCTCAGGGCTTTACATTTAATAACACATTCAACTTTCCAAACAAACATATGAAGTTAAGTATTATTTTGATTCCCATTTTATAAATGAGGAAACTGAGGCACAGAAAGGTTAGGTAACTTTGCCCAAGGCCACACAGCAATAGGCGGCAGTCTGACTCCAGAAGGAATGTTCTCAGCACTCTGCCCTAAGAGCCCGCGGTCTGGTAGGAACAAAATAATAGCCCTCTCAGCTTTGTGACATACCTACAAATTTGCTAAGGACGTGTTTTGTTTTCATCAAAACCTCTAAAAATAGTGTTGGATCAGGACAGGGTCAATGAGTCTTACAGCATAATAATAAAGGCGTCCCTCCCAGTTAACAATAGCCCACTAATAAAACCTTTCTAGGGTATAATTGTTCCGCAAACTAGAGATCCACCTGACTCTATCTGCATTCAGTTCACATTTGCTTGATTGCACCAGAATGATATCACAAAAAACTTTGTCAGATCCTTTGATAAAATCAAATTATGCACTCTTATTTAGTAAACCTATCAAAGGCAGAAAAACAAAATTGGCCTACCCTGTTTCTTCTGTTGGTTTTATAAGGAATAGCTAGCTGTCGTGATGTTGCAGTAGGTAGGTTCTCTCATACACTGCTGGTGGGAGCATTAGTTAGCACGTCCTATATGGTAAGCAATTTGGGGATATATTTTAAAAGTTCACACCCTCTAACCCAGAAATGTCACTTTGGACAATTTATCCTAATAATCAGAGATGTGGACCAAGATTCATGTAGAAGATGTTCCCTACAGCACAATTTAGAATTTTAAAACACCAGAAACAACACAAATGTCCTAAATAGGAGTATGGATAGATAAATTATGCAGCATCTACCTGCTAAAATCATAATAGTAAAAATTTGGTTTTGATAAATTTCCAATTAGGGGGAAATTCTTATGACAGGTTCAATACAAATAGCTACTCTCCATAAATAAAAAATCCAACTTAAATTTTTTAAGAATCATTCTGTAAACCTATACTACTTATGTGTGACTATGTACATACATGGGAAAATGGAAAGAAATGCATCAAAATGGATTGTTAGATTATGGGTAAATTTTATTTTCCTCTATTTTTCTATACATTCTAAGCATGCTACAACGAGTAGGTATTAATTTTATAAACAGAAAACAAAAACTATTAAGATGAATCATATGAAATTATTGATATTCAACTGCTTTTAACTTCTAAAACTAGCACTTTTGTGTGGGTCAACATAATAAATCTTGACATGGTTATGTAGTTTGCATCTCAAATGAAGTTACAGGAGTTATGACTCGTGGCCTTGCTATTTCTGCCCTGGAAAAGCAACAAAAGGTTCACTACCTTTTATTGTATGAGGTACTGAAACAGCTACCTAACATCCCCTACAAGAACACAGCAGCAGGCTTTGGGTAAATCTCTCTGCCTTCTGTCCTCAAAGTCCCAAGCAAATACCACCAGCTCTGAGGCTCAGGGCTGTTTTCAGACTCAAGAATTCCACCTTTGGGCCAAGGGCAGGAAGGAGTGCAGGTAGTGTCCAAGGACTGCTTAGTACTGCATTTACTAGAGAACTGAGCATGTGAAATGTTCCAACTGATCTTCATTTCTTGGTGTCCTTCCTACATTTCCCCCTTATTGTGATCAAAAAGACTTGAAGATCAATCTGTTCCAGGGAGGGAAGGCAGTCCCTAAGTATGGTAAACTCCAGAACACCTATTATCCAGGATTCTTCAAAGATTACCAATAGTCATTTCACAATCATGTATCAAGGCGGAGACACTATGCTAGGAATTACAAGTGTTTTCAGCTTTCTGGCCTGAGATGTAATGCATCTGAGATGGAATTTATAAGGGAATCCTTAGCAGTTTTAAATATTTTTTTCATTTCTATTTACATTTAACTATTTATAATTTTTGTTATTGCTATTGAGGGTGAGGAGGCAGCTTTTTATCCTAAACGAATAATAATAATCTGCTTCTAGTTCCTTTCCAAAAGATCAATATGAATTAATCACAAGAAAAGTTCAAGTTCTGCTCTCAGAACTGGACATTTTTATTGAGTGCCAATTATGTGAAAGGCACTATGCTAGATACCAGGGCTATAAAAGATGAAAGGTGTGGTACCTGCCCTTAAGGAACTGACAATAAAGTGGAAGGAATATAACTAAAGGATTCATTACAACAGTACAACAACTGCTATAAAAGAAGATTCCATTTATGGTACAGAGAGAACACGAAGTCTTAACTGAAGAAATCGGTTTGACCCCTAAAAATCTCTCTCCAACAGGACAAACACACAGACAATAATATGCCGAACTGCAGTCCTAGCACCACTGCTCTGCACCTGAGGAGGACTGGAAGCCTCCAACATAGACTCAGAGCCAGTATCAGGCTGGAGGAAGGAATGGCCACTGCTACTTCATACGGCAAGCAAAATCTCCTCCTTTGGTCTCTCTTGAGCACAAGCTTATACCCATTGTTGCCTAGTCGATTCTGACTCATAGCAACCCTACAGGACAGAGTAGAACTGCCCCACAGGGTTTCCAAGGAGCGGCTAGTGGACTCGAACTGCTGACCTTTTTGGTCAGCAGCCTAAGCTCTTAACCACTGGGCACAAGTTTGACCAGGAAAAATAAAAAGCAGCTGGTTTGAAACTCCGACAATTAGGGTCATTAGCTTCAGATTAGTAGAAGTCCTCTGTGCCTCAAAAGGGGAGAAGGGCAGAACCGAAGAGATTATCAGTCATCTACTGAGTTGGAATGAGAACCCCCTCTGCCCTCCTTCGAGAGAAGGGAGTGAGGAGAGGTGCAAAAGTTTAATGAATGTAGAAAGAGAAGATGCTTCATGCACCAAAAATAAAAACCTTTGTTACTGCTCATGAGTTTAGACCTCTAGCTATAAAAGAAAGGTCCCCAAGGTTGTGACATCATATGGTTCCTCTTAGGTTTCACTCTTACAAAGACAGCATTTCATACCTCTCTAGGCAAATCCTGACAATGACCAAAGAAGAATCAATAGAACTGACAGTAGGAATTATTCTGTGGACATGGGCATCATTCTCTAACTTCCAGGTAATGTTCACCTTTCTCCCCTTTCTTTAAATATATCCTATTCATATTGTATGAAATTGATTTGTTTACCGGTCAATGTCTTTCCATTCCCTCCACCCCTACTCCCAACCAAACTATGAGCAGGGGCCATGGTCTTATTCACCCTTGTATCCCCAGGACTCAACACAGTGCCTGGCACAGAGTAGGCCAGACAACAAAACTGAACTTGGCCCATCTACTATTTTAATAAAGAGCTCCCTATCCAAGTACAGTAACGAAAAAGCTGCTACAGCCTTCTCAGTGGTTATGCCCCACAGTATTTTACTTAGCAAGCATGAGATTATAAATACTGTTGGTGTCTATGTTGCCTGTATTTCAGGAGAGTGGCATGGATGTAAGAAACCACATTGTTTTTAGCCAATTTACATAATCCCTTTGAGACTTATTCCTCATCTGTAAAAAGGGATAATATCGCCTACCTACAAGGTTGTGAGAGATTAAATGAAATAGTGTAAGTACTGTATGTGCATAGCAGGCACCCAGCCAAAGATACTTCCTAGCTTCCACTTTATCAACCACCTGATTGCTATTTTATGTTTTCAGCTTTTCCACAGGTTACACCATCACACCTCAGCCTTAATCTAATGAGGAGCTCTTTTATCCCCTTCACACCCACTTCCCTCCCCACTTCATCAAATCTTTCCATAAGCCAGCAATGCCAGAGGCTTGCAACTTTGGCTCTTGGGGTTGATAGGTCTTCCCTTCTGCCTTGCCGCATTTAATTCTTCTGGCAACTGCTCTGAAAAGAAAACTCAGAGAGTAAATGGAAGATAACCAAACTCCTGTCTCCTTAGGACCTGAGCTACAGCAGGATTAAATAAGTAAGACAACATGTTGCCTTAGAAGGAGGCCTTATACTTCCCATTGTAAGAACATTCAGCACCTAGGTTCGTTTTCAGGAGGGCAACTACAGGCAGCAGAATGAACACCCAGAAACCCATTACCTAACCTGTAAATAGACAATGTGCGTCGAGTCAATTCTGACTCATAGTGACACTGAAGGACAGAACTGCCCCCATATGGTTTCCAAGGATGTAAATCTTTACAGAAGCAGACTGCCACATCTTTTTCCCACTGAGCGGCTGGTGGGTTCAAACTGCTGACTTTTCAGTTAGCAGCCAAGCACTTAACCACTGTGCCACCAGGGCTCCGAGTACAAACGGCCAACTTCCATTAACTCAGCCATGAAGCTCTATGCCAGCCCAAATTTCACTTAAACACCCCAAACTAATGAGTTCCAAGAAATGACTGATGTCACCTGACATGATTAAGAAAAACCAGGAGCAGAAAAGCTAAGGGTAATGCTTACACAGAACAAAGTGGCAGAAAACAAAAGCCTCCAAATTCTGCCAAATACGCACTATAAAATTAACCGAAAAACTGGAAACCCCCATTGTGTAGGACATTAAGAACAATCAGAGTGACTAATACAGGAGGCAATATGCAATATTAGCAATAGCATGACTTGGTAGCTTCAGTAAGAGACACACAACAGGCCAAAGACAGGATGCAGGGATAGATGATGTGTGTTAATTCTCCCTTTTCCTTACAAGAAACAAATTACAACATAGGTTCACTTCATTACACTACATCTGAAAGAATAAAGCAGTGTTTCTGGGCAACAAACACTTTAGGAGCTTAATATTCACTGTGCAGAATCCTAAAAAGTCAGTGAATGTCTTGGAATTTCACCACACAAACTTGCGTCACCATGCTCTTTTGTGTCAGACTGTTTCATTATCTTCAAGGCTTAGCATAATTGGAGCCTCGGTCTAAAAATAGGCTATTTTTTTCCTTTGCAATCTGACTGGTAAATAAAAGTTAGGGAAGTTTTTATCCCCTTCATTTGTTTTAAACAACTGCTAGCTTCTGCTCATCAAGCAAAGATTACTGAATACATTTTTGGGATATATTTGTTTATTCTGTTTAAGGCAAACAATCTATGACCTTCATCATTCTAACAGGCAGTGAGTGCCATACACATGCTCTAGAGCCATTCCAGGCATTGTCACCATTCTATTCCACAAAACACCCATGACAGAAGGAAGCGTTGGTCTTCATCACGTCCTTCCACCTTTGCTTCATCTATTCCTTAAGAATCCCATTCCTAGGGCCATGTTACTTCTGACCATTCAAATTCCCTTACATCTAGTATCAAAAGACTGAGGAATATGCATACCTTTTACATATGGCTGTAAAAAATCTGCATAGTTCACTTACTAAAATACCTAGTGGGGGGAGGGTGCGGCTGGCAAAGAAATGTAGAAAGCATGCGTTATTTGCATGAAAATACAGTATTCACAAAAGCAAAAAGATGGAAACAATCTAAGTGCCTATCAACAGATGAATGGGTAAACAAATTGTGGTACACACATGCAATAGAATATTATGTAAATATAAATAATAATGATAAGTCTGTGAAACAACATGTATGAATCTGGAGGACATTATGCTAAGTGAAAAAAGTCAATCACAAAAGGACAAATATTGCATGGTCTCACTTTTATAAAAAATCAAAAATAGGTATACACACAGAAAGCAATGTTCTCTGACAGTTACCAGGGATGGGAGGGGAAGAGAGGGGGAGTCACTTTCTAGATAGTAACCACTTGCTATCTTTGGTGATGAGAAAGGCAATACCCAATATGGGTGAAGTTCACACAACTTTACCAAGGTAAATGAAGACAACAAGAAGTACACAAGAATGAGGGACAATTTCGGTAAATGCTGTAACATACAATTTTGCAACAACAGTAGTTAACAACAAAAAATATGTGTGTGGTTACATAGGTAGATATGTATGTACATATGTCTGTAGGAAAGCATGTGTGGGTACATGCGTGTGCATGTACAGGTGTATCTGTGTTGCTGTTGTTGTTAGGTGCCATCGAGTCGGTTCCAACTCATAGAGACCCTATGTACAACAGAACGAAACACTGCCTGGTCCTGCACCATCCTCACAATCATTATGTTTGTGCCCACTGTTGCAGCCACTGTGTCAATCCATCTCATTGAGGGTCTTCCTCTTTTTTGCTGGCCCTGTACTTTACCAAGCATGATGTGCTTCTCCAGGCACTAGTCCCTCCTGATAATATGTCCAAATTATGTGAGACACTATCCTCGCTTCCAAGGAGCACTCTGGCTGTATTTCTTCCAAGACCAATCCCATGCCCAACATCTGGTAGGTGCTTGGTACCTTACATGACTGCTTCCTCTGGGTTGTTAGCAGAAACAATAGTATATGGGCTAACATATGTTAAAATGCTTTGTAACTGAAGCATGCCATGCAGCAATCACCATCACCAGCACCCTCTGACAAGTGAGAAAACAGAGGCTCAGGATGACTGACTTGCCACACAAAGCAAATGAGCGGGTGAGCATGGCACTCTGGGTTTCCAGTCCAGAGCTTTCTCCAGTGCATACCCAGGCATCTCTGCAGGGTTTTTGAGCCTACGGAGGATCCCTTCTCTTGTTTACTAGTGAGTAATCACGAGTTTGGCTTCCCAGGCTCTAGCTCTAGTTTTACTGGACTCATTACCTAAGGCTTTCGCCTCAAGCCTGCAGGTCACAAGCAATGTCATTTGTCTCCATTTCCCTCCGTGGTACACACTCAGCAAATATTACTTGAAGAATTTCTGGCTATGAGGCAAGAACCAGTAACTAAATTAAATATATTCACCCACTCTGAGCCAATCTTCTGAAAACAAGTTATTTTTTCTGTCCAGTTAGGACACCATTAAAGAAGAAACATCCAAATTCTTCCTGTGATTCAACATCAGCTGTCCATCGCATCATGCCATGCAGTCCAACGTAAATAGAACATACACCCTACCCTGTTGGCCAGTGCACAGAAATGTTACATGTGGCCCTAAGAACAATGTACATTATTAATAGCCCATGAGCTTACTCCCCCGCCTCTGAGTCCTCCTCCTCCCGCCTGCAGAAGGCACACCGCCCTCCTGCGCAGGGCTGCAAATGTAGGCTGTGGTTAAGTCAGCAGGGGCAGAAACCCCTGTAACAAATCTAGCCACATGTCCGACACTCCAAATTGTGAGAGACTTAACGTCTTTGTTCCACTCCCATCCCCACTCCGCTCTTAGCCCTAACACAAAAAATATCCTCACTTACCTCAAAACAGCAAATATTTTGTTAAATGTAAAACAACAAAATCATAAAAATAATAGAAAACTAAACCCACCCCTGTAAAGAAGAATCAGTAATTCCAAAGATTGCACATAAACCATTTCTAGAAATTGCTCGTGCTGTGTTGTTCTTTTAAAAATGCAGAGAGTCACTTTTTGGTTCCATTCTATTTCATTTTGCTTTTTAGAGGAGGGAAGGGGTTTTTCAAAGAATAATTTTAAATTGCGAGACTCCAGTACGTTCGAGTTTAAAAGGGATACAAGCCAATCCAACCACAAAAACTAATAATAAAAAGGAAACAAGGACAGCTGTACAACCCAACACTGGCACTAAATTTCAAAGTAGGTACAAGATCTCTAGAACGATTACTACAGGGCTCAGGAATCCCTGGCTTAAAATCAAACAGCTTCTTAACACATACATAAAACCATTCTCCCTGCCTTCCAAAACTCCCACAACTTACCAAACTCGGCTCACTGTAATTTAACACAGTATTTATGATATGGCAAATTGACACAGGCTCAGGCTGCCTACTGAAATGATGAAACACAAACAGAGGCATTAATTTGATTAGTCTTACCTCAGTTAAGCAGTCCTGAGCCATAATAAAATGAACTTGTTATATTTTTAAATTTGAGATAGATGTGTCTTTAAAGGGCCTGCCTATACTGTTGTGCATTTCTCTGAAGGGTGTGTTCAAGCCACCAGACAGCACGGGCTACAGAGAGTAGGGTCTTTAAATGAGCAATAAACATACCCAGTGTGGCTAAAGACCATGTAGTAGTAACATTTGGGCATCTGATTCATCTTGGGGATGGGAATTTTGCAAGGCTGCAGAGTGCTATATGTCACCCATGTATCTATTACCTGGGCAAATGAGGAAAGGAAAAGCCTATAAGGAAGAAACGGTCAATGTTCCGGTTTACTAGTGATCCTTTCTCTTCAATTCATCTGTATCTGCAATTTGTACAAAGGGGGAAGGGAATGATTGTGGGAGAAAAAAGTTGTTACATGACATTCTCCCCCTTCCTTGACAATAGTATTGTACAGGAAATTACCTATGCAGATGGACTGTAGAATCAGACAATCAAACCTTACTAAATTTCTATGCCACTGATGAACAGTGGTTAATAACTTCACACTTTTCTTTTAGTCTCTTAACGAGGAGGAAATGGCACTTTCTAAATGATTACTGCTCTGTCATCTTGGTTCACTGCCAAAGCAAGAAGCTTTAGAACACCTGTCAAATAACACGCAGCTTGTGAAAAAGAAACACACAAAAATAGGTTTATATAAAAACTTCACATATGTAGAAAGTGGAATGAGTTTGGGTTAACAGAAAGTCACTCATTCTGGTGAGAGTTGGAGAAAGAAAAAGATTTCCAGGACTCAAATTATGTGATTCAAGTCAAAGTAATGAAACCTAATCTACCACAGTGGCAATCAGTGGTGCTGACGCAAGGTCAGTCTGATAAGAGTATATTCTCATCCTTAGCCACATTCCCATTGGTTTCAGTAATTAAATGAGCAAAATATGGAGGTAAAAATACTCTGTCCTGCCTTCTCAAATAAAAGTAACTAGTAAAAATGTACACAGTATCCTTTTTCTTATTCTGAGTACCCTGGCCATTCTTGTAAACTCAAGATAGGCTTAAATATCAAGACCATCTTTGAAAATGCATTGCCTCCACACCCAGCCATGTATAACTACAGAAACTACTAGGCAAGTGTGATCTCAGAGTTGAAGCAACTGAGCACCCAGTCTGTGGGGCACAGGGCAAGGCATGAGGTGGGACACAAAATGTGTGGAGCCCAAGCCCTGACAAACTGAACAGAGTGGAGCTTGGAGAACAGAGAAACCATGTGAGGCTGCAGGCGTTTCTTCTGTTCAGTTTTTGTTAATAAAGAAAATAATTTTCTAAAGTATTCACACTAGTTTATACAGACTCATTCCAAAAAATAAGTAATAAAAGAGCCAATAATTCAATGCATGAGTGAAAAAAGGCACTAATTTAGATTGAGAATAAGGAGAGTCCACCTTCCTTAATGAAGTAAGTCCTGGAACTTTTAAGGCTAGTATTGACAGAAGATTCTGAACAAGTGAGGAGGCTAGCCCACAGTCCGAGGACCATCTCTTAATGCTGCTGACACTACTCTTTTGGTATAATGTGTGTGGCGGGGGGAGGTGTGAGGTGCTCCTTCTTTGACAAAAACTTGTATTATCATGGCATTTCCCCAAAGACCAAGATGGATCAACCATTCAAAAATGTCAGTAAATGCAAAGGAGATAAAACAAGAACATACTTAAATTATCTCCTTGATAAAGCTTTCTTCTCTTAAGCTCACGGACCCCCAGCCCACTTCAGAGGAGATTTCTGGCAGAACTTGACCTAGTCTTTCTCTTCCCAATGACCCTAATATCTGCTGTCTTGGGTCCTCCTAAACTTATAACCTTTTAATGTCCAAAACCCAAAAGAACACACAGAGGCAGATGTCTAAGAAAGCTGGAGGTCCTGTTTCCAACTATCAAGAAAGAAGGATAAAATCATTCTAAACTTATTTTGAAAAGTCTGAAGTTTTGGCTAGTTTAAAAGAAATACTATGTCAGTGTTTTCAAGAATATAGAGTAATTCAAACCAGGCCTAAGTGTAACCCACTTATTTATCACTATAAATGCAAAACTGTGTTAATAAGCTATGAATTATTCTATATACTTAAAATTTCTTGTCAGTGCATTGCTCTCAAATTATGAAAAGTCTAAGTTACCATAATCTGGACTGGCCTTCCATGGTGTGTTTCCAAATAGTGCTTCCTCTTCTCATCTTTATATTTACCAACATTACTTTCATCAATTTTTAGAAAGAATACAGACAAATGGACAAGCAAATGTAGATGTTCCTTAGCACAAGTTCATAAATATAAATGATCTGCAGCTAGGATTCCACTTACTTGACTGTAAATAGCTGTTTCCATAGTGTTTAAGGGTGTATGAAAAGAATCTAGGCTCTAAAATAACTATTAATTTGTACTATAAAGAATTCCAACTCATTCCATCTAAACTGCCATAAATTCTGAATTAACAGAATAAGAATTAATAAAGCTGAATCATATGTGTTATCGGTTTTGTAGAACTGCAAAGAATTGAGAACCCAAACATCCCTGAAATATGACAATAAAAAGGGAATAAAAAGTTTCTCTGGCTTAGAATTTCAAAATATAAACAACTTTGAAAGTGAGAAGTAATCTGTGATCTCTGAAAGAAGCTATTGCTTTTCTTTACATAAAATATATCTGCCAAAATTTATAGGTTAAAACTTTCATTTCAGCCTTAAAAGAAATTCCCTTCTTGTATCAAAAAAAAAAAAAAAAAAAAAATCAAAATGTTAGTAGGTCAGCTGAAGTTAAAAGTAGTTTGAATGGTGGCTATTAAAATTCTGGAGACAGAATTAGAACTCTTCCCTCCTACCACCCACACAGTTTCCATGGGTCTGATCTGGCAAGAATATTCTTCCCACTGCCATGTTTTAGATGACAAAAGTATACAATTTTAAGGCTAATGTTTGGCTATGGTATTTTCCCTTCAAGCTAATTAAGAAGACGACAGAAATGAAGTATAAGAACCAGTAGTTCTTTTCCATTTTTGCACTTTGGCTCCCTTTGAGAATTTCTTCAAAGTTACGCACCCTCTTCCAAATGTTGCAAAGAACTTCAGAGAATTCACAGACCTTCACTCTAATGGGGTCGGCGAATTTCCAATCTAAGAACAAGTTAAGCTTCAAAATCTATTAATTTTTATATTTCCAAAAGATTGTTTTCCTTCCTTCTTATTACTGTTAGTATAATTTCCTTTATTTTCACCTAGTATGTCTGATACCAGAGCCCTGGTGGCACAGAGGTTAAGAGCTACAGCTGCTAACCAAAAGGTCGTAAGTTCGAATCCACCAGCTGCTCCTTTGGAAACCCTATGGGGCAGTTCTACTCTGCCCTATAGGGTTGCTGTAAGCTGGAATCAACTCGACGGCAACAGGTTTATGCCTGATACCAGAGTTGCTTTTTTATTATACATAACTAGCTTTTAGACAAGGGTCAGCAAACTTTTTCTGTAAAGGGCCAGACAGTAAATATTTTAGGCTTTGCAAGTCATAAAGTCTCTGGGCAACTTCTCAACTCTGCTACTGTAGCACAAATACAGCCATAAACAAATGAGTGTGGCTGTGTTCCAATAAAATTTTATTTACAAAAGTAGGCAATGGGCAGGAGAGTTACCTCATGGGTCACAGTTTGCTAACCCCGACACAGAGGAACAAGTTCAAGGACTCCACAAGGAAGCAAAGAGAAAATCAGACCCATAACTTATAAACGCATTGCTGTCGAGTCGATTCTGACTCATAGAGACCCTATAGGACAGAGTAGAACTGACCCATAGGGTTTCCAAGGCTGTAATCTTTACGGAAGCAGACTGCCACACCTTTCTCCCATAGAGTGGCTGGTGGGTTTAAACCACCGACCTTTTGGTGAGCAGATGAGCGCATTAACCCCTATGCCACCAGGGCTCCTTCCATAACTTATACCATACCCAAAGATAATTTCCAGAAGGATTAAGGACCTAAACAGAAAAAGCCAAACATTAAAACTTTTAGAAGACAATAAAGGAGAATATTTCATGTTATTGGAAGAGGAAAAGATTTAAGTAGGAAAAAAAAAAGCAAACACACTGTAAAGGAAAAAAACTAAAATATTTGTTACTAAAATTAAAAATTTCTGCATAATTAAAGACCAAATAAAATTAAAGGATAAGCCAAAGACTAAAGAAGATATGTGCAACACAAATGACCAAACAAAGATTAGCCTTTGAATATGTAAGAATAAATATTAAGAGACACACAACCCAACAGAAACAGGACATATATGTTCATACACACAATTCACACAAGAAAACCAAAGATTTGATAAACACACGAAAAGATTTCCAACTAATAACCAGCGAAATGCAAAATAAAACCACAATGCAATACCATTTCACACTCATGAGAGTGGCAAAAATTAAAAATTCTGATAGTAACAATTGTTGGCAAGGACGTAGAACACTAAGGGTTATACAAGAAGTATGTTTACAAGTATATGGTGAGTTTAAAATCCCTCAACAGAAAAACAAATAACAAACTGACAAAGGCAAAATGGTGTATCAAAATATTTCCAAATCTGTTTAGATTAACCTCTCTAATACTGTGACTAAAAACCAAAAATCAAATCTGTTGCCGTCAAGTCAATTCCGACTCATAGCAACCCTAGAGGACAAAGTAGAATTGCCCCATAGAGTTTCCAAGAAGCACCTGGTAGATTCAAACTGCCGATCTTTTGGTTAGCAGCTGTAGCTGTTAACCACTACGCCACCAGGGTTTCCACTGCAACTAAGGGGGTCATCTATTTGGATCCACAGCCATAGGTATGAATGTAGTTGTTTGATGTAAGAATTTGACTTGCTATGATAAGTTAAATGACTGCTATTATCAAATAAGTTAAATGGCTTAAATAAGTTAAATGACTGCTATTATATTACACTAATGACCGGAGACCATAAGTTGTGGTATAACACCAAGGACATCATACATGAAGAAAGCAAAAGGTCATTAAAAAGAAAAGAAAAAAAAAAAAAAAGACCAAAACGGATGTCAGAAGAAACTCTGAAACTTGCTCTTGAATGTAGAGTGGCTAAATGGAAAAGAAGAAATGATGCAGTAGAACAGCTGAACAGAAGATTTCAAACAGTGGCTTGAAAAGACAAAGTAAAGTATTATAATGACATGTGCAAAGACCTGGAGACAGAAAACCAAAAGGGAAGAATACTCTCGGTATTTCTCAAGCTGAAATAACTGAAGAAAATATTCAAGCCTCTAGCTGCAGTACTGAAAGATTCTACGGGGAAAATATTAAACGACACAGGAAGCATCAAAAGAAGATGGAAGGAATACAAAGAGTCACTGTACCAAAAAGAATTGGTCGGTGTTCAGCCATTTCAGGAGGTGGCGTATGATCAAGAACCGACGGTACTGAAGGAAGAGGTCCAAGCTGCACTGAAGGCATTGGCAAAAAACAAGACTTCAGGAATTGACGGAATACCAATTGAGATGTTTCAACAAACAAATGAGGAGCTGGAAGTGCTCACTTGTCTATACCAAGAAATTTGGAAGACAGTTACCTGGCCTACCGACTGGAAGAAATCCGCATTTGTGCCCATTCCAAAGAAAGGTGATCCAACAGAGAATGCGGAAATTATTGAAAAATATCATTAATATCATACATAAGTAAAATTCTGCTGAAGATCGTTCAAAAGTGGTTGTAGTACATCGGCAGGGAAATTCAAGCTGGATTCAGAAGAGGACAGGGAATGAGGGATATCACTGCTGATGTCAGATGGATCCTGGCTGAAAATGGAGAATACCAGAAAGATGTTTACCCGTGTTTTATTGACTATGCAAGGACATTTGACTGTGTGGATCATAACAAATTACAGATAACACTGTGAAGAATGGGAATTCCAGAATGCTTAATTGTGCTCATATGGAAACTGTACATAGACCAAGAGGCAGTCATTTAAAGGGGATACTGCACGGTTTAAAGTCAGGAAAGGTGTGAGTCAGGTTTGTATTCTTTCATCATACTTATTCAATGTGCCTGCTGAGCAAATAATCCAAGAAGCTGGACTATACGAAAAAGAACACAGCATCAGAATTGGAGGAAGACTCGTTAACAACCTGTGATATACAGATGACACAGCCTTGCCTGCTGAAAGTGAAGAGGACTTGAAGCACTTACTGATGAAGATGAAAGACCACAGCCTTCAGTAGAGATTACACCTTAACATAAGGAAAACAAAAATCCTAACAACTGGACCAATAAGCAACATCATGATACATGGAAAAAATATGGAAACTGTCAAGGATTTCATTTTACTTGGATCCACAATCAACGCCCATGAAAGCAGCAGTCAAGAAATCAAATGATATATTGCACTGGGCAAATCTACTGGAAAAGACCTCTTTAAAGTGTTAAAATGCAAAGATGTCACTGTGAGGACTAAAGGGGACCTGACCCAAGCCATGGTATTTTCAATTGCCTCATATGCATGTGAAAGATAGACGATGAATAACAAAGACCTAAGAAGAATTGATTCATTTGAATTATGGTGTTGGCAGAGAATATTGAATGCACCATGGGCTGCCAGAAGAATGAACAAGTCTGTCTTGGAAGAAGTACAGCCAGAATGCTCCTTAGAAGCAAGGATGGCGAGACTTCATCTCACGTACTTTGGACATGTTATCAGGAGGGACCAGTCCCTGGAGAAGGACATCATGCTTGGTAAAGTAGAAGGTCAGCAAAAAAGAGGAAGACCCTCAATGAGATGGACTGACACAGTGGCTGCAACAATGGGTTCAAACACAGCAACAATTGTGAGGATGGCGCAGGACCAGGCAATATTTCATTCTGCTGTACACAGAGTTGCTATGATTCGGAACCAACTCGAGGGTACCTAACAACAATTATCAATAAAATCTCATATACTGATTGTGGATGTGTGAATTCCACTCCTAGTACCTACCCTAGAGAAACACTTGCATATGCAGCATTGTCTATGTTTGTAACAGCAAAAATTGGAAACAAGTGAAAACTTGAAAATCTAAATGTGGACAATAAAAAAAAAAACATAGCGTTACATTCATTCACTGAAATATTGTACAATATGTAACATGAACAAATCAAATCTAAAAATGTAGCAACATGAATATACTTAAAATGTTGTGTTGGGTCAATTTTGACTGATAGCGAGTCCATGTGTCAGAGTAGAATTGCCCCATAGAGTTTTCTAGGCTGTAATCTTACAGGAACAGATCACCAGGTCTTTCTCCCGCAGAATGGCTGGGTGGGTTCAAACCAGCAACCTTTCAGTTAACAGCTGAGTGCCTAATCGTTGTGCCATTAGGGCTCCTTAGAATGAGTCAGGGGTTTTTCCCCGTTTTTTTTTTTTTTTGGGGGGGGGCGCAAATTACAAAAGAATCGGTGTTATATAACACATAAATGGTAAAAACTTTCAGTGCATCACATGTATAGGCACACACCTATATTGTAAAAGCAGATAAAACCAACTCCTCTAGAGAGCAGTTACCTCTGAGGAAGAGGAGAAAGAGATATAGTGGAGAGGAAAGGGTCTTTAGTTGTCTCTATAATATTTTATTGTTTTTAATGTTTTTTAAAAACTAGGCTTTTTTAAGAATAAAGATTGGAAAAGTGAAACGCTGCTTATTTCCACATAAAGATAAAAGACTCGCTTAACACTTAATTACAAGGGTCTCCATAGTCACTCATTTTCTTTAACCAATGACTCCAACGAAGGCTAAAACCCTCAGTCCTGGTGCCATTCCCAAGGGCTCCTGACAGGTGCTATCGCATAGCCTAGATAAGCCCAGGAAGGCTTGCCCAGATTTTAATGTTTTCATGCGATGATTTGGATACATTTTCTAAGTGCACAAATTTCAGCCCTGAACACAAATGAAAACGAGGCAGTCTACAACTGGTTGGCAACCAGGCTGGCAAAAATTCATTGCAGCCAACTACATGATAAATACAAATGCATGGGCTCCACACCCGAACACTGGAGCATACATTAACATTAAATGCAATCAGAATTCTAGACCAAAAATCGTTTTTCAAGGGCACAGAAATAACAGAGCGTAGAAAGGAAACAACCCCAGTGTCAGTAAGTCCTAATTATTCCACGAAGACAAATATTACCACTACAGTAAAGATTAGGCAATGAGCATGTTCATATATACATAAGTCTAAAATGCCTCGATAGAAAAACAAATTCACAGAGGCAAAATTGTATATCAAAATCATTTCCAATTCTCTTTAGATTAACCTCGGATACTGTGGCTGAGGAAGTCAGGGCTGCATGGCCGTAGATACGAATTTGGCTATATGATATAAGAATCTAGCTTGCGATGATAAATTAAAGGACTGTTCTTATCAATAACAGTTATGATTCAAAAATCGTCATTATTTTAAACATTAAATAAATTAGACTACTACAACCCTTTAAGCCAGTTTTAGCCTTTCTATAATAGTTTCAAAATAAGTCTAAAATGTTGACAGATTTAAGTCACTAAATGGCCTTCACGATTGTTTACTGAATAAAATCCTTAATTGATTAATGATCTCAGGGTGTCTATCGCCATCTAGTGAACAATCACTTCAATTACCACACTAGTCACTTGAAAACGACAATGTTTTCTTCATGGTTTAAAAATATGTAAGTCTACTCCGTGCTGTAGGCTTGTCCAATCTCTTTTTTATGTTACTGGTCTACACATGCATTGAGAACAAACACAAATACAGATAATATTTGTATAGATTCACTTTTGAGTATCTGTAAACAAAGTTTCAATATTACTTCTCTGGAAACATTGACTTCATTATTTCTAAATAACTTGTACACTGAGAGGGCCCTAATAGAATTCCTTAACCATTAACGAATTCCTTTGCCACCGAGCAGTTAAAAATCATAAAAATTTAAGTGTGAAAGATCACACCTGTGAAAAGATAATATTGATGTCCATTTGACACAACTATTAGCATTTCTACTATAAACCTGTTTTTAAAAGTACAATTAGTAATTACTCCGAGTTCTTTAGCTGTCAATACATTTGATTACAGAAATTATGAGGTCATCAGAGCCAAGCCTGCATCATTCCAATAAAACTGAGCACATACAAAAAAGGGGAGCGGGGGCTTCAAGGCCTTCGCAGACTGTGCATTAATCCATATTCAAATGCAAAATTTTCTAAATCTTTTACTATGGCATGCTACCAGGTTTCTTTCTCATTAATTTCCACTTGAACCTTAATTTAATTTACCCTACAAGGACTTTAAAAACAAACTTCTAGGATCTTCAGGTTACTGTATTATTTTGTCCACTCTACCTTATTACAAAAAAATACCAGTTTCATGAGTTACAGAGGTATTCCAAAATCTCATGAGTTACAGAGGTATTCCAAAATCTCAGAAAATGTTGACTTTCCATTTGCACTTTACTCCTTATACCTCTTTAATAATCAAGAGAAATTACACGTTTAATAGTCTATATGGAAAACACTAGCAACCTCAAAGACAGATTATCACATAGAATATTTCTGTCCTCAAGCGCTAATAATTATCACTAATAATTTCACAATCATTTTTAGTTTAGGATATAATTTCCATAGGTGACTCTGGATCTTCTTGTACAAGATTTCCAGAGGACAACTGTATAATTATTATTGCTCATTAACCTCAAAATATTTTAAAGGCCAACTTTCCACACGTTTTTATCATTATTTGTGGAAAGAGGAAAGAGAAAAGTAGAAAGTAGAAGCCAAGAATTTAAATCACGTATGATTAATTCTATATTTGTTTGAAATCCTTTGCTTTTTAGTAGAGAGAGCAAGGTTTACTTAATACTTTATTTATTAAAGATTTGTTATTGTTGTATTTTATACAACAGAAAAATAAAAATTGAGTTTAAACTTCCTATTAAAAATCCAGCTAAACAAAAATGTTGCCCTTAACATACAATGGATTAGGGAAGTAGGGGAGATCACTGGAGAAATTTGGGGCTTATCATTATCAACAGTGCCCTTTTAAGCTTGTGGATTTCTGAGCCAATGCAGAAAATGTAACAACAGGGATTTCCCAACAGCAAGAGGCACTCTCCAAGGGAGTAAATTGTCAACTATTGCCTCTCGTGAGAAACTTAAGAGTAACCTTGATCCAATCTCAATAGTCAACCCGTGTATTATCACCCAGTTGGGGCATAGTGAGTGCATTTCCTAATATAAAAATAAGATGGTATTCTAGCAGCCACTGGATACGTATACAGAAATAAAATTTAAATAATTTTGAAGTAAACTTAGCCTAAGAAACTGAAAACATCCTTTCCTCACTTTAACTAACCCCTAAAATACCTATATCTTCTCATGTGAAAAAGCCTATGTCTTGACATGAGTCTTGAAAAAGATCTTCCAGGAATAAGAGGTAGAATATAAAGCAGAACCACTGTTATGAAAGACATCCTGAGATACAGCAGACAACACTAATGTAGTTTAAAAAAACTTATAATCAGGAAGACACAGATTCAAATTCAAAATAGCCACTTGCTATACTTCACCTCTGAGTCTTAACTTTCTCATCTGCAAAACAGGGGTGTTATTACCTATATCAAAGGATTGTTGTATAATGCATCTGAAAGCTTCTAACACATCACTGACGTTCAATATAGGCTTTACCCACGTCTACGGAATAGGGATGCCAACAGAAGAGTGACTCTCAAAGCATCCTGATGTTTGTTTCATACCAACTTGATCTGCACTGTCCAATACAGCAGCCACTAGCCACATGTGGCTATTTAAATTTGTATTAATTATAATTAAATAAAACTAAAAATTCAATTCCTCAGTTGCACTAGCCAGCTATCAAATGCTCAATAACTACATGTGGCTAGAGGCTGCTTTATTGGCTAGTGCAGATAAGAGAACATTTTCATCACTGCACAAAGTTCTATTGGACAGCACTGGTCTAGACCCTAAAGCAGAGGTCAGCAAACTTTTTTCTGAAAAGGGCCAGATAGTAAATACTTTAGGCTTTGCAGGCCATACAAGTCTCTATCATGACTACTCAACTTGGCTGTTGTAACACAAAAGCAACCATATAACGCAAAAGCAAGCAATACATAAACAAATAAGCATGACTGTGTTCCAATAAAACTTTATTTATAAAAAATATAGCAGGCTAGATTTGGCTGAGAGGCCGTATTCTGCCGATCCCTGCTCTAGAATATTCTGAATCCAGACCCCCAACACTAGCATTCTGCCTGTAACCACTACCTTCTTTAAGACTGAGTAGTAGTACATCCATTATAAGGAAACAAGAATTTACTGGAATTAAATGGAATTTAGTATTTAATGTAACTATTGTTTTATAAAAGGAGCTCTGGTGGTGCAGTGGTTAAGCACTCGGCTGCTAACCAAGAGGTCGACTGTTCGAACCCATCAGTCACTCTGTGGGAGAAAGATGTGGCAGTCTGCTTCCATAAAGATTACAGCCTTGGAAACCCTGCGGGGCAGTTCTACTCTACCCTACAGGGTTGCTATAAGTCAGAATCAACTTGATGGCAATGGGTTTGGTTTTTGGTTTATCCTTTTATAAATTAAGAAAAAACCATGCACATAATACTAAAGCAGATGAAGCTTAGTGTTCATAAAGTGACAACACCTCAAATCTGTTTGGTATCTGACCCATCTTTCTAAAGCCAATGACTCTTAATCTGTAACTCCAGTCTGGACATATTCCTAGAATTCTAGATTTACACATCTAACTGTCTACTTAATATGGTTACCTGGAAATCCACTACATATCTCAGAGGTAACACACCCAAAACATAACTCTTAGTCCCTCCCTCACAGTTTTTTCTATCTTCGTAAATGGATCCACTAGCTAAAGCTATAAAACAAAAATGGAAGCATCCTCGTTGATTTCTTCCTTTTCTTACACTCCATCAGCGAATCCTGTATTTCTTCACAATATATCACAAATCCATCTCCACTAATACCACCAGCCTAAGGCACCATGATCTGGAACTTGAACTACCACAACAAGTCTCCTAACTAGTTGCCCAGCTGATTCTTGCCCCCTTCAATCCATTCTACTCAGAAGTAGTGAAATGCCTATCACTTCATGGTTTAAACCATTCACTGGCTTCTCACTGCCATCAGGGCCTGCTCACTGCTGTTCTTTATGACTAAACTGATCTTCTTCCTGAACTACATGTAACTAGCTCCCTTATGTCATTCAGGTCTCAGTTCATGTCACCTCCTCAAAGAAGCCTTCCCTGTCCAATCTAAACTTGCCCTCTGAACAGTCTCTAGTCCACTACCCAGTTTTAATTATCTGCAGAGCATTTACTTCTATCATATTTTCTTAGTCATATTTATTTATTCACTTACTTGTAGTCTGTTTTCCCAATACCCAACCCCCATATAGAATGTAAGCCTCATGATAGTAGGGACCTTTTACATTTTGCTGGACACTATATCCTCAGTGCCTAGAACAATGCCTAGCATGTAGTAGATGCTCAATAAACACACACACAGTGAATGAATGATTATTTAAATGCCTACTAGTCTCAACTTATTCTAAAAAGAGGGTATTTGAAGCTGTGTAACTAGGTAACAAACTTGGCTTTCTCATACTACAACACGTATAGTTTAAAATACTCTCATTTTCCAAGACGTGAATGTTAAGCCATTTACCTCCCTTCCTTTGTATGTCACCAAAGCAGCCAGTGGTTTGGCATAAAATCTGCTGTAGGAAAATCCCAAGCAGCCATACATACTGTTCGCCGTGAGCTTCAGAGCCTTCTGTCGAATGTCATACTGCAGGTCCCACAAGGACAAAAGAAAAACAACAACATTTGCAGACAGTTAAGCATTACATTAGAGTCTTGCTAGAATTACAAATAAGACGGAGAAACCCTCACTATCCCTGAAATAAAAAATTCTTAACATACTCAAGCCAATTTCCCAGATCCATGATACCCTGACCTCCTAGAAGCAAGTAAACATAGACTCCAAAGCTCCCAGGATTCAGCAGGATCTTGCTCAGATACAGCCTTTGCAGATACAGCTGCCTTCCACTCTCTAAGGCATTCTACTGTTCTTTAATGGGTACCTACTCACAAACTTAAAATAAGCACATGCATTTGCCCACAGCAACAAATAATCAAATCCTAAAAACTAAGACTGTCACTCAGATATCTCTTAGTGAAAAGATATACCTGAAGAACAAGGTCTGGATTTAAATCTTGCTGTTTCATTAGCTGTTTCACTTGTTTTCTCCGCTCTACCAATTTCCGGATCTCTCTGGGCAAAATGCCCATTTCTAAGCTTGGATCTGGCAGCTCAGGGATCTGTTCTTGTTCTCCATCCTGATGAATATACAACAGAAATAACAGACAAATCAAATTTTTGAGAAATAATTTTCTAAAATAATATTCAATGGAGCCTTATCCCATGATCACATTTTTAAAAGCTGCTGCCATTGTGCGCCGTCGAGTGGATTCCGACTCATAGCGACCCTATAGGACATAGTACAACTGCCCCATAAGGTTTCCTAGGCTGTAATCTTTACGGGAGCAGATTGCCAGGTCTTCTCTCCCATGGAACAGCTGATGGATTTGAACCACCAACCTTTGGGTTAGTAGCCAAGTGCTTAACCACTACGCCACCAGGACTCCTCTTGAAAAGCTACTTTCTTATAAAAGTAAAGGTCCACAATGCATAGGTGGTGTACAGGGAGCTGAGAGGGGTGTAGAACAAGTCAGCACTGCCCTCTTTTCTCCCAAGTCTATCAGCCCCTCAATCTCAATATCTCCCACCCCTGTAGTTATTCATAAATTTCAATACTGTTCAAGGGATGAATTTTTACACGATACTATCCTCTCTTCAACAAGACTGGGGAGCAACATGTTTGGGGAAATTGTCTTTAAAATAAAACACTAAGAGAAACCTCTAGGACTTAAAAGAAAAAAAAAAACAGCTGAAATACTGCTTTAAATCATTTGCACTGCCAAACAAAATACTATAGAATTTTTAAAACTAAGTAGAATCATAGCAATTACTGTAAATGTTTTAGACTAACAAATAAACACCTAAATACTAAATCAGCAAATTTCTTTTAAGACTTTGGAGCACATGTTTAAATCGGTCATGACATTTTTAAAAATTAGCGCATATATATTCCTTAGTATTTATGTAGTCCCTTTTATCTATAAATTGCTTTGCAATTGGTAGAAGAATAGCAACATTTTAGAAAAGCAACCAGGAGTCTTCTTACATTAAAATCTACAGCAGGAGAAAGCATTAGGCCATTTTTCTCAAGCCTCCATTAATTCTATTAACAGGCTGCAAAGAAAAGCCAGGCACATTTGCCCTTTCAAAGATTCAGAATTAAAAATATACCTTTTGGCTTAAAGCATGTCAAATCAACGCCATTCGATAACTCAGCCTTTACAAAGTATCTGATTTGATGAAGATCAATAGCGTCAAATGAACAATCTTACAATAATAGTAGCAGCCTATTGTTTTCTAATATAGCAGATGATGAGAACAAGCCTATTAAAGAGATCTTGGTACACATTCCAATTATTTATAGCAACTACCGAAGTCAGATAAAAAGTAAACTGAAAGGATCTGGAGTCGGAAATGTCCAATCCTCTCCCATCTCTACCATCACTAGCGGTGTGATGCTAGCTGTTCTGAAGACCAAATGATGCACATGAAAATGATACGGAATCTATAAAGTGCTATTTGCACAGAATTTCTTCAATGACCTCTAAAATGATTCTATTGTTTATCCAGAATCCAAATGGGAAAACTCAAATAAACAAAATGAGGGAAAGAGTGGGGGAGGCTGGATAAGAATAATGATCACAAAGCTGGCACAGTAAGCAGCACACAGCCCAAAGAACATTATTATTAATCAAATGCTGTCATGACCTTTAGGGGATGTCTATCGACTTGACGGCAACGGGTTTTTTGGTTTTTATCCAGTACTTTGTCTGTGAAATTATCCTCTAGTGCCACAGAAAAGCCCTTTAGCAGCCATATTTGTACTCTGTAAACCCACTCCTGTGGTCACAGTTGATGGGACCAGGGGTACTCACCAACCTAAACTAGCCTATCAGGTTCTCTCTTCTGGGAATATGGAATTGGAACTGAAAAACAGCTCCCAAGCGTGTGGTTGGAACTAAAGTGAGGAGCTAGAGGACAAAAAGACATCTTCTGCTACATGTAAAAAAAAAAAACAGAAAAATGATTTACGGAGTTATTTTAAATCTGTTTTTTACTGCTAAAGAACCAATTCTAATCAAATTCCCTATGGACAATCAATTGTATAAGCTTCATTTATGAAGAGCCATCCATTAAGTCATTAAGCCCTATGTAAAACTGTTGACTGAATGATCATTGATTAGATTAAAATCCAGGTCAGGGACTGCTCTGACCAGGAGGATCACAACAGAGGGTTCTGCACAGAGCTGCAGAAGGATGTAGAACATAATTCTAACTCACAAAAAAAAAAGACCAGATTTACTGGCCTAAAGGAGTCTGGAGAAACCCCGAAAGTATGGCCCCCAGACACCCTTTTAGCTCAGTGGTGAAGTCATCTCCGAGGTTCACCGTTCAGCCTGGGAGTGGACAGCCCCATAAAACCAAATGCGACTAATGAGGTACAGCTGTCCAGGGGCAAGGGCCAGAAGGCAGAAAAGGACAACGAAGCTGGTGATAGGGAACCCAAGGTTGAGTAAGGATAGTGTTGATGTGTTGGGAGGTTGTTAACCATTGTCATAGGGCAACATGTGTACTAACTGTTAAATGAGAAACTATTTTGTTCTGTAAGCCTTCATCTAAAGTGAGAATAGCAGCACAATTGGAAGAGCGTAGTCGATGTCACTAAACTGTGGATGTAGAAATTTTTGAAATGGTGTATCTTTGGCTATGTATATTTTCACCAAAAAAAAAAAAAGTCGAGAAGGGAGAGGGTTGACATGTTGTGGGGTTGTTAACTAATGTCATAAAACAATATGTGTACTACTGTTTCGTGAGAAACTATTTGTTCTGTAAGCCCTCACCTGAAGTACAATAAAATATATTAAAAAAAAATGGAAGCATAGCAATTTTAGAGTCTCATACTTGTTAAACATATGTAAATATATATATATACACATCAAAACATACACCAATTTTATATCTTTGGCTATGCATATTTTCACCAAAAAAAAAAGTCGAGAAGGGAGAGGGTTGACATGTTGTGGGGTTGTTAACCAATGTCATAAAACAATATGTGTACTACTGTTTCATGAGAAACTCTGTTCTGTAAGCCTTCACCTGAAGTACAATTAAAAAAAAAAGAAATGAAGACATTACTTGTAAATAAAAAATATATACTAAAAAAAAAAAAAATCCAGGTCAGGGAACTCAAAAAGATTCTTTTTAAAGTTTGTTTAGTGAGTTGAATCATTAAGAAATGTTTTCATGGCTAAAATTAAAAAAGACTGAAAATACCAAGTGTTAGAGAAGATGAGGAGCAACTTGAACTCTCATGCATGACTGGTGGAAGTATAAAATGCTACAACTACTTTGGAAAACAATTTGATAGTTTCTTATCAAATTAAAAATGCACTTTCCATGCAAACCAGCAAATTCACTCCCGAGGTACTTATCCAAGAGAAATGAACGCATAAATCCACAAAAAGATTTTCACAAAAATGTTCACAGTAGCTTTATTAATAATAGCCCAAAGCTGGTAACAACCCAAATATTCACCTCAGGAGAATGAATAACAAACTGGAGTACTGCTTAGCAACAAAAGGGAAAGAACTACTGATAATGCAACAACATGGATGAATTTCAAAAGCATTATGTTGAGCAAAAAAAACAGACACAAAAGAATACATACTATATCACTCTATATCAAGTTCTACAACAGGCAAAACTCAGCTATAGCAACAGAAGTTAGGTCAATGGTTGCCTTCGGAGGGGGGATTTACCGTAAAAAGGCATAAGGGGCATACCAAAACTTATGGGGTGAAGCTAATGCAGTGCTTGGAGGAAAATTTATAGTTGTAAATGTTTACATCAAAAAGGAAGAAAGCTTTCAAATCAGTAATCTGTTATGAATTATGTCCCCAAAAAATATGCATTGTAAATCCTAACCTCTATGTCTGTGGTTATAATACCATTTGGAAATGAGCTGTGTTTATGTTAATGAGGCAGGATTAGTGTAGGGTGTACCTTGAGTCAATCTCTTTTAAAATATAGAGATTAAACAAGCAAGCTAGAAGCAGAGATGGGGGAAAATTGATGCCATGCCACATGGAGATCTCCAAGCAACCAGGAAACAAGCTGAAGAGACAAGGACCCTCCTCCAGAACTGACAGAGAAAGCCTTCCCCTAGAGCTGGCACCCTGAATTCGGACTTCTAGCCTCCTAAACTGTGAGCAAATAAATTTCTGTTTGTTAAAGCCATCCACTTGTGGTATCTCTGTTATAGCAGCGTTAGATAACTAAGACACTAACTTAAGAAGCTAGGAAAAAGAAAAGCAAACTAAACCAAAGAAAGGAAATAATATAGAGTGGAAATAAATGAAATAGGGAATAGAAAAATAACGGAGATAAATCAATGAAACCAAAGTCGGTTACTTGAAAAGATCAACAAAATTGACAAACCTTTAGCTAGACTGACAAAGAACAAGAAAAGAATCCAATCACTAAAATTAGGACTAAATGAGGAAACATTACTACAGATCTTACAGAAATAAAAAGGATTAAAAGGGAATACTATGAACAATTGTATGCTAACAAATTCGATAACCTAGAAGAAACAAATTCCTAGAAAGACACAAACTACCTAAACTGACTCAAGAAGAAACAGACAATCTGAATACACCTATTGCAAAAGATTGAATCAGTAATCAAAAAAAGAAAAGCCAAGACCAGATGGCTTCACTGATGAATTCTACCAAATGTTTAAGAACTAACAGTAATCCTTCACAAACTCTTCCAAAAAAATATAAGAGGGAACACTTCCCAGCTCATTCTATGAGGCCCAGTATTACTCTGATACCAAAACCAAAGACAGCACAAAAAAAAAAAAAAGAAAACTACAGGCCAATATCCCTTATGAATATAAACACAAAATTTCTCAACAAAATACTAGCAAACCGAATACAAAAGCATATTAAAAGGATTATACACCATGATCAAGTGGGATTTATCCCAGGAATGCAGGTTAGTTCAACATATGAGTCAATCCATGTAATACACCAAATTAATAAAGGGCAAATACCACATGATCATCTCAATAGACACAGAAAAACCACCTGACGAAATCCAAACTCTTTCATGATAAAAACACTCAACAAACTAGAAATAGAAGGGAACTTCTTCAACCTGATAAATGGCATCTATGAAAAACCCACAGCTAACATCATACTTAATGGTGAACAACTGAGAGATTTCCTCATAGATCAGGAACAAGACAAGGATGCCCGCTCTCACCACTGCTACTGAGCATTGTACTGGAGATTTTAGCAAGGGCAATTAAGCAAGAGAAAAGAAATAAAAGGTATCTAGGTTGGAAATGAAGAAGTAAAACTATCTCCATTCACAGATGACAGATCCTATATAGAGAAAATCCTAAGGAATCTACTAAAAAAACAAAAAAAAACTTAGAATAAACAAGTTGAGCAAGTCTGCAGGATACAAGATCAATATACAAAAATATCAGTTATATTTTTATACACTAGCAATGAGCAACCTGAAAACAAAATTTAGAAAACAATTCCATTTATAACAGCACAAAAGAGAACAAAACACTTAGAAATAAATTTAATGTAAGAAGTGCAAGACTTGTACACAGAAAACTATGAAACATAGGTAAAAGAAATTAAGACCTAAATAAATGGAAGGACATTCCATGTTCATGGATTTAAAGACTTAATATTGTTAAGATGCCAATGTTCCCCAAATTGATATACAGATTCAACACAATCACTATCAAATCCCAGCCAGCCTTTTTTATAGAAATTGACAAGCTAATTCTAAAATAAATAAAATATTGCATATCTATACAATGCAATATTATTTGGCAGTAAAAAAGAATGAAGTACTGACACATGTGACAATGTGGATGAACCTTGAAAACAGTATGCTAAGTGAAATAAGCCAGAAACAAAAGGCCACATATTGTATGATTTCATTTATATGAAATGTCCAGAACAGATAAATTTATAGAGGCAGACAGTAGATAAGTGGTTGACTAGAGCTGGAGGAAATGGAAGGATTAGAGGTGAGGTGACAGCTAAATGGTAGGGGATTACTTTTAGGGTAATGAAAATGTTCTGAAACTGATTGTGGTGATGATTGCAAACCCTATGAACATACTAAAAGCCACCAAATTTAAACGGTGAAGTGTATGGTATGTGAATTATATCTCAATATAGATGTTAAAACAAAAAAAGACACCCAACCAGTCTGTCTCTCCTACCTGACCCTTTCCGTTTTTTTGACCACCCAGAAAGGATGTGATTGAATGTATCCTCAAGAGGTAAAACTAGAAAGCTAACTCCCTTGGTTCTCTTCCTTTATAAGCACTACTTTTAACCTCAATTTAAAGAGCCCCGGTTGAGTACGAACCTCTGTAATTTTCTGTGCCTCTGAAGCAACTCTTTGCACTGTCGTAAAACAAATGTTAAATTCCTGAATGATGGAAGGATATAAACTGTTGAAGTCCAGAAGCAGAATGAACTTATCATAAAAACCTGAAATAGAAAAGCCACATAATGTCATAAAAAGTCTAAAGAAGTGCAGATTTGTCAACATGTCACATTAGAAAACATACTATGAAGTATGTTACAAAGTATCCAGAGCTGTGAGGTAGACAAAAGGAGAAAAGGTCTACTACCACTCCATAAAATAATTTGGATTAAAGTGAAAACCCAGGTCACAAAAGAAGAGGGACGAAAACTACAGTAGGCAAGATCATGTCTTGCCTTGGAACCAGCTACACCCAGTCCTCTCCCCAGCAGTCCCCAAAGTACATCATGATGGGCAAACACCTCCCCATATTAATGACTTTCGACAGGAGTCATATCCATTTGAAAAAAATACACCTACTCCTCACTTATCAACTAGCTTGTTATCCAACATTTCACACTTATGACAACAGTAAAAAAAATCTACCATCCTACTATTTTGCGCATTAACAACATATGTCTGTCAGTAATGAACACCAAGGTGCGAGGTGAGAGTAAACCTGGCTGTGATGGCTAAGGTTGTGTCAACTTGGCTGGGCCATCATTCTCAGTGGTTTGGCAGTTATATAATGATGTAATCTGGCAGTGATATAATAATGTAGTCATCCTCCGTTTTTGCTTAACCCCAATTTTCACCTAATGGCCTGGTCTTTGGAAGCTAACCATGTCAATAAGTGAGAGGTAGGTGTACTGTTAAATTCTCCTTCAAGTCAGCATTCCCTTCCACCTACTCTCCCACCCAAAATGTTTAGTTATCTGTACCAGTGAGTGGTTAAATTTTTTTCCACAACCATTTCTTCAAAGAATTGAAAGGTTAGCATTTACCCATATACAAACTGTGCTAAAAGTTAGACAAGAGACATGTACATAAATGTCAGTAGTGGAACGATCCACCCCTTTTACTTGCAAAAGGTGAACAGAAAGCTACTATATTTCTCTAGGACATTTACAAAGAGTTATCTTCACCTTGAGAAGAAACTGAATAAAAATAAATGTCCACGACTAAGACAACAATAACAGCAAACATATATTGATAGTTTACTCTGTGCCAGACACTATACTAAACAACTAAACAATTACTTTTATTTCTTAAATCCCTATGTGGTAGATATTATTCTTATCTCCATTTTACAAAGGAGGAAACTGAGGTTTACAGAGGTTAAACAGGCAGCCCAAGATCGTATAACCAGAATTCAAATCCAGCTCTATTTAGCACCAAATTACTACTGCTACATTTCATTACATAATAAAGCTGCTGTTTGTCAAAAATACGTCCTACTCAGAGTTCAAGCTACTTGATAAAATTCACATTAATTCCATGTGAAGTGACCAGCAAATATGATTTTCACAACAAAAGATAAAATAATGTCTTCATAAAATTTTTTTGTTAACTTATGAAACAATTCAGGTCTTCTAGCTTCTCAAGCCTAGCTCTATGCTAAGAAATTCCTGAACACCACGGGCAAACCAATTCGCTGCCAGCCTTACCAACTTTGGGGTCCAATACCAAACCGCCAGTATAAGCTGCTTTCTTACGTCCTTTCTTGTATTTACTGGTATCTCCGTCAATTTCTTCGTCTTCATCTCCCTAATATCAAATGGAAAGATAACCTCAGCAGCCAGCAACTAATAAACTAATTAAAAGTTTCATGCTCCTCCCTTCCCAATTTCAGCAGATAGTTCTAACAAACATTATTTACTTTTAGTTAGTGTTCCTACCTATGGGAAAAAGTTACCGTAATGTTCATGAATCTAAATGAATGCCAAGCATGGTACGTTACCTGAACAAGTACTACATCTCAGAGTTACTTTCTTTTTCTTCCAAATTTGTGCATACGGTGATGTTTTAGTGTCATGACAAAAAATATGCAATTCTATTCCTGAATGTTTCTGAATTCAGAGAAACCTTCTATATTTTTTAATCAACTGATACTAAAAATACTACTTTTCATATTACGTGAAATTTAAGACTGTAAATAGGTCCTCTTAAATTTACTACTTAATTTCATTATGTAAAAATACAAAATATTCCATAAAGGTATTATCATCAGTATTATCATTATTAATATAGACAGCTTAAAGTAAGCATAGCCATATACTGAAAATTCATTCTCAAGGAGTTTATTAATGACCAACAGCCAATACTTCAGCAGCAGCTGAATTCCTCTAAATTAATATTCCCTACACCAATTTTGATAATGTAAATAAGCAAGCAAATACAAGAACCTGAATCACATTTTAACATTAAATTCTCATTCTGAATCAATTACTATTAGTGCTGGTAAACAGTAGGTAAATTAAGCTTTCCTTCCAATACGGTAGAGGCTAATTCAGAAACCTATTGTGGTGACCATAATCATATTAAAACAAACAAACAAAAAACCCACTGCCGTCAAGTTGATTCCAACTCATAGCGACCCCCATAGGACAGAGTAGAACTGCCCCACAGAGTTTCCAAGGAGCGGATGGTGGGTGTGAACTGCCAACCTTTTGGTTAGTAGCCATGCTCTTAACCACTGTGCCACCAGGGATCTGTAATCATACTAGTACATAAAAATGCAACATAAAAATAAAGGCTCAAATCCATAGGCTTAAGGAAATAAAAGGGTTAACTGGTACTTCACTTTGGGCAGGGTTAAGGTGGCAAAACACTTGACATGTATGGTCACTCATCAGAGAGGCCTAATGTCTCCCTTAAAAAAACTCACATTTCACAAATAATTTTTATCTGTACAGAGAAAAGTGGAGAAGGGAATGACAATGGAATAAACTTGAAACCATTTCTACAGTACACAGTGGCTTAATTATTTTGGAAGCAGATGTTATCACAGCAAAGAAAAGCTATCTAAATAATAAAAGGGGGGGGGGATAAGAAAAAGCAAAATACCACCCAATTTTGGACCCACCAGTTTTTGCTGAGGCTTTCTGAAAATCTGCTTGTCAGGCACAATATAGTTGTTTTCATAAAATGCATGAAGCAACAAGAACTCATTACGCTCGGATCGTCCACCCATCAGTGTCCTGGACTAGTAAACAGAATTTCTTTTTAAAATGTGAGCTCAAAACCACAACAAACAAAAGCACCTGTGAGCTGGTAAGTTTAACCATAGCACCTCCTTCAAAACTATTTCTAATAACAAGGGTTGCTTAAAAAAAGGTACTAAATTATTTCTAAATGTTTTCTTTAAGCATTATGGTTGCAAGGAAGACAAAGAGAGCTTCAAATACTGACAACTTGGCTATTTCTTTATTCCCAAATGGACCACTCTACAAAACAGACACATCCAGATGTTTAGAGAGATGATCCTAATGTTCACCCAAATTTCAACATACTGCACCTGGCATTCCTCCCCTTCTCCCAACCAGTTCTTCCTTTTATGAAAGAAGCCCAGCTTTCAGGATACAAGTTACTCATTTTATAAGCATGCATTTAAACTCATTATCATATAACAACTACCCCAAGCAAACACTGAATCCAACAGGAAATGCTTTCTCCCCCTTTCTAAGTTAAATTTACCATAACGTTCCCAGCGATGTTAGTGATCTGCAATGCTAATGGCAGAACATTTAGCTCACACATGATCTGCAAAATGAACCTGGCATCTTTCCAGGTGTGTTCCAACAGGTACAGAAGATGAGAAGATTCACTGTACAGAAAAGGAAGAATGAAACAGAATCAAGTAATTAAAAGAAACAATGACTATAATCAGAACTTCATAAAAATACTACATAGAATTTTTGGTATAAGTAACTTCAGGGCAACAGCACCCTGGCTTTAGAAACAACTTAAAGCAAGGTTGGTATGTAACTAGGAATTCCTTTCTACCATTGATCCCAACGCCCCTCTCCAAAACACGTAAAAAATCCCACAAAGATAAAATGAACTTACACTTTAACTACAAACCTGAAAACTCTCTAAATCCTTTTATTCATTCCATCCAGTAAAGATGTACTGCATGCCTACTATGTGCCAAGCACTGTTACATCCCCTAGCTGTGACCAAAACAGACAGAAATTCCTCTCCTCACATCCACTTTTTTAAGGTAGAAACCTAAAATTCTTATCAATTTCCAAACTGCTCTTAGGAAACAACAAGATGGTGCTAAGATAGGTGAGGGAAATGGAGATAATTCAAGAGGTAAATAGTTCAAATTATTAAGGTAGTGGAGACAGTATTAATGGAGACAATTTTCCCTTCCAGTAGCACCACCCACTCCTGCCTCACCAGCCTAGGGATAGTACTGGCTTCTGGCTGTTGCTAATTTCAAGTACAAACAAATTCCGAAGCACACAGGATCATACCTGTACATGTTTTGTACATTTTCCGTTGGGATTACAACCCTTTCCGTCTTCAGAATCTGTTGAACTAGTTCAGACAAATGGTAGCTTTTACAACGAATCAATTCCTTTGCTGAAATTTCCACATCACAGATCATTCGGCCACAGGTAGCATTTCTTTCACCAAAACCACTCCGGCCCTACAAAGGAGGATAAAAAGCAAATCCCATGAAAGAGCAGACAAGAGAACACTCCATTCTGACATTAGAAGCTAGCCCAAAAATTACAATGACACTCTCATACATCTCTTCATTCACTCATCAGATATTTCTGAGCACTTACTGACACTGCTCTAAAGACTCAGAATACAGCAGTGAACAAAATAGAAAAAGATTTTTGACCTCATTTGAGATATACTAAGATCATGAATAAAAAAGTATAGTTTTATGGACCAATGGACCACAACTATCACGGCCTCCACCAGACTGAGTCCAGTACAACTAGATGGTGCCCAACTACCACCGTCATGGATTGAATTGTGTTCCCTAAAAATATCTGTCAACTTGGCTGGGTCATGATTCCCAGTATTGTATGACTGTGTACCATTTTGTAAATCTGATGTGATTTCCTTATGTGTTGTAAACTCTATCACTATGATGAGGTTATATGTGATCTCCTTATGTGTTGTAAATTCTATCACTGTGTTGAGGTTATGCTGATGAGGTTTACAAGATTAGATAGTGTCTTAACCCAATCTCTTTTGAGATATAAAAGAGAGAAGCAAGCAGAGACACAGGGGAACCTCATACCACCAAGAAAGCACTGCCAGGAGCAGAGCACATCCTTTGGACCTGAGGTTCCTGCGCTGAGATGCTCCCAGACCAAAGAAGACTGATGCATCACAAGGACCTTCCTCCAGAGCCGAAAGAGAGAGAAAGCCTTCTCCTGGAGCTGATGTCCTGAGTTTGGACTTGTAGCCTACTGGGCTGTGAGAGAAGAAATTTCTCTTTGTTGAAGCCATCCACTTGTGGTGTTTCTGTTATAACAACACTAGGTGACTAAGACAACCAGTGACTGCTCTGACCAGGATCACAACAGAGGGTCCTGGACAGAGCTAGAGAAAAATGTAGAACAAAATTCTAACTCACAAAAAAAGACCAGCCTTACTGGCCTTTCAGAGTCAGGAGAAACCCCAAGAGTATGGCCCCTGGACACCCTTTTAGCTTAGTAATGAAGTCACTCCCAAGGTTCACCCTTCAGCCAAAGATTAGACAGCCCCATAAAACAAAACAAGACTAATGGGGCACAACAGTCCAGGGACAAGGACTAGAAAGCAGGAGGGGACAGGAAAGCTGGTCATAGGGAACCCAAGGTCAAGAAGGGACAATGTTGACATGTCGTGGGGTTGTTAAGCTGGTCATAGGGAACCCAAGGTCAAGAAGGGACAGTGTTGGCATGTCGTGGGGTTGTTAACCATCATCATAAAACAATATGTGTACTGTTTAATGAGAAAACTATTTGTTCTGTAAACCGTCATCTAAAGTACAATAAATAAAGAAACCATAGTTTTAGAAGGCGATAAATATATGGAAAAAGAAAAAAAAGTAGAGCAAGCTAAGGGGAACAACGAATTTGGGGGGGGATTGCCACTTTAAATAGGGTGGTCAGGGAGACCTGAGAGAGAAGATGTCATATAAAGAAAGCCTTGAAGGGAGTAAGGAGTTAGCCAAGCAAGTGTCCGGATGAAGAGTTAATAACAATTCTACCACCTGAAACATATGAATAGGAAAGGAAGCCAGATCCCATCTGTAGCAGCAGAATCCTCTGGAGAGCACTACAAAAGGTACAGATTCCTAAGGCACCCTGAAGGGCCTGATTATAAAGCCTCCCAAGTGCAACCAGACTGAGGACCCACTAGCAGTGTTACAACAGGTGAGGTCCATAGGCTGAGCCTTGTCCACAAACTAGTTGGTCCCACTCTGTGAAGTGTTTACTGGTCCACTACTGAACAGAGAAAACAGTGACGTTGTCAAGGATTTCATTTTACTTGGATCCACAATCAACACCCATGGAAGCAGCAGTCAAGAAATCAAACGACATGTTGCACTGGGCAAATCTGCTGCAAAAGACCTCTTTCAAGTGTTCAAAAACAAAGATGTCACCTTGAGGACTAAGGTGCACTTGACCCAAGCCATGGTATTTTCAATCGCCTCATACGCATGTGAAAGCTGGACAATGAATAAGGAAGACCAAAGAAGAATTCATGCATTTGAATTGTGATGTTGGAGAAGAATACTGAATATACCATGGACTGCCAGAAGAAGGAACAAATCTGTCTTAGAAGAAGTACAGCCAGAATACTTCTCAGAAGTGAGGATGGCAGGACTTTGTCTCACGTAACTTGGACATGTTATCAGGAGAGACCAGTACCTGGAGAAGGACGTCATGCTTGGTAAAGTAGAGGGCCAGCAGAAAAGAGGAAGACCCTCAACGAGATGGACTGACACAGTGACTGCAACAATGGGCTCACATGTAGCAATGATTATGGGGATGACACAGGACCTGGCAGTGTTTCATTCTGTTGTATATATAGGGTCGCTATGAGTTGGAACTGACTCGATGACACCTAACAACAACATACATCTACTGTTCTGCTCACCCACTTGCAGAAACATTTCTGCTTTCAAGGTCATGTTATCTGGATCTACTTCCTTGTGTCTTGACCAGCTCCCTCACATTCAGTGAGGACTTACAGTCCTCTCAATTCTCACATAATCCTTACAACTATTCTGCAATGAAGGAATTATCCCCATTTTACAGACACGGAAATTAAGGCACAGAGAGGTAAAGTAACTTAGCCAAGGCCACACAGCTAGAAATGGAAGATTTGGGATTAAATCCAGGCCTGACCAACTCCAAAATTTGAACCTCTAACCACTCTGCTCTACTATACCGTGGGTATGCAAATAACTAGGCAAGAAGAAAATGAGAAGGTACAGTGTACTAAGGTAGCCTAACAAGAGCAAGTAAGATTGGGGAAACTGAGTAATACTTGAATCAAAATGGGTTCAGAAGGAAACAGCTTTCAAATCACCATCATGACAACTGTGGCATGAAAAATAAAGGCATAAATCTCAAAAGAAAATATTTTCCAGGTAGACTACTGCACAGAAACATTTTACATAAAAACCCAAAGACGCAGACAAATTAGAGGGGTTGTGGCACATTTTAGAAATAGGAACATTCATAGCAATGTCCATAGCATGGGATGAAGCCAAAAAAGTTTTCTGATGGGGCAACATGCCCATTTTATTCATAAGCTTTAAGTGAAATAAGATGTCAAGCACTGAGCAGTGTCAGCTTTAGGAAGTGAAGGTGCTGCCTGCAAAAACCACTAAAACCTCCATCAGTGAAACAAGCTAGTGGAATGAAAAGAAGATGAGTTTTAAAAGAGTAAGACAGGACTAGGTTCAAATTCCAGTTCTTCCCCTTTCTTGCTACATGATCTTGAATGTGTTATATACCCACGTGAGAATGCCTGTATAATAAAATCAGAGTTGTTGTGAGGAGTAACTAATACATAAAGCACTTAGCCCATTGCCTTCTTACACATTCAATGTCAGCTCCCTTCCATTTTTTCCTTTCCGTCTTCTTCCTGAATGATAACACTCAATGATTTCTGAACCCTGCAACTCTGCTTTAAGGGCTATCACTTCAGAAATGCAACATGGAAGTTACATGTACGTGGTGTCTCTGTTCACTGTTCCTAAATTCTAACAGCTCATTTTAAAAGCTATCAATGGCTTTTACCAATAAAATGTTGGAGTCAAAGGAAAAGATGTTTAGTATCAAAGTTAAAATGTCCTGAAGCTCTCTTACAAAATAACCAATTCCCATTCAGAAAAGCATAGTGTGTGCTCTGGTAGGTACTCCGTATGAAAAAGCCAAATAAAGAAGTAAGATTTTGAAAATGATTATTACCCCAAGCTTTGGCATGTTGCATCGCCTTAGTCGACCTATCTTGGACCAGTAAGGAACTTTGCACACATTAATTCTCTGCAGGAGCACTTCCAGATCAAACCCATAAATATTATGACCCTAGTCAGAAAAAAAAGGCAGCCAATAACATTATAACAAATGCAAATTAGAGGATTTATCTTCATATGCATAGAATTTCTTTGCTCTTTCTTTTTCTGGTCTCTAATTGATGGCATCATGAGCTTACCTCCGATTGGGGGTCTTTTCTTCTTCAGGAATTTATTCATCAGCAGCATTCATTAGCCTTGACATTAACAAGGCTGCTAAGCAGATTGCTGGAATAAACTTTATTTCATCCTAATTGATGCAAGGTTCATAGGATGTCTCTTAATTTGCAACTCATGCTTCACAGTCTCAGAGACAAATGCAAATTTTAATGTCCCATACTTTTTATGTGATCAGTAAAAGCCATATTCAAACAACTCCATTTTGCTTTCTTAAAAACAGAGAACCCACCAGTGTTGCGTGACAGCTTACATTAAGACTTCTTAAAAACTCAGGAACTTCATCTAGTTTCTTCTTGAAGAATTGAGTTCAAACATAACTGATTTAGTCCCTTAATCAGTGGGCAACAAAATAAATATACAATATCACTCAATAGTTCAAACAAGAAACTTGATAAAGACAAGGAAACAAAAGTATAGAGTGGAAAATATCCCCAAAATGTAACATTTTTCATTTCTATAATAATAATTTCCATCATGTGAATAACATGGTTCACATGCCTATAATTATTTTAAAAACTAGATGAAGTTTAAAATAAATCAAATCAATAGATTTGTTATTAACTTTAACTAAAACTATATACCACCGTTCCTAGATATATAGCCAAAAGACTTGAAGGGAGCCAAAGGACAGATACTTGTACCCCAATGTTCGTTGCAGTATTATTCATAGTACCCAAAAGGTGGAAACAACCCAAGTGCTCATCAACAGATGAATGGATAAACAAAATACGGTATATATCCATACAATGGAATATTACTCACCTATAAAGAGAAATTAAGTTCTGATACATGCTACAACATGGGTAAACTTTGAAAGCATTATGCTAAGTGAAATAAGTCAGACACAAAAGGACAACTATTGTATGATCCCACTCATATGAAGTATCTAGAACAGGCAAATGTATAGAGACCAAAGTTTATTAGTGGCTATCAGGGGCTAAGGGAAGGGAGGAGTTATTGCTTAAGGGGTACTGAGTTTCCGTTTGGGGTGATGAAAATGTTTTAGAAATAGTGGTGATAATTGTACAACATGGTAAATGTAATTAATGTCACTGAATTGTACACTTAAAAATGGTTAAAATAGCAAATGTTTTGTTATATATGTTTATAATAAAATTTAAAAATAAACAAATATACATATGTGTGTATATATTTAACATTTATACTAAATATACTTTATATGTATATATACATATATATATATATATATATGCTAAAATACATAAATATATATATCACTATATATTTATGGCAGTGTTGTCTATTAGATTAAAAGACCCAAAGGACACGATGAAATCTCATTTCCAAATTATCATGCCTGGGATTAGGGACTCAAGCCCACATCAGGATTCTCTTTTGCAACTGTCTGGATTTCTTACACACAAAATTGGCTCTCACACCCTAAGCCAGGCCAGGTATCCTAGGCACCATAGCATCTCCTTGGGGTTCAAGACAGACTGTTACTAGAGGCTGGGTGAGGCTCTGGTGAAGAGCCAGAGCACCAAGCAGAGCACTATGGACAGAATCTCCTTCGCACTTCACAGATGGGTCCTGAAAGATTGGGAGGTGAGTGCAAACAGTGATGATAACAGTCCATGGGCCCTCTTGGTACTTTAGTTATATATACCATCATCACCAGATAAGGTATCCAATAGCAAAAGTGAAGATGGAGAAGGATATGGCAAAACATTTTTGCAAGGCCTCAATGTAACAAAATTACTAACACCACATTTAAAATATAGGTATTTACAACCTGCCTTCCTCCAAAAAAAAAAAAAAACCTCTAATTTGATCCATTAACCCAGAAAAGAGACAAAAGGAAAAATTCCTACCAAGGAACCTACAAACTAAGGACAGCTAGAAAAAAAATAATAAAGCAATATGTTGCTTTACGATTCTTAGGAGCTGGAGCAAAGACAACGCTCAATGAATTATTAGCTGTCACTGTCTGGTGTAAGCATCGAGAAATGATCCTAGCCCTGAGCTCTCAAAGGAATATGTCATAGGGTTTCACTGAGCTTGTAAAATTTAAATACTTACAGTTTTGTGATTTGCACCAAAGCAAGGGAATTAACTCAGGTGACCACTATACAACTGCACCAGAAAGCCAAAATTTTGGAGGTACTAACAGTTTACACAAGTTTACTTCCATATAATAAAATTTAAAAATAAACAAATACACATACGTGTGTGTATACATTTAACACATATACTGAATATACTTTATATTATATACTAAAAAACATAAATATATACATCACTATATATTTATAGAATATATGCAGCTCTCTAAGCATAAACGAACTGGAGTATCCCAAACTTCAATAATAATTCACAGGTTGCTTTTATATTAGAGGAAAAAAAAAAACTATTTTTCAGTGGGTTGGGATTTCTTTTTCCATTAGCAGAAAGTATAAATTCCTACCAGTCCATAGTGTTATTTCACTCTGCAAAGATTCTTTACTGCTCAAAAGTACCAATAAAGTCACACGGAAAAGAACTAAGGAATGAACAGCTTCCCTACAACATGATCAAGCATCTACTCACCACAATGACATCAGGATCAATTTTGTGAACCTTTGCAAGGAAAAAACCTAGCAGTGTTCTTTCTGTTGCAGCAACCTCAACCTTCACATTCTGTTAGATAAAAACATACCAGTCACTTACTCTTTACTCTCAAGTACTGTACCTGGCCTCTTTTTCAACAAGGGTAAGATTTCTTAGGGTTAAAAGAAACCATCCATTTCAAACCTATAGAAACTAAATGCAGCCGTGAAATTCCTCATTCTAGGTTTCACAGTAATAATTGCACAGTCTCTGAGGAGTTCATCCTAGTAATAAGCATGTGAATGAAGCAAAATTTTAAGTGTTGAGCAACATCAAGGGCAGAAATGTCCCTCCATAGGGACACACTTGTGCATCTAGACACATTTTATAGCATATGAATCAGAGTATCTATCAAAAATATTACTTACTTTCCTATATAACCCCTGGTAGACTTGTTTATCTATTTACCCTACAAAGAAATGCCAAGGTCTGAAGAAATTAATCTCAAACAGTGGTTCAAGAACCTATAAATAAGAAGCTAGATGATAAACAAATATACATTTAAGAATTACAAGTGTCTTAAGTATAAATAAGATGTATCCTGTACAAAAGGCTTCCTTCCACTTGGATTACAGAATATAAATCAGGTATTGAAAAAGTTCACTCTTTTTAAACATCTCTTAAAATGGAAGTTGACGGCTATGTTTTCTACCATTAACATGGTTTCAAAAAATATCAATTTGATTCTAACGGACTTTTCCTAGGTCATTTTATTTGGATCAACCATTCAGGGCACATCACAAATAATAGCCTGATCCAACAGTTCCCCTAGACTACTGGGCTTCTCAAGCCAACTGAAAATAAGTGGAAACTGAGAAGGTTGCTGACTTTTCATTTCGTCAAGTAAGACCGTTAAAAAAAAAAAAACTACAAATTTACCAAAGCCATCATTTCACAAAAGAAATGACATACTCTTTTAAAGAAAAAGTTCGTGGCATTGAATATATTTACTTTTGTGAAAAATTCTCTACATTATACTACTTTTTCTTTCCATTTAATCAAGGACTGTGAAAACTTCATGGAGTATACTGGGAGTTTAGAGATCACTGATCAAATCTGACCAGCCCCCATCAACCTTTCCATTACATGTCCCTTTAATATCCACAATATTCCCCACTCCACTTGGCTTCCTGCAAGCTGGGAAGACGCTCCCAGAACAGTAATCACGTGACTGTGCACTTCGGAAAAGCTTCCGATTAAGTTATATGCAGAAGGGGTTGAGTCTACATGCATTTACTAATATAGTACAGAATCCCATTATTTTCAGGTAATGAAACATTTAAACATTGTTAAATAATGTTTCTAACTTCATATTTCTAGTACATTTTTGAACAGGTTACTACCACAGTCCAATTTAGCAAGAATAGATTTAATAAATTAACATGTAAAATAACCTGTTTCTACTAGCTCATATCATCCTTCTTTTCTCTTTCCAAACAAATAAATGTTTCATATTATAAATAAATAAAACGTTCTTTACCTTTTCCTTAATGACTTCTTGGAAAGCAAGTGGAAAAATACAGTCCTTTGGTTTAGACACAACTGTGAGAAGGGAAAAATAAAGATTCCAACACCCATCTTAGTCCAGTTTCAGGTACACATACACTGCATGTTTCCAAATGAAAACAATCTTAAATTTAAATAAATTCCTCCCAATCCCTAAAGGGTTGAGGGTCAAGTATTTCCATGGGTCAGGTTATTGGACCTCAAAAGAATAGCCAAGCACAAATCCCTATGACCCTACGATTGTTAAAACTGCTTTGACAAAACATTTGCTATTTATCTACGCCAGAATGGAAAATGTATAGAAGTCTTTCCCAAAGGAACCCCCGCCACAACCTCCAACCAGCATACAATGGAAGAATTCCATTCCTCAAAGTTAGAAAAGTAAAGATGACCAAAGCTTCCCCTACTACACTATGAGTTCCTTGCCATTCACGCCAACCATTCATACAGTGACGTACACAGAGAAGGTGAATAAATGCATGTTGAAATGTGCTAATGATTGCTCTATAAAACACAGAAGCATGAATCAATTAAATACCCTTCCACATACTTTTTAGGCTATTCTCATCACCATTTTGTTCCATGTATTCCACCCTACCTACAGGGTAAAACTTCACCGCAATAATACTGTACACTCCCTTCTCTGCACATTTCCTAGTCCTACTTTCATAACATCCAAGGGAGATGCTGCCCAAGTTCATCTCTAGTTCTGGACTAGAAAAGATCCAAGGAAGCATAACAGGGCAAAAGTGTTATTATTCCCTTCTTTTACTACAAAATGCATATTTCACTGGCTAAGCTCTCAACATGCAATATGTCAGAATCCTCCTTGGAGCCTGGCTCATACAGAATTTTATAATTTTATGCGTAGTATGACCGGACTCCAGTTGACTATCACTACACCTCCTCCCAAACTAGGTAACTATTCATTGATTCCTTGGCATCTTGCCTCTTCACACAGAAAACTTTGGCCATGCTGCTATGGTGGGCCTTTCGAATTTTATCACGAAAAGAAAACAGTTAAAGCATAAACTTGATCCAGGAAAAAACTCCTCTACAATGCTCAATACCAAAAGAGTAACCACTGGAACAGAAAAAAGGTATAATCAAACTGCCACCTCCTGCTCCTAAAACAAAATAAGCCAGCTGGATAGGAGGCAACCAATCCAATAAAACTTAATTTCCACAGCTGAAAAAAACTTCTTTAACAATACACGCTAACTACTCTTAATTTTTTTTTTTTGAAAAACAAGTTACTGATCCAACAGCTGGAGATAAAATAAGAAAACTAAAATCAAGTCATTAGTAAACCAGCTTATAAAAATACATACCACAGAAATGTGACTGAAAGGGAGGCTGTGGGGGTGCTTTATCTAATGCAAAACTGTGATGGACCAAAGCTGCCACAGCAATAATCTGCAAAGAAAGCAGGAGAAAAATCACTTACCAGACATCTACTATGTATTCTGCATTCTCACCAAAACCACCAAGAATATTAAGAGACATTTATTTTAGAACATATGAACACTTTTTACCTTTTTGTTACGAAAATATTTCAACAAGTAAAAAAAGTAGAGAGAACAGTAAAATTAACTCCCATATACCCATTATCCAGCTTCAATGGTCAACTCATCTATAATCCTAAACACTTCCTGCCTCCCCCTAGATTACTCTGAAGCAAAACCCAAAAATATTTCAGCATGTATCTCTAAAACATGGTTTCTAAACTTCAGCACTATTGATATTTTGAGCCAGACAATTCTGTTTGGCGGGGGGGGTGTCCTGTGCATTGAAGGATGTTTAGCAGCTTCCTGGCCTCCACCTACTAGATGCCAGTAGCACTCCCCATACCCTTGCAGTTGTGATAATCAAAACCGTCTCCAGACACTGCCAAATGTCCCCTGGGGAGCAAAACCTCCCCCTCCCCAGCTGAGAACCACTAATCTAAAACGTATGATTTTTTAAAAATATATACTCAGGAGTCCCTGGGTGGCGCAAATGGTTAAGTGCTGGAACACTAACTGAAAGGTTGGTGGTTCAAATCTACCCAGAGGTACTTCAGAATCAACTCCATAGTAACAAGAATAAAGATAATGGTATTTTAAATATATATATATACATAAAATATCATAATCTGATTATCTCACCTAATATAATTAACAGTAATTCCTTAATATTAATAAATACCCAGGTGAGATTCAAATTTTCATATTTTCTCAACTGTCTCAATTTTATTTACCAAATAAGGCCCATACTTTGCAACTGGTTGATATGTAAAACTATAGGTACAACCCCTGCCCACCTATTATTTCCCTGCCATTTATTTGGTAAAGAACCCGAGTCACTTGTCCTATAGAATGCCCCATAGTACAGATTCTGCTGCTTGTATCCCAATACTGTCTTTTAACACTTTCCTCTGTCTCCATATCGCCTATAAATTCAGTCAGATCTGAAGGCTTGATCAAAATTAGGTTTTTTTTTTTGGCAAGAATACTTTAGATATGGGATTGATTACTTCTATCAAAAGGCATATAATATATAATGTCTGGTTATCTCTATTTTAATGATATTAGCAGCCACTGATGATCACTGCCTAGATCCATTATTTCACTAGATTCACTGGATTGCAAAATAGTTAATATTCAATTTTCCCTTCATCATTTACTAACTGGAAACCTGTGAAGAGAAACTTCCTTCGTGAATTATTTGGTTACCTGAGGTACAATATGTGTTTGGAAAAGTCAGGAAAAATGCTTCGATTCAATTTCTTTATTTACTGATTTTCAAAATAATGAGTTGTTCCCTAGCTTCCTTCACAGGTGACCAATGCGTTATTGCTATTGTTTATAGTATCATTATGGACTCATGGATTTTATGTGTAAAGAAGTTCAACCAGAAATTAACCAAGCCTTTAGAGCTGACTTACAGTACACAGGAATACGAAGGACAGAGGGTCAGCACACGTCTATAAAGGGCAAGATAGTAAATACTTCAGCCTTTGCAGGCCGTATGGTTTCTGTCATGACGTCTCAACTCTGCTGTTGTAGTGCAAAAGCAGCCACAGACAGTACATAAACGAGTAGACATGGCTGTGTTCCACTGAAATTTTATTTACAAAAACAGGTGGTGGGCTGGATTTGGCCCACTGTCCAAAGTTTGCTGATCCCTAGTATAGAGGAAGAAGTTCAACGGCACCACAAGGAAGCAAACAAATACAAAACATGGGACATTCTACAAGACAACTGACAGTGATTCTTCAACAAGTCAATGCCACTGAAAAGAACCAGAAAGGGGTAGGAGAGAGCTGCTCCCATTTCAAAGAGATTCAGAGACATACAAATTAAATGTCATCTGTGAATCTCATATGAATCCTGATTCAAACAAACCAACTGTTAAAAGGTATTTCTGAGAAACAGGATCACATGAACATGGGCTGTGTATTTTAGATAATATCCAGAAATCACTGTTAATTTTCTGAGATATGATAAAGGTATAACAATTATATAAGAAAGTGTGCATGTTTTCAAAGATGCATACCAAAATCTTGCTAGCTGCTAAACAGAGTGACTAATATATGTGAGTTCATTTTGTTATTCTCTCTCTGTCCTTTCGAAGTTTTCCAAAATAAAAAATTTTAAAAATAAGTCAGCAATTTAACTCTTAAAAAAAAATCCAACACCACATTGAATTCATTCTCCAAAATGAAGTTTGGAAATAGTGAATTAGTATTCCTTCCCCTCCAAAAAGAATAACTTTCACTTGTAGAAAAGCTGTACAAGTTCAGGTAAGTATTGCATCTATAGGCATAGGTACAAAATCTATCCCATTTCCTCACCTCATTTTTTTTAAGGTAGGACCTTAGGTATGTATTTATTTATTACATATGCTTTTATCTCCCAAATCCAATTAAGCCTTCAAGAACAGGAGAAAGCTTGTTATGAGGTCCTCACCTCGTTTTGATGTATCTTTGCATTCTGCATTGTCTTCATGCTGAAAGACATCACCACAAGTGGAGGAGGACCGACATCTTTAATTACATTCACCAGTTCTGGCCTCAAAGCCATTGCCTCAACTTTACACCAACTGACTGGCTGATTCAAGAGCTCTGGAAGAGAACAGATATAACATATTAACAGCTATTAAGTGAAGAAGAAAAACTAGCCCTGGTGACACAGTGGTTAAGTGCTCAGCTGCTAACCAAAAGGTCAGAAGTTCAAACCCACCAGCCACTCCATGGTGGAAAGATACGGCAGTCTGCTTTCTTAAGGATTTACAGGCTTGAAAACCCTATGGGGCAGTTCTACTCTGTCCTATAGGGTCACTATGAGTCGGAATCAACTTGATGTAACGGGTTTTTTGTTTTTATGATTAACTGAGATATTCTTCAACCCTGTATGTGTACATATGTTCAAAGAATCCAGGATCCCAAATAGGTTTAAAAAATAAAAAAACACTGCCTTAGAGGAATCATAAAACATTTGAAAGAGGATTCAGGAAGACAAAACAAAGTATCATAAATGCAAATACTGGGAAAACATCAGGTAACAGGCCAAAAAAGCAATATCCACACTGGGCATGAAGCTCCCTCTCCTTTAAAGGCCCGTAGTTCACTATGTAGAACAGCTGGGCCACACTAGCCACGGCAGACATGCATACAAACAACACAGCACAATCAGAGTTGCACCCCAAATTGTCACTTGGGCCAACTGAGGCCTCCCTAAGATTAAACTGTGAGGCATTACTGCGAGGTAAAGTGATTCCAAATGTATTCCCTATACTCACCCAAGGAACACCTGGAAGAGACAAACATAAAAAAGGAAGTGGGCAGACTGAAATAAATAGACCACATCTCTTAATTTCTCTTTTAAAAGCTACATTTATTAGCAACTGACTTAGCATTCTATGAGTAAATTCTTGCTTACGTGGATTTTTTACTTCAAGCCAACAAGGTCCTTTGATCTTTCTGTTCATCAAGAACAGTTCCAAGCTAGATGTGTTGGTCCCAAATACATGAGAAAAAGTTTCTCCTTTCAAATCCTGAGGAAGCTGTGGCAATTCAGCCTGAAAAAGGAACAAAAAATCTTTTTTGTTTAAAACTATTACTTCACATTTTCCAAAGTCTGTATTTGAAATAAACAAAAGCGTCTCTATGAAGCACCAGAAGAAATCCCTCTGATATATATGAAATGTAACTTGCCACAAATGAAATCCAAAACAATTCACAGTAGGAAACAAAAACAATTCACAGTGACAAAATAATACATATTGATGACACCCATTAAAAGAAAAATAGGCCAAGAAGCTTCCCCAAAAGAGAATTTCTGACCAGAGCTGTACATGCCTTACTGACAAAGAATCGCCAAGTGCCACTCCATTAGAAGAAAGCAAGCAATAGAATGGGACACATTCAAAACGCTTCTGTGGTAGTTTCTGGCACCACTGTCAGAAACATTTCTTAGGTTTCCCTTTTCCATCACTGGGGGATCAAAACACTAGAACACAGGTAAAAAGAGGCTAAGGTCCAGTTAACTGACATCCCACGGCAATGACCTTGCCAGTCACAGGATAAAGAGTGGCACTGTGGCGATGCTACTGACACTCCTCTCTCACCTTTTCCACTGCTCACGAGGGACACTTCAACAGATAATGATATTCAACTCCATCACATGGCATTCATTCCACTTGACAAACAGTCGTGCTGTTTCAACTTATTTATTTAAAGATGCACACTTGAAAGCAGAGAAAGGCAATAGAACTTGTAGTCTATGTACTTAATTTTATCCATTTCAATTATTCATTACTGTAAGTCCACCTCAGTAAACTGCGGGCTTGAGGAGCCCTGCCAATACTCCTAATTGAAAGCCAGTTGAAAGTATAAAAATAGAGAAATGTCATTCTCAACCCAAAACCAGTAATTTTCTGTGTTTGACTTACCGAGTATCTAACTTCCAAGTACTCAGATTTTTCTGGAACATCAGGTATCTCAAAAGCATAGTTCTTCTCCACTATCTGGGTAAGTAGAGATTTAAAATTCGTGAAGACAAAAACTTTTCACAAATTAAATTGACAAGTACTATTTAATCATCACAAATGTAGCATCCTTACGGAACACAAAGATAAATAAAGCCAAAAAGCATCCTTTCCTCTTTCAACTGGGACTAAAACACCCAGGGACTTATCTTGGACATTAGAGAACCTAGAAATATTTGTATTCCAGAGTGGCAATAACAGATTAAAATTTTTAACAGTGTTAATGTATTAAATCATTTGCTACTATTCGATATTTGATATTAAGCAACTCTATCTTCCTGGAAAAATAAGAATTAGCATTATGATCATAGTTCATATTTACTGAGTACTTGCCATGTGCCAAGGACCGTTCTAATTGCTTAATACGAATTAATTGACTTAATCCTTCCAACAACTCTTGAAATAGACACACTGTTTTCAGATAAAGAAACAGGCAGAGAGAGGCCCCTGAGCACTTGTCCAAGTTCACACACTAGTAAGTGGAAGGGCTAGTGCTTACAGCACAAGCAGTCGGGCCCCAGCACCTATGCTCTTCACTAGAGTTTTAAAGACGTGCTCCATCAGCCATAATCAAAGCTCAACGAGTTAAGACCGTGAGCCTTCTCTTCAGCACCTTGATCCTCCCTTTGTTATAACCACTATCAATAGTATGTTCAGAGGGCTACAGCCCCCATAATTAGGGCCAAAGGCATCAGCTATCTCACTAAAGCCACGACAACTTATCTTATATATTGTACAAACAAAAGATTTTTATTCTATCAGAAATAGCCTCATTGTCCCTGACTTTTAAAGATAAAACCTTACTTAACTTTCTACCAAGACAACTTGGCAATACTAATACAAACAAGATCAGAACAGTTTCTTCTCCATTTCTGAATAAGAGCACAAGACTTGGTGTAAGCATTGGAGGCAACTGATTTGCCATGAGTTATCTTCCTATTCAAACCAATGAACATTATTTTATAAGCAGTTTAGAGAGAAAGAAGAAATAGTTTTACAAATCTAATACACTGTTTTTAACACTTATACCTATGAAATTTCCATTCAGTGAATTATAGCCATGCAGAAGGCATTTTGCACAAAGTAGATATTCAATAACGATTTGCTGAATCAGGAAACGAACAAACAACTAATAAATGGAGCTCGAAAAAGTTTTTCACCAAATACAGACCTTGGACTTGAACTTCATTAATTTATATTTTGCTGCTATCTTCTCATCAAATTCGTCATAAACATCCTTCATGGTAACTGGAGTTCCGGTTTCTCTCCCTGTATTTAGATCAATTTTCTGTTCTCCCATGGAGAGGGGAGTGAAGAAGGGGGAAAAAGTTATCTGTACATAAGATCTTCTCAACCACCAAAAATCTAAGTCTAAATCAATTTCCATGCTCAACTGTTTAAATATTTATATAGCACAGTCTTATACGTGAGTTCAAAGATACACAAAGACCCAAAAAATGTACCAAGTCCAAATCCAGTGCCTAATTCCTCCTAGTGGCATCATAAAAGCAAATCAGAGAGGTAAAGATTATCAGCCCTACGAAATGGGAGAATATTGTAAAAATCCTGACCAAGAAGCTCCACAGTTTAATTTAGATGGGGAAAGGATGGGCTTGGGAGGGGAGTGGGGATGTTAAGTCCCAATAAAGGAGGAGTAAATGGCACTGACTTTGTTCAGTGCCCATAGACGGAATGGTACTGCTGCCTATGCAGCACAAGCGTGAAAACTGGGCCAAATGCCATGTCACATTTTAGTCATATCCTCTCAACCCCAATTATGGAAATGAGGAATGGGGAGAAAGGAGCATTGTATAGTAAAACTCAGACACTTTTATACTCTAACAAGTTGAAAAACTGAGTCTTCATTTCTCTAGCTTTTCTCAACATCTAACAGAGATGCTACAGGAGCTCTGGTGGCACCATGGTTAAGCACTCGGCTGCTAACCAAAAGGTTGGCAATTCGAATCCACCAGCCGCTCTGTAGGAGAAAGATGTGGCAGTCTGCTTCTGTAAAGATTTACAGCCTTGGAAACCCTATGGGGCAGTTCTACCCTGTCCTATAG
>NW_004444036.1:9262762-9332508 GCF_000243295.1 Trichechus manatus latirostris | reverse complement strand
TATAGGGTCACTATAAGTCAGAATTAACTCGACAGCAATGGGTTCTTGGTTTGACAATAGAGCTGCTGACTATCAGTGAAATGGTCATTAGAAAGAAGCATCAGGTCTGTGGATGATTTATAGCCTTGTTATAGGATAGGGTTGGTGGAAAAACATAGAATGTACAGCATATACAATTACTGAGAACCAAAAGCTAATCACTAACCATTTCACGGGGAAGGAAGTAGAGCGTTCGCTCAATGTTCTTCACCATGACACAACAGCTCACATGGGTTTTGGCTGATTCAATCCAAACTTTGCCAAACAGAAATACCACACCTGAAGGAATAAGGGAAAACCATAAGAAAAGAAACACTTCCATTACATCAAATTAAAGAGGTAACATAAAGGCACACTGAATGTGCTTAAACATATATACCTTCATGATAACTCATTACTGACATCAAATTTCTATCTGTTGCCCGTTCCCCAAGACCAGTTCCTTTCATAAGTACTTATGCCAGACAACACTATCACAGTGGTGAAATCTGTGACCACTGGGAAGACAGGAGACAGAATGATTCTCTAACTTGTATACAAACATTTTCCCTAAAATCAAGATTACCCAGATTAAGAGAAAGCAAAAAAACAAACTATTCTCCAGCAAATCTCATGTTTAAACCTCTTATGAGAACTTACAAATCTGAGAATATAATACTAAATTCCTTCTTAGCACTTTATTTACTGATAAAAACTAACATCTGTCTATTTGGAAAACTATGGAGCAGCAGTTACTTTTCTACATGTAAAATTGAGTAGGGGAAAAAGTAATTCATCTCACATATCTTATTCCGTATAGTAATATCTCATAATAGGATTCTACTATTATCCCCTATTTCACCCTTTCTGCCACACAGGCTACTTAAGACATCTGGCTAGATGCTACTTATAATGTTCTTTTCTCTTCCATTTCAGTTTAAATGGCTTAGTAACCAAAGCAATAGACACTCTCCTTTTGAGATCCCTAAGTAATGCATACCACAAAGTAAAAACACTCCTTTCTAGATATCAAGTCATGGTTCATGAAAATGAGCAAAGAGATTCCAAAGATTTGATAGTCAACCCAAGAGATGGCCACTTTGCAAAATCCTGGGCCCCATGAATAATTAGACAGCAGGAACTCAGCATAGCCAATCAACACAGCCACTTATCTGAGGCACTAAGAAAATTCTGGCACATGCAAAGGCTACTGTTCACAAAGGCGATTACCCCCGTTTGACAAGACAGCTCATCAGTGCTTTCTTTTTGTCATTTGTCCTGATAGAAATAAGACCATCTAAGAATTTTCATTTCTGCAGATGATTAAAATTCTTAAAAGAGTTGTGTGATTTTCAGCTGTGGGGAGATGAGGGGAGGTGGGGAAGAGGGGAAGGGAGGACTGTGGGGATGATTAAAAAAGAAGAAAAAACACAGTAGCTCAGAAAATTAAAAGTCATCCCTCACAACAGTTAAAGATGGAAAAACAAAATTCCATGCAAAGAAAAATAAAGACCCTAATACTGGATTCAAAGATTCAAATAGCTCATTTTACAGTCAAACTAATATCACATTTCATGCAACACATTTGACACTGTTTATGCCTCATTTGCCACAAAAAGATCATGGTAAACAAAGATTACATTCCCCCCAAAGTTACTAGCTGAAACCAGGTGCAGTCAGGATTATTCAACCTTGAAAAAGTCATAATGAAGACAGGATATCTTCCCATATGCAAAGAGTAAGATTCTTTTCATAATTATGGAGCATTCAGCAACAACTGACTTACTTAGAATCTGTAAGAACGTGAGAAACAATAAAAGGGTCTTTGGGAGTACTTAGTTTATATTAGCAGCATTGATTTCACCAAGGCTCAGTGATCATTACCTGCTATCACGATGAAACTGTTCAACCCTCTAAGATTAAAGGACTTTTTTTTTTAAACCATCTTATTTAACCCGTTGGCATCAATCACAGAGAAAGACGTATCACGGCAGAGGACACAATTTGAGGAGTGCCACGGAATGGCAGAGTGGACCGAGGCTGAGAAGCCTTGAGCTCTGCACTGAAGAGTTGGTCACTTTATCTTTTGGAGTCTCGGTTTCCTCAGTAGTAGAATTCTTGCCTTCCATGTGGGAGTCCCAGGTTCAATTCCCAGCCAATGCACCTCATGTGCAGCCTCCACCCGTCTGCAAGTGGAGGCTTGCATGTTGCTATAATGGTGAACAGATTTCAGCAGAGCTTCCAGACTAAGACAGACTGGGAGGAAAGGCCTAGCAATCTACTTCCAAAAATCAGCCAGTGAAAATCCTATGGGTCACAATGGTCCAATCTGCAACCGATCATGGGAATGGCACAAGACCAGGTAGCATTTTATTTGTTGTGCACGGGGGTTGCCATGAGTCAGGGGCCAACTCATGGACAGCTAACAATGACATAAATGAGTAACTAGATGAGATGATCTCCGAGACCTTCTCTAGCACTAGAAATTTCATTTTACCTTAGCATTTGGATGACAAACCAGCAACAGACTGGTATCTCTTTCAACGGTAAAATAGTTCCCAATATTGGTTGAAAAGGCCTATCCATGACTATGGTCAATATCAGGAATTCAACAATACATAATCATAAATTTGTTGTTTTGTAAATAGTTTTGTTTCAATGCCTCAATCATAACACCTGTTAATATAGACCAGCACTATCTGATAGTGAGCCCTGGTGGCACTGTGCTTAAGAGCTACGGCTGCTAACCAAAAAGTCAGCAGTTTGAATCCACCAGCTGCTCCTTGGAAACCCTATGAGGCAGCTCTACTCCATCCTATAGGGTTGCTATGAATTGGAATTGACTCGACAGCAACAGGTTGTAACAGGTTACTACCTGACAGAAATTTCTGCAATGACAGAATTGTTCAGTATCTGTGCAGTCCAGTGCAATAGCTACTAGAACACGTGGCTATTGGGCACTTGACACATGACTAGTGATTGAGAAATCAAGTTAAATTGTATTTAATTTTAATTAATGAATTTTAAAGAGCTACATGTAGCTATTGCCTACCATAGTAGACAGTGCAGCTCTAGACCCTTGCCCTGCAAAATGATGCTATTTACTAATAAGGGCAATCAGTAAACAAAAGGTGGCATATTAAATTTATTTTCATGCAGGAAAGAAAGAGGGTTGTTGCTTCTTAAGGTTCTAATCCTTGGCAACAGACACTGGCAATCTGATGCTTATATGTGTATTTACCTTGGGTGGCCACCATCCACCTTGCTACACTGCTACAAGGCTTCAGGATGTAAATTGAGTAAGAGCAGCAAAGCAACTCTGGTTCTCTGAACCCTTCACATACATCTACAGGACTGTCAATCACTGTGTAGTTTATTTCAACAAACATTTACTGAACACCTACTATGTGCCTGGCATTGTATTCGATGATAAAAATATAAGATCCCATCCTTCTTTTGAGAAAAGAAAACTGCAGAAATGGCTCATTTTGAAATAATATGACAAATGCTATGATGAGAACAGTTATGATGGGATCATAGGAAAAGGGCTCTCAGTCCAGTCTGGAAGTTTGGGAAGAATTCCAGATGACACCTAAGCCGAATTTTGAAGAACGGGCCAGATAAGCTCATTCTACTCAGACAAAACATGAGTAAAAAGAAAAAGCTATAAAAAATAGCAAGGTACATACAAGGAACCATTTCTGGGGCATAAAATTTCTACACAGCAGGCATCAGAAGCCTTGCTAAGGAGCTGAGCTTCATGCTGTAGGTAGTGGGGAGCCACTGAAGATTTTTTTTTTAAATGAGGGAATGATGTGGTCAGAGTTACCCTTCTGATCAATCACTCTGGAAGTAATAATAGCTGGAAGATCAATTAGGAGGCTGGCCAATGTTTTCGGCAGGCAAGAAGGGGTCAGGGGTTCCACAATGATGGTAGTGATAAGGAGAAAGAGAAGGTAGGTTGTCTATTTTAGGAGGAGAAAACTGACAAGATTTCATGAGGGAAGTGAGGGAAAGGGGGCATCAAGGATGGCTCCCAGGTTTCTGGCTCGGATGGGACCCGAGACAGACTACAGCACTGAACAGGAAGAGCAAAGCACAAGAAGCAGCATCAGTATGGGCAGGCCTACCATGCTGTATAGCTCCAGGGAGCACCATTCACACTGCTGAGGCTCCAGGGAGGCCATGTGAAAATGGTACCCCTTGAAGTTGTACAACACAATAGCCCTAGGTTTGGGCAATGGATGGGAAATAATCTGCTCAGCCTCAAGTAACCATACTTGCCAGCCTACCTCTCAGCAGCAAGTAACAAAGAAGTAGTCAAAGAGGTGAGAGGATCTAACCAAATCATCCCGGCCTAGCAAGATATAGATAAGAAACAATAAGATAACATTTCTATAATTGATTATATCTTTACCTCAGAAACCAACATATGGCAGTTTGCTACTCAAGTGGCTCTGTAAGAGTTTATACGTAATTTGATAAGCTCGAGTATATTAATGTTCTGTGAGACCTCCTCTCCGTAAGACCATTAACATTTTTCCAGTTAAAGTCAATGCCTGATTATTTTTCAGGTAAATCTGGCCTTCATATCTGATGATTAATACTTACTCTCATCACTCACTTGCTTTACTGACATCTAGAGACTCCCTCTACCATCACTGCATGCAGCCTCCAGGAAACCACTTTGAAAAGTACAGTTTGCATCTCCCTCAGATCCAAAAAGGATCTAAATAAAGGCAATTCTGTTTAAAGGTATATACCATATTTTATATTAATCCAAGAGACCTTGTCATGCCCAACCCCACAGTATAGGAGGGTTCAGAGGCACAAAAGGAAAGTGGACAGTTTCCTGGCTTTTTGTGAGTCAAGAATTCACCATTGTGGCTCATAAGGATGGCCTGGGAATCATCCTGGATTCTTCTTTTCCCTCAACCCTCACTCCAATCCATCAAGTTCATGTCAAAATATCTGGCACATAACAGGTGTTCAATAAAAATTTTCTGAACAAAGGAATAAATTAATGACTAATTCCATTTAAAGTGAATTCCTATAAGTTCAGATACATAAACAGAAAACTACAAAAACACATTCCCAAACAACGATTTTTGGAATGAGCCTTTTTAAGGATTACCCCGCAGTTCCTCTCCATCAGGGTGGCTCATGCGCTTACAATGAATGAGTACTGCTCTCTTAGTATGCACATAAATAAGGGCAGGGCCTGTACCAACTATAATCGTTAAAGGCACATAGTTAACTTATGCATGATTACCTGGTTGGTTGTACTGATCTTCATAAGCATCCAGCCAATAAAACTGGAACACTTGTTCCTCATCCGCCCCTTTTACCAGTGGGAGGTGATTAGAATCCACTTGCACTTCCTGAGATGAGAAACAGCTTTCATCTTCCTGATCTATGTCCCAACAAGAGACATCTGGGAGAAAATGTCCTCTGCAGAAATCACATTTTAAAAAAATCTTTCAAAATCCAACAGAAAACTGTAGCACTATTTGCTAGAAAAGTCATAAAATGCTTACAGGCATGCCGTGGTCTCTTTCTCAGGATCTGCCTCATGTTTCACCTCCTCTGCTGGCTCACTCTTTTGGTTCCACGTCTTAGCAGCCACAGGCTCCATGGTCACCTCCTCAGTTTCCATGGGCTCATCAAAGTCACCATCTTCAAAATCCATTGCCCCCGACTTCTCCTCGTCTTCTGTATGGGTGGCCTGCACTGTTTCTCCTGTAAGCATCATCACACATTCACGTAATGGAATCCTGCCATGGAACGCAGAGTTCCCCTACACTGCAACAGCAGCCTCTTTTCCTGCTCCATACTGGCATTTCGAGACCAATCTTCAAATTGGATTTTTTCAACTTCACTGCTATGAATTCAAATCTTTCACTTAAACTTGCCATTGCACTACCTTCAAAACCTCTGCCACTTCCTCCTTGACAGGGACTCCTTTTGTGACTGCTCAACACCCTTGGACTTTTGCTTGACATCAGACTTACCAGTAAATTCCACGCATTTACGATGAACAGGAGTTGATGGAGGCTCCTTCCTTGAGACAGGGGGAGCAGTTTTTCCTGAAGGGACTGCCTGTAAACATTTTTAAATGTTTAGTCAGTTGGGCCTGAATACTAAAAATATGTTTAACGGTCCTACCTTGACCAGATAATAGTTCCCATTTATAAAAGGATTTTCTATAGTAACATAACAGCTTCAATTATTTTACTGCTACATAGGTTTACAAACAAATCTGTGTTTCTGGGAGGAAAATTATTGCACTTAGCACAGTTGTAATCCCTATAATAAACACATACTAGTGACTACAAAATTTACCATGAAAAAAAGCAGGCACATGCACATATTTATGAAATACATGACACTCTATAATGAAATGGGAGTCCTAATTTAAAACAAAAATCAAAAACAAATTCAAAGGCATTGCCCTCACATAGACAAACAACAAAATAACTATTAAGAAATCATATAAATTAAGACTGAAGGTATTTCTACACATTTTACCTTGGGGGTGTACACAGAGAATGGATTCAGCAAAGCTCCAATGGATCTTTTCTTCTTCAGTATCGTTACAGGTGGGAGAGTTACTTGAGATTTCTAAAAGGAAGGGTAAGACAGACGTTCACTGCCATGCTTGGTTTACCACAAGACAGAACAAGTACATTTCTTCACCCATTGAAGTCTAATGGGTAAAAAAAGCTTTTTTTTCCTTCCCCACTCCCCCTACAGATCTATGTTCCTGCACTGCAGTTACTATAGCAACAATACTACAGAATCACTACAAAACCAGAATAAATATTAAATCCACCCCTTACCAATTTTTTCTTTTTAAAACTAAACATACTTTTCACTTGCCTTCCCAGCATATTACATTTAAAAACTGTCAAGAGAGAATGACATGGTGATGGTATTAGTCGTTTTAATCAATGGCCTCTGAGAAAGAATTACATTTCTAAATGAGAGCTTAGTCTTTACGTGCAATAGTCGAATTTCAAATTCACGGTGCAGCTCAGCCTGAGTTCTATGAGGGGCAGCTCACTGACTCTTCCTTCACTCCCCCTCAGAATTTAACACAAGGATCTCCTGCCTGATTGTACAGACTGACAGGCTTCAATCTATTTAGGGAACATACACTACAGCAACTCAATACATGCAGTGTGCATTCACAGAACTGACTCCTGTGTATTCTTACTACTTCAAACAAACACCCACACAGCCCTATCTACATAATCACATAGCTTGTAATGGCTGGAAACTACACACCTAAAATAGTGAGAAGAAATCAATGTGAAGATTTCCTCTTTTTTTGGTGGTGGTGTCGTTGCCTTTTTTTTCTTTTTTTTTTTAAATTCTAACAATAATCTGTTTTTATAATTACTGAACTGTCTCTTCGGCCTATGCCCCCTACATATTTTACCACTCGCAGAGATTAACTCACCTCAGTGCTCAGATCCTGTAGAAGGTCACCTAGCAGATCATCCTTGGACAAGTCGACAGCTTTCTAGAAATTATAAAGGAAGGTAGAATGAGAAAGTGCTGCACTTAAAATTTCACCCAAACTATGTATCTCTGAAAAGACTCTAACTAGTCAGTCCTTGCCGCTTCATTCCTCACTCTGAACGCTAATCTGCTACTCACAGATTTTAACAACCACTGTGTATATATAACTCCTAAGTCTACAGCTCCTGTCCTCTATTTTCATCATATTCCATAATCCTCAGGTTAATTACTGAAATTAAGCACATCAAGTCAGCTTTTCTGTTCAATTTTTTTTTCTATCTCCACATTTCCAACCACAGAAGTGCTGAAATTCACCTAGAAATCTACATCCAACTTAGCGACTGAAGTTGGAAAAATATTTCTCATTCAAATACGTATTGAGCACCTATTATGTGTGTAACAAAATATTAAATTCACATCACAAAGTAAAAGACAAAACATAAGAAAACCACAGAACTCACATCTGTACTTTTCTTTCCAGCACTAGCAATGAACATTGACTTGATATTATTTGGTTTTGCCACTGCAGCTTTCTTTACAATTCTCTTGTCTTTCTTCGGTGCTTTATTATCTTTTCCTGTTAGAATATAAAATATTTAAAAACACACCATCACCAAAAATCAAAATGGAAAAAGTTGTGTGATAGATATTTACAACAACAACAACAAAAAAAAAAGAGTAGCTGCTGAGGCTGCTTACGTACAACAAAAAACATCATGGGGTTTAGTTCCATGGATTGGAGGTTTAGGGTCATGGTTTCATGGGACATCACAGTTAACTGGCCTAATAACACGTTTAGTGCTTCTGTTCTACCTCCTAGTTCACTGTGCAGTGCCTGGGGCATTAAAAGCTTGCAAGTGGCCATCCAAGCACAACAACTGGTCTCTAGTCGCCTGGAGCAACAGAGGAAGGACAGTCAGGAATAGGAGGAGGATATGGAATGTGTGGGTAACTGCCTCCATGAACAACTGCCTCCTTTGTCATGAGACCAGAAGAATTGGATGGTGCCCAGCTACCATTACTGAACATTTTTATCAAAGATTCTATAGAAGAATCTTGATCGAAAGGGAGAAAATGTAGAACAGAATTTCAAATTCTCACGGAGGATGGATGAACCCCTGAAACTATTGCCCTGAGATAATCTTTAAACGTTAAACTAAAAATATCCCCTAAAGTCTTCTTAAAACTGAACAATAGTTTAGCTTAACTAGTAAAAAATGTCTGCCTTGAGCATTATGCTCTTTTAAGAACTATCTATATAGGCTAAAATTGAGAAAAGCAACTTGAAAGATTAGATAAGAACCTTAAGGCGCAATGAATTTATGTCAGTGGAGGAGGAACAACTCAGAAAAGGAGAGTGAGAATGGTTGCACAACTTGAAGAACGTTATCAATGTCACTAAATCATACACGTAGAAACTGTTGAACTGGTGTATATTTTGCTTTGTGTATTCTCAACAACAAAAATAAAATAAAAAAAAATCAAAATGGAAAACTGAAAGCCTAGTCAGCTGCTCTCGGCATATGAGATTTTGAGAATAACAACTGTAAGTATTCAAAAGACAAAAATATGAGATTTTATACAAAGTACATAAGGAAGAATTATTAAAATGAGCTTAGTTCTGGCAAACAGACTTGGACTAAATGTTATTACAAGCACTAATGATATATCAGTTAACAGTGTTGTTGAGTGCCATCAAGTTGAATATCAGTTAAATATCAGTTACTAATTGTGACTGTTTAATTGTTATTGTTAGTGTGAATAAAAGCTTAAAAAGGTGAATTTTATCCCCCACAGGAAAAATAAATAAATAAAGCTAGTCTAGAACCAAGGGATTCGCCTAGTAGCCTCATGAAATCATCTCTTTAACGCTATACTGAATCTGACAGAAACACTGAATTATAAAGAAATGGGATTACCAGTTACAATACTGTAGCATCCTAATTTTCACCTTATGAGGAACAGTACCCAGACACAATATGTTGTATCAACACTATACAGCATAGACATTTACTCATTAAAGAACAACTTTTGTCATGTTTTCTCTTATGGCCATGTGTAAATCACTTACGAACTTTTCTAATATTGTCACTTTTATTCTAGCTTTATGATTCATCCCAAGCAGTCTCTATCTCAAAAAATCTAGAATGAATAATTAAAATAGTGTAGTAGTAACATATGAATAAACAAACCAGATGAAACAGAAAATAAAGAACATAAAGAGACGCATTATTTATGGAAACAGCATATAATAAAGGTGGCATCTCATATTACTAGGGAAAACCTGGACTTTTTAATAAGTAGTGTTAATAGTGTTAGTAAGTAATGTTGGCTAGTCGTTTGAAAAAATGAATCTAGAATAAACACCAGATGGATTAGAGACCTAAATGGAAAAAAAAAAAAGAAATGAAATTATATAAGTACTTAAGAAAAATAGGCAAATTCCTTTATAAGCTGGGTGTGGGGAAAGTCTAACTATGATTCAAAATTCATTTGCAATTAAAAAAAAAAGATTGATAAATTCAGCTACACCATAAATAAGTTAAAAGATAAACTGGGAGAAAATATTTGCAATACATAAAACAGATAAAGAACCAATTTCCCATATATATATATATCTTTAAGGGGAAAAAAAAAAGGACCAAAAAACCCAAAAGGAAAATGGGCAATAAATACGAACAGACAACTCACATAAAAAGATAATATAAGTAGCTGTTAGTTTTATAAAAAGATGCTCAACTTCATGTGTAAGAGAAATGCAATTGTAACCCACATCAAAATGCCATTTGTCACATATCAGAGTGGCAAAAATTCAAAGCTTGATAACACGCTCTATTGACGAGGCTGTGGAGAAACAGATACTCTCAAATATTGTTCATGGGAGTGTAAAACAGGACAACTTCTGTGGAGAAGAATTTGCAATATCTAATAAAACTATGTGAATTTACTCTTTGAGGCAGCAATCTTACTTCTAGGACTCTTCCCTGAGGAAAACACCGTATGCACAGAGCTATTCAATGCTGTATTGTTATAGCAATGTCCATATTGAATAGTTATTCAATAGTTGAATAAACTACGGTACACCCATACAATGGAATATTACAGAGCTGTTTAAAAATAAATAAGTAAAGAAATCTCTATGAACGGACATGGAGTGATTTCCAGAATATCTTGTTAAGTGAAAAAAGCGAAATACAAAACTATCTATAGAACAACACCTTTTGTGTAAGAAAGGAAATAAGGCCTTATTGGGCTCCTAAAGAGGGACAAGAAACCAGTGGGGACTTGTAGGTGGCCAAGAACAGAATAAAAATTTCAGAATGTCAAGTCATCATCTCCACCGATACTTTGTTGGGAAGAGATAACATGATGATTAAGGAAATGCAGAGACAGTTCATTTATTCAACAAATACCACATACTTTCTTCATGCCAGTTACTGGAATCAGCAGTGAAATGACCAGGACATTGTCCTTTCCTTGATAGATTCACTGTCCAGTCCACTCTCCTAATTTACCACTGAGAAAACTAATGCCCAGATAGATGATGGGACTTGTTCAAGGTGATACAGACAATTAAGAAGATGGCCGAGAACTCGAACACAGGTCTCTTCAGTTCAGGGAGATGGCAGGAGCACATGGGCTCATTCTCTTCTTCATGGACTTGCATAAACTAGGAATATTACAATTAGCCATACTGTTACCAAATGGTACCACTGAAAAGTTTCTACATTAGAGGCTGGTAGAAACCAGGAGGATGGTCTACAAATTCTAATTTAACTAATGAATGGATGAATAAATAACATCCCACATAAAACACACACTTATTTTTTGCAGAAGGATACACAAGAAGGATAAAGTAGAAACTAATAAAAATGGTTACCCATAGGATATCCACCACTCTTTTGTCAGTTTGTTGTACTGTGGTGGTTCGTGTGTTACTGTGATGCTGGAAGCTATGCCACCAGTATTTCAAATACCAGCAGAGTCACCCATGGTGGATAGGTTACAGCAGAGCTTCCAGACTAAGACAGACTAGGAAAAAGGATCTGGTGATCTACTTCTAAAAAAACTGGCCAGTGAAAACCTTATGAATAGCAGCAGAAACATTGTCTGATATAGTGCCGGAAGATGAGCCCCTCAGGTTGAAAGGCACTCAAAACACAACTGGGGAAGAGCTGCCTCTTTAAAGTAGAGTTGACAATGATGTAGATGGAGTAAAGCTTTTGGGACCTTCATTAGCTGATGTGGCATGACTCAAAATGAGAAGAAACAGCTGCATACATCCATTAATAATAGGAATGTGGAATGTACAAAGTATGAATCTAGGAAAATTAGAAATCATTAAAAATGAAATGGAACACATAAAGATCGATATCCTAGGTATTAATGAGCTGAAATGGTCTGGTATCTGCCATTTAGAAGTGGATAATCCTATGGTCTACTATGCTGGGAATGACAAATTGAAGAGGAATGTCGTCACATTCATCATCAAAAAGAACATTCCAAAATCTATCCTGAAGTACAGCGCTGTTAGTGATAGGATAATATCCATACATCTATAAGGAAGATCAATTAATACTGTGCCAGGAGTGAATGGCTTCATGGCTGCTGAGTGGGTGAATGAAGCCAGGAGGAGAGGAAAGAGGAGGAAGAGGCGCTGTGGATACTAGGATGTGCCCTGGAGCCCCTCTGCTCGTTCACGCTGGGGATTTAGTGTCTTTAAAACCATTAGGGGGAAATAATAAACAAAAGGAGAGTTATTTTCCCTTTTAAAAAAAAAACTCTCATGGGCCCATGGACATATACGCGGTGGGACTTCCCCAAACGGATGTTATGCAGCACATGACTGTGTGTGTATGTAGGTGTAGCTATATCTCATACACACACACGCACATTCCAGATTCACTGAAAGGGTCTAGAAGCCATTACACCCCCATAGCAATAAGCATACCCATACCCCAGATCTGAATACCACTCGTCACTAAAAGGAACTAAGATTCTTTGTAGAAATGGTTGATTCCAGGTCTGGGGCAGGAAGAGTTCAAGGTAAACCTGGAACATCTTACTGTCTAAGAAAGCAAGGAAACGCTCAAAGACTGATGAGGTCATGTTAAAAAGACACAGGAGCTAGCTCAAAGGAGTTTCTACTGGCCAAATTTGGGATAATTTGAACATCAATAGAAAAATAATGATAATGGATACTGAATAATAACACAATAAAAAAAAAACCCTATGAGCTTGAAGTGATCATTTTAAAAGAAGCGATAGGGACGGTCTTCCTTAGGAAAGAATGTTACCTAAAAATATAGGAGTAACAGAATTTTTAGAATCACCATTTTACAGCTACCAATATAAATAACCGATTCGAGAAAGATCATCAATAAATGCTGAAAGCATTGTGTGAAAGTTCATGTGGGAAAGGGATATCCACATGGTCTCAAATTATCACCCCAAATTTGCATTAATTACAAAGAAAAAGGTAGCTGTACAAGGAAGGAATCTGGCAAACGTCATCTTAACTATGAAATTAAACTCAGCATCACCAATAAGGGGACAAACTCACATTATATGCCCCTGGTATGACCAATGGGAAGGACACAGCTTCACCTATATCATACTGTTGCCAAAAATATTTAACCTGAATCTAATCATAAGCAATCAGGCAACTCCAGTTTTGTGGGACATTCAACAAAACAGCCAGTCTGGTCCCTTTAAAAAGACAAAGGGAGAGGGGCTCTTATACACTACATAAGACTAAAGATACATGAAAGCTAAAGTGAATTCTGCATTTTAAGAAAATAGCTATAAAAAAGATTATTTGGACTACTGGAGAATTTTAATATGGACAATATATTAGATAATATCATGATAATGATATTGTGATTAAGAAAACAAGTTCCTTATTTTTAGGAGACCATTACTGTATGTATGTAGAGAAATGTCATAGTGTCTACAAGTTACTTTTAAAAGTTCACCAAAAATAAAAATATCTGTGTATGTGATCGGGAAGGGGGAGGCAGAGTAGGAACCAGTGCTGCAAAATGTTAACAACGGGCCACTCCAGGGCAAGGTCGAGATTGTTTCCATAAAGGGCAGTATAGTATATGATTTAGGCTTCGTGGCCGCTAAGGTCTCCATTGCACTGGTGTATATCAAAAACAGACTTCAGCAGCTGCAACGGTCACAGTCACTGTGGAGGTGGCCCCTGGAGTTGAGATCCCCTCTTTGCCTCCACGTCCTTCCTCAGCTCTTTCACAGCTCCAGCAGCAGCCACCCCCTCTGCAACAGCAGGTTGCCTCCAAGGCATGGCCCTGACATGAGCTGCGGAGCACAGAGCCAGAGGAGAAAGGAGCCACGCCATAAAAGGGGGCATGCAGGCTGTGGGCTGCAGTTCTGGTCGACCAAGTGTATACCTCGTTGCTATCATCATCTTCCTTGAATTCTTTGCGTGGGACCTGTTGACAACACCAGTGTTAACTGTTCTACATGAAACACTTCCTCAACACACATTCATCATGAAGGGCCACATTCAAGGTCTTAAGGGCCTATTATCTTTCCTGAGTGCCCTCCTCACAGGTGCTCTGTCTGTATGGGGGAGGAAGTCTTCTTCACCTGCTTCCCTCCCAATCCCACTGATGAAAATCAGCTTGTACTGGCATTTTGCCATGACTTCTGGAGTCTTCTCATTCACATTCTCTGCAATATTTGCCTATGTAGCTGATGTCACTCAGGAGCACAGTCACCTTTGCGGCCAGTCTAGCCTGCAGCCCAGCCATCGGAGCATACCTGTCTGCCAGTTACAGAGACAGCCTCGTCGTGCTAGTGGCCACAGTGGTGGCTCTTTTGGACATCTGCTTCATCTTATTGACTGTTCCAGAATCTCTGCCATAGAAAACGAGACCTATTTCCTGGGGAGCTCAGATTTCATGGAAACAAGCAGACCCTCCTTTTGTGTCACTGAAGAAAGTTGGAAAAGATTCTACCATCTTAGTAATCTGCATCATCATGTTTCTTTCATACCTTCCTGAAGCTGGATAGTATTCAAGTTTTTGTTTTTTTCCTCTATCTCAGGCAGGTCATAGGTCTTGGATCTGTTAAAATTGCAGCATTCATAGCTATGGTAAGAATTCTGTTTATTGTAGCTCAGACAGTCTTTCTTAGCATGTTGATGAGACCATTAGGGAATAAAAACACTGTCCTCCTTGGCCTGGACTTCCAGGTGTTCGTTAGCCTAGGGCAGTTTTGGATCTCAGGCCTGGATGATGTAGGCAGAGGTCCAGCATCACGTTTCCAGCAGTCAGTGCCCTCGTCTCATGGAATGCAGAGTCCAATCAGCAAGGAGTTGCCCAGAGGCTCATAATTGGAATGAGAAGACTATGCAACGGCCTGTAGTCAGCAGGTATGGCTTCATATTCTGCTTTTTCCAAGCTGACCAAATCAAACTGGAATGAAAACTGATTTCTAACAGAGAGCCATCATCTCAGGTCCACCATTTTTAACTGGGGCACTTATAGTTCTTTTTTGTTTTTTGTGGTTGCCTTATTTATCCTTGAATAAAGTCAATGGAATTCAAAAACGCAGTAACAGCTTCAGCGGCAGCCTGACCAAATAGGGTAGTGATGAAGACATTGAGCCACTGCTGCAAGACAAAAGCATCTGGGAATTCTCTTCCTTTGAGGAGCCTGGAAATCAGGGCACTGAGCTGTAAACTTGGCAGAAAGGGGGATTCTACAAACAGTCTGAAAGCCACAAAAGGAGCCACACCACACGGAGACTTCAAGGTATTGAAGGGGAGATGCTAGCATCCTTCAGAGTAAGTTTGATAAGTGACTTCCTCCCACCCCTCCTCCAACTCTCCTCTTCCTCCTCCTGCGTATCTTCCACTCTTTCTTTTTGTACATTAGAACAAGCTAAGATTGGAAACAAAACCAAAAAAACACCCATTGCCATCAAGTCGATTCTGACTCACAGTGACCCTACAGGACAGAGTAGAACTGCCCCATAGGGTTCCCAAGGCTGTAAATCTAAGGAAGCAGACTGCCACATCTTTCTCCCATGGAGCAGCTGGTGGGTTCAAACCACCAACCTTTTGGTTAGCAGACGAGCACTTAACCACTGCACCACCCGGGCTCCTTATTTTCCTGCAAATGATGTGCAACACTCAAAGTTATCTGAATTTTGAAACTCAGATAGAAAAAGTCTCTCTGGTACAAAGGATGGCCCCCTTTAATAACTCCACAGTAAGGGTGACAGCAGTCTTTGCAGGCCCTTTTCACCAGAATGCGGAGGACTGCAGTGGGACTGCCATCTCTGGCAAGAGGTCAGGTAAAGAATCCCTTCTCATTTTATTTCGCCCTGTTTCTCTGAACGCATGACCCTCAGGTGTTTATGAGGGGCCACTCTAAGAGTCACTCACTCAGTCTCAGGGATCTACTGCCTGTCTTCAAAGGGAAAACGAAAATCTAGTTTTACTCTCATTCTCTTCATTTCCTGTTCTCGGCTAGAGTAAAATTCAGCATACACACCTCTGAATATGAATAATATTGATCATGATTATCTTCACCAGATGAAGGAAGATTTCCTTATAAATCTAAATCATGTAGAACTACCAACTCATATTCCTGGTCCTAGTATCTTGGTGCAATCCAGGGAGATTTTACAGAAGAAAAAACACATCAAGCGTTCCGGTGGCAACACAGAAAATTGGAGGATGCTTCTAATAACATTCTCAGCAAATGTGAACATTCCTAAGTGTGGATGACAATTAGTAACTGGAGACCAGTGGAGTTTATATACAAGTTCAGGCTCACATAATGAATTATTACTATTTGTTCCTTCCGATGTATCCCACATCTGACTCTGCAAATAATTTTTCCCACCCATCACACTCCTGCCTTAACTGCTCTGTAGCATGCATTTGTTTTCAATCATGGTCTTCACTTCAATCTGTTTATCTCACTTTTGAATCTCATGGGAATACACACGTCAAACACCTTTCTAAAATATGATGGTTTAACGAAGCTCAGTTTCACAACAAATATCATGCTAATTTTTGGAAATATTTTATGACAAAGATTTTTAGGTATTAACTGGACCATTAAATATTGCTCACCTTTAACAGCGCACTCCCTTGAAAGTCTTATAGGTATGAAATATATGTAGATATTTGTAAAGAGTTTAAAAAATGTTTTTGATGAGGTACTCTATAAATCTTCTATTTATAAATGCAATGAAGGTATTGACAGAAAAAAATATACACTTTTATAAAGAATGTGTACTGACTGAATACATTTAAAAGAAAATATATTTTGAAATCTGTTCTGCCATCAACAGAGATAACGTATCTTTTTACTATGTTGTTGGGTTTTTAAGTTAAGCTTCCTAATGGATAATAAATTTGCAACGGATACTTTAAAAGAACTGGTTTGAAGGTTTTATAAAAAGGGGCCATTATTTCTTTTTGAGGCAATGAAAATGTTCTAAAATTGATTGTGATGATGGAAGTACTGCTCTGTGAATCTACTAAAAGCCATTGAAGTGTACACTTTACATGGCTGAATTGTATGGTATGTGAATTATATGTCAATAAAGCTGTTTAAAAAAAAAAAAAACCCACAGGCCATGAGTGGGCCACAGTTTGATGATACCCTGGCCTACTCCTTGGAGGTAGAAGACTAATAAACTAAACCAAGAAAACAAATACTGAAGAGAAATTTCCCCTTCTCATTTCACAGGAAATAAATCAGGCTTGTTTACTCAAAAAAATTTTTTGCCAATGATTGTGTGGCTAAGATAATCTAACACATTGATTCTCAGCATTTTAAATTTCAAATTAAAACAATTTGATTATACTAGTTCTAACCCTTGTTACTGTACTGTACAATTATCAAAGAGCTAAAATTCCAAGTGCATCACTTTAGAAGGAATTATAAAAGATCACTTACTGTTGCAGCCTTCAAAATTGGCAAGTCTAAAAATGGCTGTAGGACTAAAAATTTCAAAACCAATAAAAGAGCAAACTCTTTGAACAACAAAGACATGAAACTTTTCATTTCCTGCTGGTGTTTTTGCTTTTTACCTTTAATTTTCTATGTAACTATGCTTCTCTCAATACTAGAACATATTCTAATGTTCTAATTGTGGTAGGTTCTTCTCCCCCAAAAGGAAACTGCAATCAGAGCACCAAATCATCTCAAATTTTCAACAATTCTTTAAGTCTCACAGTGGCACTCTTCTGAAAACAAAATGGAAGTACCTTTCTGGCTGGAATCAAGAACATCGTCTTCAAGGTCATCATCAAAAATCTCTCGGCCATCCTCCACATAGCCAATACCATCTGCAAGGACAAAGTTTAATGTTGGGATCAAGTTTCTACAGGTGGCCAATGGTATTTTCGCCATGACCAAAAAAAGAAGAAAAAAACTGTCATGCAGCAGAACCCTGTTCAAACAGTTGTTGGAAAAAAAGACAGCATCCTCGCAGCACAAGATTTCGGAGTCAAAACCAAAGGAAGTATATTCTACCTAACTACGTGAGCTATGGAAATGATCTGGCCCACAATAGGACACTTTAAGCAATTTTACTCTACCAGAAGAATAAAAGGAAAAGAATCAAGATCACCACAAGCTCAGAAAGGCACTCTATCTATCCTATGATGGAAAACAGACAAGAGAACTGAGTCCAATTACAGAATTCGGGACATAAATAGAGTCACAGGCAGAGTTTACATCTCCTCACTGGGATCGGCATTCACTGCCCAAGAAGTCAGACCCGACACACAGGAACCAGTGAGCTTTCCATAATGGGCATAAGAACATTACTACCTATCTGTGCATGGTGCTTTACACTGTTTAAATTACTTTTCACACCTATAACCTTAGGTAATCCTCACAACAACTCTGTGAGATAGGTATTTTTCTTATCCCCATATTACAGATGAAAAACCTGAGAGATTAAGTGACTTGTCCATGGTCATACAGTTGGAAAGCGAAAAAGATGGAACATGAACCTGGGTCCCTTAACTCCAAATGCTGTGTGTTGGCCCCACAGGCATATGGCTCCTCCCAATGTCTATACAGCCATTTCCTGGAGGATTTATACTATATCCAAAGATATGTGCCTGATTCTCCAAAACGGCCCCAAAGAAACTTTGTTGTTCTGGTTCCACACCCTCAAATACATTAAGGAAAATTCAAACCAAAGGGGAGCTCGTGACAGCGCCTCACGTCTGTCCATGCAAAGCAGCAACTCCACTGCATGAGACTCTCCGAAACACAACCTGACAGGCAATTTCCTCCCACATACCGTCATCCACAATCCAGTCATCATCCTGGCGTGCCTGAACCAGCTTTGAATACTGGTCTTCATCAACTTCTTCATACACGCTTGTGAAGTCCTCAACCTGCCATCAGACAAGTTTGAGAAAAAGCTTCAAACGGAGTGAAAAGTGTTAAACAATTTTGATAAAAAAAATTGTCAAATTGAAACTGGAACGGCAGCCTGAAGGAATAGCTACAACCAAATCATGAGTTCTGACATTCAACACCACTACAGGATTTTCCTTAAATAGACATCAATTAACTTAGTATTCCTTTTAGGTGGGTGTTAACATAAGATATTAAATGATTCCATTAGCATAATATACTTGTCACACCATCAATTACTCATCTATTTCATAAAAAACAAACTGAAGTATAGCCAATTCTTCATTAGCTGCTATGGGGATTATTCACTTGTAATTTCTTGACTGGTTTCTCATATATTTGGCAAACTTGTAAGGCATGCCACCCCTCTCTCCACAAGCTGATGTATGCTCTGCAAATACACGAGAATTTTAATAATACTTCAACCAACCAAATATTAATGAAAAGGAAAACTATGCCCATCCAAAAATTAGCAAGACAAACGTATTACATATTCTACAGGTGATCTAGAAATGGTTTTCGAGTAAACCCTGTTTGCATTACCACTGATCTCCCACCATTCGCAGGTGGTGGAACTGCAGAGACTGCAGTGCTGAGCTATTTGAAGCACAAATCCAGAGAGTGGCAAGACCTCCAGTCACATGGGCTGCTTGACCATCACGGGGCCAGAACACCCTGAACTAGTGGCATGAATAAAGCAGACCACCTCAACACAGTTAAAGCAGCAAACAAAACAGACACACACAACCTCTGCAGCTACCCATCGGGACAGTCTACTCACTTCTCAGATGAGAATGTGGAGGGCTGGTTAGCAAGATCTCATAGATACCTCATTAAAAATTTCCCCTTTCGAGAATGAAGAAAATAAGATACAAGGAAAAGATCAGTCCAAAGGACTAATGGACCACAACTACCACAGCCTCCACCAGACTAAGTCCAGTACAACTAGATGGTGCCCGGCTACCACCATCAACTGCTCTGACAGGGATCACAATAAAGGGTCCCAGACAGAGATGGAAAAAAATGTACAACAAAATTCTAACTCACAAAAAAAGACCAGACTTACTGGCCTGACAGAGACTGGAGAAACCCAGAGAGTATGGCCCCTGGACACCCTTTTAGCTCAGTAATGAAGTCACTCCTGAGGTTCACCCTTCAGTCAAAGATCAGACAGCCCCATAAAACAAACGAGACTAATGGGGCACAACAGTCCAGGGACAAGGAGTAGAAGGCAGGAGGGGACAGGAAAGTTGGTAATAGGGAACCCAAGGTGGAGAAGGGACAGTGTTGACATATCGTGGGGTTGTTAACCAATGTCATAAAGCAATATATGTACTAACTGTTTAATGAGAAACTATTTGTTCTGTAAACCTTCATCTAAAGTACAATAAAAAAAAAATCCCCCCTTCTCTTGAGAGTTTTGGGAGAAACAAACTTCAAATTGGGGGGGGGGTGGTAACTAACTCTGGTCTACCCAAAAACTTGGGCACAGATCTTTGAGAGTCTAATGGGCATAGCTGACTGGATTTCTGCCACACCGACAAGGTTTGTAATAATTACAGGATTAGGCTTAGCTTTCAACCTCCTTTTTAATCTACTCTGCAGGGATCACTGGCAAATACTGATTTGGTCTTTTCACAATTTGGGAACAGAGACTGCCTGCCCCAAATTAAGTTTTTGACAACCCAGATACAAACTAATCCTATTAATGTTATTGTACTGATCAATTTTCTTCTTTTTTTTTTTTGGCAGGGGGCAGGACACTGGAAAGATTATTTTTGTTGGTTGAAGTTTGTTAGGCCTATTTATTTGCTTCTTATTTAAGTAATCACTCATACACTATCAAAAAGACATTAGGAAACTATTTTTAAAAATAATTTTGAGTAAAAAGGCATTTTGACTCTATCTCTAAAAACACTGCTACTGCCCAGCATGAATTCTTAGAGTCATGCAATTAGCATCAAAGTGTTTAAAGGTAAATCAGCAGCACTGTGCTGGCACCTGGAATGCAACACAGACCTCCTTTATAGAAGTACCTACATTAAAGAATCCTTATGCTTTACTGTAATCCTTTCAGCAAACCTCTGTGATCTGGCTCACCTCACAACTTGAACGAACGGTCCCAAAAGACAAAAATCCTCTTCTCCTTGCTTAACTGCCCAATATAGTACAGGAAATGGTTAAGAATACATACTCTGTAGCCAGACAGCCTGGGTTCAAATAAAGCCTCTGCCACTGTGACTCCACTAAACCTTCTGTGTCTCAGACATCTAATCAGCAAAATGTTACTAATCATAATATCTATGGTTATTGGAAGGAGGAGCCCTGGTGGCACAGTGGTTAAGCACTCGGCTGCTAACCGAAAGGTCAGTGGTTCAAACCCACGAGCCACTCCATGGGAGAAAGATGTGGTAGTTCGCTTCTGTATAGATTACAGCCCTGGAAACCCTATGGGGCAGTTCTACTCTGTCCTACAGGGTCGCTATGAGTTGGAATCGACTAGAGGGCAGTGGGATAAAAGACAGAAAGGTGTGTTAGCTAAAAAGGTGTATTAGTTGTTATTATTTTCTAGTATGAGCTAATCACTTTCTGGCAGTTAAGATACTCAGGGAGCATGCTGAAGGTGACAATGTGTTTGCAGGTGCTAACCACTCTTTCTGTCTTCTGCCTGCAATCCACAGACAGCAGGTAGAGGAAAATGGCCTCACATTCAACCTCATAAGCAAGACATTAGCAGAAGTAAGGTCCAAGTCCCTGCTGCCACTCCCCTTGCAGATGAGATTAAGAACAGTCCTCTCCAAGAAATAGGGCTTAGCTAGAATGCTCAATACTTTAAGGCTAAAGTAAAAACACATCTAAGTTCCTCAACAAAACCATGAGACTTAACCAGAGATGCAGTAAGTTCAACAAGGAAAAAAATATATACAGCTACTTTCATTTTGAATTTTAAAAATCATCTGTAAAGGGTTCTAAGATTTAGAGAGAAACCTTAAGGGTCGAGTAGTCTCTATATAATTCTGTAAGTCTATCTCAAGCCCATGCTTGTTCAAGAATAAGAAACTACTATTACAACAAGCTTGAAATATGTAATATTTCTCATCAGTACATGACAAAAGTGACATAAGACTACCTGCAAGCTATGAATTACGTGAAGCACACGAGAAAAAACAGAAAAATGGTTACTTACCTCATATTTATACTTTTCACCCGCTTTAGCCCTTTTCAGTCTTTCTAGAGCTTCTTGGCGCCCTTTCTTTGATTTCTTTTCTCGCCGAGATCGAGAGAGTACAAAACTCCCTGAATCTGACATAGCTGAAAAAAGCCAAATTTACATGAGATGTTAGAAAATAGCCATCTTCCCTCAGAAACAAAGGAACGTTTCTAGCCAATAGTAATACACAATTTTAATATTCTACAAATGGATACTTTTTACAATGTAAATAATTCACAAAGCACATAGCCAAATCTGCAGTTCCTGTGACTCTTCAGAAATTTTCTCTAAGCTAGTTCCAGTTAAAACAACTGAAGCAACTGTTATTTCTTCCTCCAAAAAAAGGAAAATTCCAAATTCAACTGATATCTCATGGAGAAACTAGAGAAGGGAAGTCAGTCCTCAGTCTATAACCTTACCATCAGAAATGACAGGCCACAGGTATCCTAAAGGCAACTCATCTTGTACTCTATTCATCAACATTCAAAAAGCTTAAAGGAGCATCTCCTCTTTGCAAAGTACTAGGTGCTGTGAGAGACACGAAGATAAAAAAGACAGTTCTTGTACTCTCAGAACTTAAAATCTAATACGACAGAGATAAATAGCAACTGACTCTAAAACAAGACTTAGAATACATGCCCTAACAGAGTTACAGATAAAGCACTTGGAATTTCAAAGGAAGGATAGACTGAGGGTTGGGGGAATTTAACAAAGATGGCTCTGAGGAGATTCTTGATTCTCTATTACCAGTTTCAAGGCCTCACCCAGTTGGTTATGACATTATAGAATGATAGAGAAAAATGACAAAGATTAAAATATATTTTGTCAAAGTTACTAAAATACAAGAGGGCATCAGCGTTCATTCATTCAACTTTTGATCATTATAAACTGACCACCCCACACACAAACCAAAAAGATCTCCTACACAGAATAAGACTTTCATAGATCAGCTGAAGAATAATCAAGTCAAGCACAACAGTGCCGCCTGCCAGCCATGAGTTTAGGTTCAGCATGATTGCCATCTGTGTCTGTGAAATTGAATATTTTATTGTACTTGGGGCTAATTAATTTATGAAAAGGAGTAGGCACAGAAAAGGAGAAGTATTGCTAAGAGGCATCCTAAAAGCTCCAACCCCACTGGAATGCTCATAACAACATTACGTTGTTTGACTAAGTGTTTGACTGAAATGGAAGATACAATTTAAAGAACATGTACTAAATGCTGGCAATAAATTGTTGAAAACTAATCTTCAAGGTGAAGCATAATTAGAGATCTTTTTTTTTTCTCCCTAGCTTTCTGGGAATGGAATCTTTATAACATCTCAGTCTATTGTCTGACTTTCACATTTGACTTTTAAATCCATTTTCAGAAAGGCATTAAGTAAAAATTAAGGGAATGCAGGTACTTAATAACGACAGCCACAAAATCCTGGGTGTCACCCAAATGATTTTAAAAAACCACGAGCAGGCCTACATGGAAAGGTTTTGGAGGTTACTGAACATGACCATTGAGAGTGAAAAGCTGGCCTGTGTATTCCCTTCAAGAATCCCTTAACTCCTTTAGTTTATTACCCTGATAAAATCTGTAGGTCTTCAAATCGACTTATTTCACAAGCAACAATGTTCCACTACACAGGGTTGGAGTTGCCTACCCTCAAGTGGCTCACAGTCAAGTAAGGCAAAAGGACCTCAGACTACCAGCATAATATAAACACAGTACCCTATGAGGTAACACTAAGAGAATAGTTAATTCTGCCTGGGAAATCAGGGAAGGCTTCACAGGGGACATTTCCGAAAGAGGAGTAGAATTTCACTATCAGTGAACAGGGTAACACAGTGGCATAAGCGGAGGAAAAGGCATGAGCCAAATTACAAAGGATAAAAATACAAGGTGTATTCAGAAACTGAAAGAAAGTCAGCATGGAAGGTAAGTGCAATGCGAGCGTAGAGTGAATGGGAGAACTGGGAGATTTGGGGGAAGCAGCACATCCCAGCGCTGCCATTTACTGGGTGGCATCAGACCACCAGTTAACCTCCCTGAGCCTGCAGTGGACAGTTGTTTTTTTTAAGCTGCCCAGCATCTGAACCCGTTTGTGAAATTCCCCCCTTATAAGTCTTGATGGAAGGCAGAGCTTACGCCCCACTACAAAAGCTGGAAAAAGGTCAGGTGCTCTTTCCCAGACTCCCTTGCAGGTAAAGCATAGGCATATAAAATAGGCTCTACCAATTAGAAACACCTGCTCAGACTTTAAATCAGAAGGTAGTGTCACAAGGAAGTGAAGGGGCTGACTTAAGGAAGATTCTAGAAGTAGTGACAGCTGCAGAAGATTGAGTGCCTCGGGCAACAGTGCCAGTAATGCCCCAAGGTACAAGCCACAGCATCAAGTACTTGGCCATGTTGGCAATGACTTCCTCACCGCACCAGTTTTATGGCACGATTTTAAGCACTGTTCCTGGCTAAGCAGCCCCAGACTGGCTCTCCAGCCCTCTTAGAGTTTCTGTGAACAGCACAGTGTCCTTCTAATAAATGCCTTGTCTTTCTAAATCAGTCAGAGTTGGTTCCTGTAGCTTGCAACTAAGGACTCTAGCTAATGCAGAGCCTCAGTGTCCTCATCTGTGAAATGGGGATAATGGTGTCTGCTTCATAAAGTTGGTAAGAGTTATGCGAAGATGTTTGTCTTCCTTTGTATTTAGCAATATAGGAGACGTTCATTTAATGTGTGTGTATAGCAGCAAGACAGTCACACACACATGCAGTACTGAGGCCTAGCTTCTAGAAAGCAAAATTAAACAAAGCCATTTTCTCAGGGAAGCCTCAATATAGCACTGCAAACAATTAGATATGTACCATCTCAACTCCATGAGGACTGAAATCATGTCTAGCCTACCCACCACTGTAACACCAGAGCCTGGCAGAATATCTATGCTTAGTAGGTACAAAATAAATATTTGCTGAATAAACAAATTCATGAACCATTTACCTGCTTTTCGTTCTATCATTAAGCTCTCCCTGAGTCCTTCTCATATATAATGGCTACTTACAGACTTTTCACTGCCTTTGTCAAGGTACCACATCTTCTAATACTTAAGAAAAAAAAAATAGACCTAGATTTTCCTTTTTGGAATACATTTCCAATGCTTCACATAGATAAGTTAGCAAAAAAAAAAAAAAAAAAAGAATAAGCATGAAAAAAATCCAGTTGTAAAAGGTTAAACATCTGGTTCAAAATTACCATCTGCAGCATCCCCATTCTCCCCAAAAGCAGACAGAAACTAGCCTGCAACAGTCTTTCAGCCAACAATCTTTCAGTCAGCTCTAAAGGAAAGATTCCAGTCACAAGCCCAGCAACTACTTAATCAACACCATAACTTAAAAGGGATCTCAAGATTGCACAGTATCCTCCTGAGAGTGATTTCTTGATGTTCACGGATGACATACAGTTTTTAGGGTGAGGAAAGGGCTTAGTGGCAAATCACTCATATAGGGCTGAAAAGACTGTTCACACTCACATGCTACATCCCATTTGTAATCCAGACTAGTCGACTCTCCGAAATAAATAGTCTTAAAAAACAGAGGGCAAGAACAAATTGAAATCTGTGACTCACAACCAGGTGGACGCAAAGGAAGCTGATTAGGCGGCAAGTTCTCATTAATGGTGATGTATTTGAGTGACAGATGAAACGCTTCAGCTAAGACAGTGAAGCATATGATTTTAAGTTAGAAGTTCACTGAAGTTAAGTCACACTTTAGTTGAATACTGTTCAAAAATCTGAAATCAGAGAAACCCATTTGCATTTTCGTATTCTATTTTTGCGAATAAAAGATTACCACCGACAAACTGAGTGAGATACAGGGCATTCAAAATGCCACTGAACTGATGCATCTTTTTAAAAAGAAACGTCACCAGAAATGACTAAATTGTGCACGCTATTTCTATGCAGCACTTGAACAACTTTCCATGGAACAATTTGAAAGAAATTGTTAATGCATAAAGTAGAAACCCATTACCTAAAAAGACGAAACGCATTTGTATCTAGTGATGGCACTTAGAGCTTTCTTTCCTTAGTTCCAATGTATAACAATTTCCCTGGAATTCCTAGAAAGGGGGACGCACATCTGTCCTGTCCTAGCCCTCAAGCGGATACTTGAGGAAGGAGTAAAATACTTGCAGCCAAGGCAGTGCCCCCACTGAGACCAGTCTCGATGATGGTGTGCCCAACACGTGGGGTGCGACTCACCAAAAGCAATAAAAAGGCAGATGCTGTGACCCGCAGTGACAGAGGTGAGGCAGTCTCCGAAACAAAAAGCCCCACAGGGGGTTGCACTGGTTTGCAAGGAGTAAACGGTCCTGGCAAGGAAGCTCACGTCCAAAGCCAGAAGGAACCCCGCCCAAGACGATCTTAGTCCGCTCCCTCAGGGACCCGCGGGACGACCTGGGAGTGTGCTTCGCTTAGAAAAAATAGAGACTTCCAGAATCCCCACCACCCGCAATCATGGCACGGTCCCCGCACTCCCAACCGAGCATCACGCGCACGAGGCTGACCCTCACCGCTCGCCCCCGGCTCGCAATCGTCGCCGTGCACCGGCGCCATGGTCCCCGAATCTCCGGATTCCGCGCCAACCAGCCTGAAACTGGCGCGGGGGCCGAGACAGGCGCCAGCCCGAAAGCCAATCAGCTGCTCGCGAGGCGGCGGACTTCCGCCCGGAAGGCCAGTTACGTGCCGTGCCCCGCCGCTCCGCGCCCCGCCCCCAGCCTTCCCGCGGGAGCACGTTTGGCGCCCTGTGATGACCCCTTAGGGAAAGCTTCAGCTGAGCAAAGGCCGGAGCAGAGCTAGAGAAAAGAAGCGGTCGGGCGCTGGAAAGGAGCCTTCTGGAGACTGGCTGCGCAGGCGCACGCATGCTGATGAAAAAGATTTGGGCACGTAGGAGTAGGGGCTCTCTGGTTCTGAGAGCTGGTTTTCCGGGAAAAGAGGCGCGGGCGGGTAAAGAATGGGCGTGATTGTATCGTTTCCGGAGAAAGCGACTGCCTCCTGCTGCGCACTCTGAGTTTTAATTGATACTTCGCTTCAGAGTGTTAATGCAGTCGCTATAGGATTTTTATTTTTGACTAAGTCGCCATTTAAAGATATATACATCACCTAAACCAAATAGCATCACAGAAAAAAAAAGCATCACTAACAAGGGGCAATCTAACCTCATGCCTTCTGATGGGATGCACTTGAAAAAAGGAACATCACCTATGTGGTCTTCTTGCAAAAAAAAAAAAAATTTTAACCTGAATCTAACCATGAGGAAACAATCAGATGCATACAAAGTGTAGGATAATCTACAAAATATCTAGCCAGAACTCTCGCAAAATGTCCATGTTATGAAAGACAAAAAGGCGAACTGAAGGGGATTAAAGACAACGAAGGACTTGAGTCTTGAATGAGCCCTAGGCATTAAAAACAAAAAAACGTAAAGGATATTATTTGGGAACATTGGAGGACTTAAGAGGACATATTATTATACTGATGTTAAATTTCTCAGGCGTGATAAAACTATCGTGATTATGTTGTTGTTAGGTGCCAATGAGTCGGTTCCAACTCATAGCGACCCTATGTACAACGGACGGAAACACTGCACCATCCTGTGCCATTCTCATAATCGTTGTTATGCTTGAGCTCGTTGTTGCAGCCACTGTGTCAATCCATCTTGCTGAGGGTCTTCCTCTTTTTCGCTGACCCTCTACTTTACCAAGCACTGATGTCCTTCTCCAGGGACTGATCCCTCCTGATAACATGTCCGAAGTATGTGAGATGCAGTCTCGCCATCCTTGCTTCTAAGGAGCATTCTGGCTGTACTTCTTCCAAGACAGATTTCTTCGTTCTTTTGGCAGTTCACAGTATATTCAATATTCTTTGCCAACATCATATTTCAAAGGTGTCAATTCTTCTTCAGTCTTCCTTATTCATTGTCCAGCTTTCGCATACATATGAGGCGACTGAAAACACCATGGATTGGGTCAGGCGCACCTTAGTCTTCAAGGTGACATCTTTGCATTTTAACACTTTAAAGAGGTCTTTTGCAGCAGATTTGCCCAGTGCAATGCGTCTTTTGATTTCTTGACTGCTGCTTCCATGGGTGTTGATTGTGGATCCAAGAAAAATGAAATCTTTGACAACATCAATCTTTTCTCTGGTTGTCATGATGTTGCTTATTGGTCCAGTTGTGAGGATTTTTGTTTTCTTTATGTTGAGGTGTAATCCATACTGAAGGCTGTGGTCTTTGATCTTCATCAGTAAGTGCTTAAAGTCCTCTTCACTTTCAGCAAGCAAGGTTGTGTCATCTGGATATCACAATGAGTCTTCCTCCAATTCGGATGCTGCATTCTTCTTCATATAGTCCAGCTTCTTGGATTATTTCCTCAGCATACAGATTGAATAAGTATGGTGAAAGGATACAACTCTGACACAGACCTTTCTTGACTTTAAACCATGCAGTATCCCTTTCTTCTGTTCGAACGACTGCCTCTTGATCTATGTACAGGTTCCTCATGAGCACAATTAAGTGTTCTGAAATTCCCATTCTTCGAAATGTTACCCATAAGTTGTTATGATCCACACATTCAAATGCCTTTGCATAGTCAATAAAACACAGGTAAACATCTTTCCTAACAACAACAACACGTCTGTCACTTTGTCGTACTGTGGGGGCTTGCGTGTTGCTGTGATGCTGGAAGCTATGCCACCAGTATTCAAATACCAGCAGGGTCACCCATGGCCGACAGTTTTCAGCTGAGCTTCCAGACTAAGACAAACTAGGAAGAAGGGCCCGGCAGTTTACTTCTGAAAAGAATTAGCCAGTGAAAATCTTATGAATAGCAGCTGAACACTATCTGATGCCAGAAGATGAGCCCCTTGGGTTGGAAGGCATTCAAAATACGACTGGGGAAAGCTGCTGCCTCAAAGTAGAGTCGACCTTAATGACGTGGATGGAGTCAAGCTTTTGAGACCTTCATTTGCTGATGTGGCATGACTCAAAATGAGAATAAACAGCTGCAAATATCCATTAATAATCGGAACATGGAATGTATGAAGTATGAATCTATGAAAATTGGAAATCGTCAAAAATGAAATGCATAAACATCAACATCCTAGGCATTAGTGAGCTGAACTGGACTGGTATTGGCCATTTTGAATTGGACAATCCTATGGTCTACTATGCTGGGAATGACAAATTGAAGAGGAATGGCGTTGCATTCATCATCAAAAAGGACATTCATTCCAAGATCTATCCTGAAGTACAATGCTGTCAGTGATAGGATAACATCCATATGCCTACAACGAAGACCGGTTAATACGACTATCATTCAAATTTATGCACCAACCACTAAGGCCAAAGATGAAGGCAAGGGGCCAACTGTAGAACAGACCATCAATTGCTCATATGCAAATTCAAGCTGAAGAAAATTAGAACAAGTCCACGAGAGTCAAAGTATGACCTTGAGTATATCCCACCTGAATTTAGAGACTATCTCAATAATAAATTTGACTCATCGAACACTAATGACTGAAGACCAGACAAGTTGTGGAATGACATCAAGGACATCATACGTGAAGAAACCAAGCAAAAGGTTATTAAAAAGACAGGAAAGGAAGAAAAGGCCAAAATGGATGTCAGAAGAGACTCTGAAACTTGCTCTTGAACGTCGAGTAGCAAAAGCGAAAGGAAGAAATGACAAAGTAAAAGAGCTGAATAGAAGATTTCAAAGGGCGGCTCGAGAAGACAAAGTATTATAAAGACATATGCAAAGACTCGGAGTTATTAAACCAAAAGGGAAGAACACGCTCAGCATTTCTCAAGCTGAAAGAACTGAAGAAAAAATTCAAGCCTCGAGTTACGATATTGAAGGATTCTATGGGGAAAATGTTAAACGACGCAGGAAGCATTAAAAGAAGATGAATACACAGAGTCACTATGCCAAAAATAATTGGTCATCATCCAACCATTTCAGGAGGTAGCATGTCGTCACGAACCGATGGTACTGAAGGAAGAAGTCCAAGCTACACTGAAGGCACTGGGGAGAAACAAGGCTCCAGGAATTGATGGAATACCAACTGAGATATTTCAACAAATGGATGCAGGACTGGAAGTGCTGACTTGTCTATGCCAAGAAATTTGGAAGACAGCTACCTGGCCAACTGACTGGAAGACATCCATATTTGTGCCTGTTCCCAAGAAAGGTGATCCAAGCAAATGTGGAAATTACTGAACGATATCATTAGTATCACATGAAAGTAAAACTTTGCTGAAGATAACTCAGAAGCGGCTGCAGCAATACATTGACAGGGAACTGACAGAAATTCAAGCCAGATTCAGAAGAGGACGTGGAATGAGGGATATCATTGCTGATGTGAGATGGATCCTGGCTGAAAGCAGAGAATACTAGAAAGATGTTTACCTGTGTTTTATTGACTATGCAAAGGCATTGCACTGTGTGGATCATAACAAATTATGGATAATATTGTGACGAATAGGAACTCCAGAACACTTAATTGTGCTCATGAGGAACCTGTGCACAGATCAAGAGGCAGTCGTTTGAACAGAACATGGGGATACCATGTGGTTTAAAAGTCAGGAAAAGTGTGCGTCAGGATTGTATCCTTTCACCATACTTATTCAATCTGTATGCTGAACAAATAATCTGAGAAGCTGGACTATATGAAGAAGACAGCATCAGGATTGGAGGAAGACTCATTAAAAAACTGGATATGCAGATGACACAACCTTGCTTGCTGAAAGTGAAGAACACTTGAAGCACTTACTGATGAAGATCAAAGACCACAGCTTTCAGTACGGATTACACCTCAACATAAAGAAAAATCTTCACAACTGTACCAATAAGCAAGATTATGATAAACAGAGAAAAGATTGAAGTTGTCAAGGATTTCATTTTATTTGGATCCACAATCAACACCGATTGAAGCAGCAGTTAGGAAATCAAATGACGCATTGCATTGGGCAAATCTGCTGCGAAAGGCCTCTTTAAAGTATTAAAAAGCAAAGATGTCACCTTGAAGACTAAGGTGTGCCTGACCCAAGCCATGGTGTTTTCAGTCGCCTCATATGCATGTGAAAGCTGGACGATGAGTACGGAAGACTGAAGAAGAAATGACACCCTTGAATTGCGGTGTTGGCAAAGAATATTGAATATACTGTGGACTGCCAAAAGAATGAAGACATCTGTCTTGGAAGAAGTACAGCCAGAATGCCCCTTAGAAGCAAGGATGGTGAGACTAATTCTCACATACTTTGGACATGTTATCAGGAGGGATCAGTCCCTGGAGAAGGACATCATGCTTGGTAAAGTAGACGGTCAGTGAAAAAGAGGAAGACCCTCAGCAAGACAGATTGACACAGTGGCTGCAACAATGGGCTCAAGCATAACAACAATTGTGAGGATGGCGCAGGACTGGTAGGGTCGCTATGAGTTGTAACTGACTCAAAGACACCTAACAACAACAACAACAAACATCTTTCTGGTATTCTCTGCTTTCAGCCAGGATCCATCTGACATCAGCAATGATATGCCTCATTCCACGTCGTCTTCTGAATCCGGCTTGAATTTCTGGGGATTTACTGCTGCAACTGCTTTTGAATGATGTTCAGCAAAATTTTACTTTCGTGTGATATTAATGATAATTTCCACATTCGGTTGGATCACCTTTGTTGGGAATAGGCATAAATCTGAATCTCTTCCAGTGAGTTGGCCAGGTAGCGGTCTTCCAAATTTCTTGGCGTAGACTAGTGAGCACTTCCAGCGCTGCATCCATTTGTTGAAACATCCCAATTGGTATTCCGTCAATTCCTGGAGCCTTGTTTTTCACCAATGCCTTCAGTGCAGCTTGGACCTCTTCCTTCAGTACCATCGGTTCCTGATCATATGCTACATCCTGAAATGGTTGAATGTCAACCAATTCTTTTTGGTACAGTGACTCTGTGTATTCCTTCCATCTTCCTTTGATGCCCTGGTAGTGCGGTGGTTAAGAGCTTGGCTGCTAAAACGGAGAGGGTTAGGAGCAGGTTGAATGGATGCAGGAAATCAACGGTGGAAATGAGGAGTGTGCCGTCACAGTATAGGGAGAGCAATTGGGGTCACATAATGGTGTATGTATAAATTTTTGTATGAGAGACTGACCTGAATTGTAAACTTTCACTTAAACTACAACAATGAAAAATAAAAATAATAATGAAAAAAGAAAAGAAAACAGCTTGGCTGCTAACCAAAAGGTTGGCAGTTCGAATCCACCAGCCGCTCCTTGGAAACCCTATGGGGCAGTTCTACTCTGTCCTTAGGGTCGCTATGAGTGGGAATTGACTCAACGGCAATGGGTGTGGTTTTTTTTTTTTTTTTTGCATCATTTAATATTTTCCCCATAGAATCCTTCAATATTGCAACTCGAGGCTTGAATTTTTTTCTTCAGTTCTTTCAGCTTGAGAAATGCCGAGCATGTTCTTGCCTTTTGGCTTTCTAACTCCGGGTCTTTGTACATGTCATTATAATACTTTACTTTGTCTTCTCAAGCCGCCTTTTGAAATCTTCTGTTCAGCTCTTTTACGTCATCATTTCTTCCGTTTGCTTTAGCTACTTGACATTCAAGAGCAAGTTTCAGAGTCTCTTCTGACATCCATTTTTGTGTTTTCTTTCTTTCCTGTCTTTTTAATGACCTCTTGCTTTCTTCATGTATGATGTCCTTGATGTCATTCCTCAACTCATCTGGTCTTCGGTCATTAATGTTGAACGCGTCAAATCTATTCTTGAGATGGTCTCTAAATTCAGGTGGGATATACTCAAGGTCATACTTTGACTCTCATGGACTTCTCATTTTCTTCAGCTTCAACTTGAACTTACATATGCGCAATTGATGGTCTGTTCTACAGTCGACCCCTTGCCTTGTTCTGACTGATGATATTGAGCTTTTCCATTGTCTCTTTCCACAGATGCTTGAATTTCTGGCATTTCTCTGTTGATTTACTGCTGCAACGGTTTTTGAATTGTCTTCAGCAAGATTTTACTTGGGTGTGATATTAATGATATTGTGCGATAATTTCCACAGTCTGTTTGATCACCTACAGGGTGGCAATGAGTGGGAATCAACTCAATGGCAGTGAATTTAGGGTTTTGGGTTTATTACTAATTGGCCTTTTGATGTTCATATAAATATCCAGTTTGGGACAATCCAAATTTTGCATGGTCCAAAACTTACACAATGAGGGGAGGAGGTGTCCCTCTTAAGAAAATGAATACAAACTTTCAAATACAAAACTGAGTATGAAAATAAATATTTAGAACGAGAAATCAGAACAAATTAAAAATTTCAGAAGCTGAAAAATACCACAAACATCACAAAATCCAGGGGAAAATAACAGTATTTTAAACTCATTTTATAACTTTTTATTTTGGTACCATGTCTTGCTTTTTCTAAATTGCAAGAATGGTACAAAGAATTTCCATATACCCTAATCCAGATTTACAAATTTTAACGTTTTGCCCAATCTGCTTTCTTGTTCTCTCTCCCTCTCTCTCAGGTTACTCTGTCTCTTTAATCTTCTTCCATATGCCTTTTTGTCTTTCATAATATTGATGTTTCGAAGTATTCAGGCCAGATGTTTTGTAGATTGTATTAGACTTTGGATATGTCTGATTATTTCCTCATTGTTAGATTCTTGTGTATGGTACAATGTATGCATCTCATTTTATCTTTTTCCAAATAGGTATCAACATAGTATTTTTATTAAGTAACGCCTGACACTTATCTATAATATTCTGTAATACTTTCTTTCCTACATTTTTTTGCCCACCCACATTCCCTCTTGACATTCAGTTCTCATCTCAAGAAACAGCTTCCTGTTCAGGGATGTGCCCCAGGCCCAGAATATAGCCAGGCTTCTGGGGGGTGCAGAGGGAGAGACTGCATTGTGAAGAAAGAAAGCAAAGGCCGAGCTCACCATGGTGCTGAGGAGGGCAGACTTTGGAGGTTTCATGTCTCGGCCTCTTTTGCCCCAGAGTTCACCCACATTTCTTGTTGACTCATTAGACAACTGCTGGCCTTGTTTTGTAAGAATCCTCCAGAAAAACATATCATCTCCTCATGTGACAACAATTTTATATCATTTTCTCTAAACAGGATATAAAGATATTTCAGTCTGTCCTCTAGTATGGTTGATCAATGTTTGCTTCTTATTACTGATTGTTTAGAAAATGTTCTTTCTGTTTCATAACACCTTATTTATTATCATGTTAAGTTGTGACCCATATGTTGTGATACGTAACACGTAGTAATTTGCATTCAGATACACTCTCTGTTTAAAGTACTAATACAAATTCATGCCTGTTGTTATTTGCCACCCAGTTGATTCTAACTCATGGCGATCACATGTGCAATTCCCTTTTTAAAATGGTTGGAACTTTTATACTTGTATTATCAAGTTCATTGCTAACTTGAGAGAACCATTTTGGCTAGGCATTAACGAGAACCAAATCCTTCCCTTACAATTTCACATGTCTGATCATTTTCCACATGCCAACTTATAACTCTAAACATTTCAAATCTTGTGTCTTTTTTCACTACCCACATCCTTCGGGGGCCAGGACCTGTAGGACAGTTACATATCATGCTATGACTTCTGTTGCTGCACATTTGGATCACAACTCCAGGTGTAGTTTCCTAGTGCCGCTGTAACACAAACACCACAAGTGGATGGCTTTAAATAACACAAATTTATTTTCTCACAGTTCAGGAGGCTAGAAGTCCAAATTCAGGGCATTGGCTTTAGGGGAAGACCCTTGTCAGTAGCCCAGGCATTCCTTGGTTGTATCTGTCTTTCCCAATAAGTGCTTCCTTCTGTGTCTAATCTGCTCCTTTTATAACTGGGAAGCGATTAGGTTTAGGACATGCCCTAGACTGATATGGTCTCATTAACATAACAAAGAAAACCCTATTCCCAAACAAGATTACTTCCATAGGTATATTAGTTAGAATTCCAACACATATTTTGGGGGCGGGGGGTGGGGCACAATTCAAACCATAACACCAAGTAACTCAGCACAGTGGTGTAGGAATGCTTTTGGAAGCTATTCCTACACCAGAGGTCTATCAATTGTTTAAATATATATGAAAGTGGCTTCAACCCACATAAATAGATCAATGGCAACAGGTTGGTTTGGTTTGGTTTGGTTTGGTGAGCCTAAACTAAACGTAACGTCAACTCAACTTCCCCATAGTGGAATCCCAGAATGCCTGTGGCCACTTCAATGCCACGAGGCAGGAAAGGAAGTATGTCAGAGGAAAAGTTAGTGGCTCTCAAGAGCTGACTGTTAAATATTCAGAAATTTTGGAATCTGCTTGTTAAACTGTTGGTAGCTTGGTGGGAGTATTTACACCATGGAATTTGGCAAATGCTACAAAATCAAGGCTTTTTTTTTAGAGCTAGTTCTCCGTGGAGTAGAAAGTAATCATAACTGATTGTAGTTAAAATGTCTTACTTTTGTAAATTTTTACAAAAATTGAAGACTATTCCTAAGGCATCTCCCAGGGCCTTGAAAGTGGCCCATATACAAGTGAGAGGCCCTGAAATTTATCAGCTTCACTGTAAATCCACTGCTGTTATATAATCACACACACAAAAAAAAAAAAAAAAATCAGAGTTTGTTTTCAACTTACTCTCTCTGCTCTCTTCTGTCTAACACAAACTGGATTGGATTTTTTAAAGTACATTTTGTACTAGTTTTGCAAATTGAAGATTTTTTTTCTTTCTCTTCTTTTTTCTTTTTACTTATCATGACTATAAACAAAGAAAAGCAAATTGAGGCTACCTTGAAATACTGTTTTCCACCATTTTATTTACATCTATATCCATCGATCAATCGATCAATAGATAGATAGAAAGATAGATGATAGAAAGAAAGATGGATGGGTGGATAGATGGATAGACACACTCATTTATTGACAGTGGCAGTATAAATTGGTACAATCTTTTGGAAAATAATATTGTAATATGTGACAATAAAGTACCATAAAGATGCCTGTGTCTTTCAAGCCATTATCTCCACAGGTAAAACTTTATAGGAAATAGTTCAATAGAAACAAAAAGAAATGCAAAGGTGCTAATGGCTGCCTTTTTTCCATTAGCAAAAAGTTGGAACCTAAATGCCCACGTCAGAGAAAAGTTTTAATGATGTGACATCAAAAAGATAAAATAATTGCGGAAACTCAAAATGTGGAAAGCATTTTTTGATATTTCATGAAGTAAAAACAGGAGAGAGCAAAGTGATATGCACACTTAATTGCAACTATGTATCAAATAGTTATTTATATGAAAGCAATATGTAAAATTGAATACATTTTGCTAGGATTATTTTTGTTTATAATTTGTTCTGTTTAATATTATATTGAGAGGCATTACAGCATCAGGAACGAGCCCTGGTGGCGCAATGGTTAAGAACTTGGCTGCTAAGTGAAAGGTCAGCAGTTCGAACCCACCAGCTGTTCCTCGGGGGAAAGATGTGGCAGTCGGCTCCCCTAAAGATTACAGCCTAGAAAACCCTATGGGACAGTTCTACTGTGTCCTATAGGGTTGCTGGGAGTCGGAATCGACTTGATGGCACGCAACAACAATATACTTACCTTAAGGTATTGTGAAATTTAATTGAAATAATACAGGTACAGTGCCATTAAGGTGCCAACACATAAAAGGCATTCAATAAATATTACTCTTATTGTATTCGTAGTCACTTCATGAGGGTGTTAGTATCTATATAACTGAAGAGATAATGATAATTTAACTTTAATGAAATAAAGTCTATCAACTGACAGAAACTTCTGCCAGTCAATACATTTGGTTATGATCAATATTCTGGAAAAAGTCAGGTTTTACCTATTGTACTGCTCCTCATAACAACCATATGAGGTAACTATGTCAAGAAATTGCTAGTTGCTTACCCTCACATCCATTCTCCCTTTTCTTCTTAGTAATGGAATGTACATTTTTAGTTTGACACATTGACAGAAAGAAGGAAAGACTACATTTACCAGCCTCCTTTGCAATAAGATTTAGCCATATGATTAATTTCGGCCCACAAGATATAAGTGGTAGTATCGTAGGGGACTTCAAGAAAGCTGGTACATCTGGAAGGAGACTCTTTTTGCCCTTTTTCCTTTTCTCCATCTTTCTTCCTGAAGCACAGATGTGATGGCTGAAGCATGAGATAACTGTGAAGATGAAAGCCACACACCAAGATGGTGGAACAGAATGGTAAGAGCCTGGGACCCTAACATTCATGAAGTCACCATACCAGCCATGGGCTGTCTATCTCCAGACCTCTTTTTCATGAGAGAAAAATAATTATCTATCATATTTAAAGCCATTGTTATTCAACCGAACCTAATTCTATAAATCATACTCATTTTACTCATGAAGAAATTGAAACTTAGTAAGGTAAGTAGTAGAAGGGGGATCCACTCCTTTATTTGTTTAACTCCAAAGCTGATACTTTTTTCCATTGTTCACCTACTGTCTCTCATTGCAGTGCAATGGGTTTCTGTTTATATATGGCCTTTCTGGCCCTGGTGTAGTTCTACCAGGATGATTTGCTAGGCCATAACCTTGCAAAGGGATTGGACAGTTTACTATGCAAATAAAGTGCATAAAACCTTTGTGAGGATTGGTCAATACTATGCAAACTAGATGACTATGGCCTACTAAGGGGATTGGTCAGTTTTGCCATCCTGCTAGGTTTATAAGGGCTAATCCCACCATCAAGAAGAAAAACCTGGAGCGAAGCATGTCCTTTGGACCCTGGGCCCCTGTGCTGAGAACCTCCTAGAATCAGGAGACAGACAAAGTTGTAACACTGGAAATGGCGTAAGACAAGATGGCACGAGATGGGGCAAGTATGAGTGACAAGAACCAGGCTGTGGTGGGCTTCCTGGCCCATAGAGCAAGACAGCTGTAGGGGGTTGCTGACCTATGCACAGAGCGAGAGACGTGAGCACCTTTAGGCAGGAGGCTTGCTAGCAGAATGGGGTGCCTCTGGGCACTTGACAACAGAGCCAAAAGAGTTGTAACGCTTGCTTAAGCGGGGGCTGGGACAGAGGCCCAGCAAGACCTGGCCTGAGGGCACAGCCAAGAAGCAAAGCCTACCTGGGCCAAAAAGGAGCTGAGAGCTGTCTTGGTCGGAAGCTGTTCTGATTGACGAACTGTATCCTGTCTCCTGATTTGTTCCGTTACTTGCAAGTTGATCTTTATCCTGAGTTATAGCCTGTTACTTCCCTAATAAACTGCATAATCATAACTGTGGTCTGTGAGTTTTGTGTGGCCATTGTAACAAATTATTGAACCCAGCAGAGAAGTAGAGAGTGCCGTGGGGAGGATGGCTGGTGTCAGAATTGGTAAAAAGGTTAGAGAGTGAAGGTATGTCTGACCTCCACCTCATAGGAATCAGCTTTGTGATGATTCTGATTCTTCTTCCCCCTCATGAAGTTGGAGGACTTCTGACACCAGCTCACCCTGATTAATGGACACCCTGGTGGTGCAGTGGTTAAGAGCTCAGCTGCTAACCAAAAGGTCAGCAATTTGAATCCACCAGCTGCTCCTTGGAAACCCTATAAGGCAGTTCTACTCTGTCCTATAGGGTTTCTATGAGTCGGAATCGACTTGAAGGCAACGGGTTTTTGGTTTATCTCATCTCAATGACAGTAGCTGTTAAGACTATATGAATAACTTTCATCCATTCATTTATCCATCCATCCATTCATTCAATAAATATTTATTGTCTACTATTTTCCAAGCACTATTCAAGACCCTAGGGATAAGATATTGAGGAAAAACAACTCTCTTGCAATGATTTTCTACTCCCCAGCCAACCTTTCTTTTATGACCTAGGTTGCGTTTTTTCTAATGGGGGAGAGAAGCAGCCAACAGGATTTATATTCTGGTATGCCTGCCTGTACACTTCTCACTGTGAATCAATAAATTGGCACACTAGCTTCAATATCAATGTGAGTTTGTTAGTGTGAGACAGCAGGAGTTGGGCTCAGGTCCCTGAGTCTGATTGCCTTTAGCTAGTTTGATAAAATCACCTTTGCAGCCATGCAAAGATTCTGGGCCCAACTAGGTAGTGTTTATATGCAGCTGTGGAGAGAGGCTTGTCTGCTACCTGAATATAGGCAAGCAGTGAGAGGGGTCGCATATGCTCTCAATGTCCCACAAGGATTCCAGGTGATCTGAGAAGATATGCAGCTTCCTTGGTCAGCTGGTGTTGCTCACGCTTAAATTTTTTTCCCCTTCCACTAAGTTGCAAAGACCGTCTCTTGCCTTATTTGCCTATAAAAAGGTATAGTAGCAGTAGGGGGCATGAAGGGGGGGTTTTCTCATGGAGCACAATCCATGATGCAGCTAGGTGTTCCTGGGCAAAGCACATCTCTCTGGGATGGCATCTGCTGACCCTCTGCCTGTGAATTGCATCTGTGCTGTGGGATGCTCATGATGTTTGGATGTATCCTTTGCTTAGCGGCAATGACTCCAGGTCTGAGACTGATTGAATCAACACACAATGAGAGAGACATTTTGGTTTAATTATGGACTCCACATCACTTCTAAGGCAAGAATGGATGATACCCAGAAAATCAGGGAGCAAAGAGATAAAACTTGCCCAAATGGATCTAACACTGCCCAGGGGAGAGAAAGACTGGGGCGGGGGGGTGGGAAGCAAACAAGTCACTACTTAGATATGGTCCCCAAATAAATAAATAAACACAGATACATACATACATATACCCATTGGTTTTTCCTGATGTTGAGCTCAAGTAACCTCTTAAACAACTTGTAGTAGACATGTCATTATTATGGCTGCCCAATATCTGGCATTCCACTTCTGTGTTTGGAGAATTTCCCACCTTGAGTTTTGGAGGAGGCAGACCCGTCTACCACTTTAGAAGCAGAAAATGCTTTTTTTCTCAGCATCTCTGCAGGCTAAAGCATGAACACGTTTTAGGCTTGACCAATTCAACAAGGGATTTTGAATTTGGAGCTACTGTCACCATAAAACAGGAACATGAGAGCATTCTTCATAGCAGTGACAGCAGCTTCCCACTTCCTGATGGTCAGCAGTGGCTTCAGAACCACCGGCAAAGTCCAGTGTCCAGGCCACCTGCAGTGGCATAAATGGCTGGGATGTCTTTCACCAGACTGTGCGGAGATATGATTTTACCAGTAATTTCGGCTTCAGAGTCTCCCTTTGTGCCTGCCCATTTTCACAGCCTGGTTCTCTTTGCTTCTTAGTGATTCTATGAGCTACCCAATGACCTCTCATAACCTTTTTTTTTTTTATGCCTAAATCAGCCAGAATCAGTTTCTGCTGCTTGTACCTAATATCCCTGACTGATACACCATTATATTTCTTTGTTTCATTCTCATTCCATACTCACCAAGCAATCTCCTGGTTAACATTTCAGATACTTAAATACTAGGAGACAAGAATGCTACACAGAGGGTGAGAGCATCCCAGCCCTCGGAAAGTGAGCGCCCTCACTATCAATTAATAGACGTTGATTCTAGTTAGAATATATGTTTCTTCTGAGTTTAAATAAAGTCAGTCTGTCCGCAAGAGACCATCTCTAGGTGTTCCAAGGAAATCCAGTCGGTACACACAACACTAAAGGCAAGATCCAGGACAATGGAGTCTAAGAAGGGTGACCCTGAGAAGCCTTCCTTGCAACAACCTAGCACTTGGCACCCCCCAGACACAATCCCACAGACACTTCCTCCTTAATGAGGAAGCCTCCCTATGAGGTTTGGCCTTCATAAATGATATCCCTGTCTTGTCTCTCACAGTATTTATTCATTAAAAAAATTAAAATGCAAGGGAAGAGAAGAGAATTGAACATTTTGGTTCATTAATCCCTTTCAGGAAAAATAATCATGAGGTTTTCTAGATCTATTAAATGGATACTGAATTATAACACAGTAAATTAAAAAAAAAAAAAGCCACCACTACTCTGTCAATTTGTTGTACTGTGGTGGCTTGTGTGTTGCTGTGATGCTGGAAGCTATGCCACCGGTATTTCAAGTACTAGCAGCATCACCCATGGTGGACAGGTTTCAGCAGAGCTTCCGGACTAAGACAGACTAGGAAGAAGGACCTGGCGATCTACTTCTAAAAAATTGGCTAATGAAAGCCTTATGAATAGAAGCGGAACATTGTCTGGTATAGTTCCAGAAGATGAGCCACTCAGGTTGGAAGGCACTCAAAATATGACTGGGGAAGAGCTGCCTCCTCGAAGTAAAGAAGACCTTAACGACGTGGATGGAGTAAAGCTTTCGGAACCTTTATTGGTTGATGCGACTTGACTCAAAATGAGAAGAAACAGCTGCGTACATCCATTAATAATCAGCAACCATGGAAGCAGCAGTCAAGAAATCAAACGACATATTGCATTGGGCAAATCTGCTGCAAAAGACCTCGTTAAAGTGTTGAAAATCAAAGATGTCACTTTGAGGACTAAGGTGAGCCTGACCCAAGCCATGACATTTTCAATAACCTCATATGCATTCAAAAGCTGGACAGTGACTAAGAAAGACTGAAGAAGAATTGACGCCTTTGAATTATGGTGCTGGCAAAAAATATTGAATATACTATGGACTTCCAGAAGAATGAACGAGTCTGTCTTGGAAGAAATACAGCTAGAATGCTCTTTAGAAGCAAGGATGATGAGATTTTGTCTCACGTACTTCGGACATGTTATCAGGAGGGATCAGTCCCTGGAGAAGGACATCATGCTTGAAAGTAGAGGGTCAGTGAAAAAGAGGAAGGCCTTCAATAAGATGGATTAACACAGTGGCTGCATCAATGGGCTCAAACATAACAACAATTGTGTGGATGGCGCAGGACTGGCCAGTGTTCTGTTCTGTTGTACATAGGGTCGCTATGAGTCAGAATGGACTCAACGGCACCTAACAACAGCAACACATAAAAATAAAAACAAATAAACATGATCTATTAAATTGTGTGTGTGTGGGGGGAGACATACTAGACATAGCCATTAGCCATTGCATTTCATAATCACTCCATTTCCTATCTGTTAGTAATAATTCAGCTATTTTCTGATTCCAGGAAAATCAATAGCAATTGAAATGTGAGCTGTCCAGACAGATGCATTACCATGCATCATGCCCTGTGCAGTTTAATCTTGGAGACTAGAGTATGAAACCCTGAGCCTAGAGGCTATGTTATTAAATAACCTCAGCCCTCGTGCCTTCAAGACAGAAAATTCTATTTTCTTAGGATAGTCATGAAAATGAATTGAAACCGTAATAACAGATACCTGCATGCGTATCTTACCTACAGGGTGCTAATCTATCCAAGTACTTTGAATGAGAATTAAGGACAGTTGAGTTCCACTTTCATGTAAGATTAATTTTAGCCGTCCAGGTCAACTCATCTGTACCCCTTCCTCAGACCCACCAGTGCATAATGCTCTTGGTCCTGCCCTCCTAGGCAGCAGTGTTAGATCCGTGCCCTCAAGCGATTCAAAATCAATTATTGATCTGGGGACAAACCCTTTGTGATAACTGAGCCCTGGTTGGCAGCATAAACATGCAGTGTTGTTGTGAATAAAACCTGCCCTAAAGACAAATAGTTTTACTAATGCTTGAGAACCTGCTAAACCAACAGCATGAACTAACACTTGGGAATGGAAAGCTACAACTTATCAGGGAATTACTAAAGATGCTGGAGGAAAGTTAAGAAAGAATTATAAGTTAGAATGTTGCTCATATAGTCGGTCAATAGTGAATTTTAGCAGAGGAAGCAGCATGACGGTTTCTTAATTTACACTGGCTAGTGTCCTATAGGAAACCCTGGTGGCGTAGTGGTTACGAGCTATGGCTGCTAACCAAAAGGTCAGCAGTTCAAATCCACCAGGCTCTCCTTGGGAACCCTATGGGGCAGTTCTACTCTGTCCTATAGGGTCACTATGAGTCGGAATCGCCTCCACGGCTACGGGGGGTTGTCCTATCAGAGCCCTGGTGACGTAGTGATTAAGAGCTCAGCTGCTAACCAAAAAGTCGGCAGTTCGAATCCACCGGATGCTCCTTGGAAACTCTATGAGGCAGTTCTACTCCGTCCTATAGGGTCGCTATGAGTCGGAATCGACTCAACAGCAACAGGTTTTGGTTAGCGTCCTATAAGGAGGAGACTTGGTGGCGCAATGGTTAAAGTGCTCAGCTGCCAACTGAAAGGTCAGCGGTTTGAACCCACCAGCCACTCTGAGGGAGAAAGATGTGGCAATCTGCTCCCGTAAAAATTACAACCTAGGAAACCCTATGGGGCAGTTCTACTCTGTCCTATAAGGTCACCATGGTTCGGACTCAAAGGCAATGGGTTTGGTTTTTCTGGTTTAGTGTTCTGTAAAGGAGCACTGGTGGCACAATAGTTAAGCGCTCGTCTACTAACCAAAAGGTTGGCAGTTCAAACCCACCAGCGGCTCCGTGGGAGAAAGACTTGGCGATCTGATTCCGTAAAGATTACAGCCAAGAAAACCCTGTGGGGCAGCTCTATTCTGCCACATGGCGTCACTAAGTCAAAATCGAGTCAGCGGCACCTGACACAACAGTATTCTATCTGAAATTTAGAGCAGTGGTTCCCAGTCTTGGCTGCAGATTAGAAACATCTGAGCAGTTTTTCAAACTCTCAATGCCTAGTAGCTCCCCAAACAAACAAACAAAAAAAAACCAAACCCGTTGCCTTCAGTCGATTCCGACTCATAGTGACCCTATAGGACAGAGTAGAATTGCCCCATAGGGTTTCCAAGGAGTGGCTGGTGAACTCGAACTGCCAAACTTTGGGTTAGCAGCCATAGCTCTTAACCACTATGCCACTAGGGTTTCCAGACCTATTAGATCAGAATTTCTGAGGGTGAGATTCAAACGTGCAGCCTAGGTTGAGAACAAGTGGTCTAGATGAGGCATTGTTAAACTTTGAGAGTCATCAGCAGGATGGCTAACCTGGACATAAATATTCAGTTAAACAATACATGGTCGCGTATGGACTAGACATACCTCTTCCCACAAGGAAGGAGGGGCTCATCTCCCACCTGTTTTAAAGACTTTTACTCTTTAGTAGCTTACAGCATTTAGTATCATGGCTTCCTATGAATTGAATGATACCCAGGTTACCTAATAGACTTTCATTCAAGATCAGCACTAGCTTTATTAGTGATAACATGAAAGATCTTGCCTCTATTGTTAAGAATCTGTCACCAATAGAAATCACAGTCTGACTCCTCACCTCCATGGTTTGGGTTTAGGGAATGAAGGATTATTTCAGTTGAAGAAGTCACCACTTGTTATTTGGTTATATTGCCCTCCTTGTTCCTTCAACTGTAGCTAAAGTCAACTTCTATTTCATTTCCCTTAGTCTTTAACTATTCTTTAGACACTTCCCACCAGTGAAACAAACTTGCTCAAACAGTCATTAATAATTGAACCATAGTCAAGAGTTTGTTTTATCAACATCTCCTTTAAAAAATTTATTCTGGAAACACATGGATGTAAAAAAAAGGGGGGGTGGAGGATGGGTATCTCCTAGGCCAGACATCATTAGCAGGGTAAGTCTGCTGAAAAGTTTGTATGCGTGTATAAATCTGATGCCATCCAGAGCCAGATGTGTTAACTTTAGATCCAACACAAAGATTATATCTTAAATGATCTTGACTTTCATTTCCCTCTATTGACATAAATAATCAATGGTTAACTACACTGGATGACTTCCTCTTTGATACGATGGGCGAGTTCCTAAAAATTCCTGTCATGTATTTTACATGTTGTAGGCAGCCTTGCTTGTTTTTTAGTTAAACTTTTCATTTTGAGATAATTGTAAATTCATGTGTAGTTGAAAGAAGTAATACAGAGATATTCCCGCATGTTCTTTACCCAGTTTCCCCCAATGGTAACATCTTGCAAAACTATAGTACGTTATCACAACCAGGATATTGACATTGATGCAGTCAAGACACAGGACATTTCCATCACCATAAAGATTTTTCAAGTTGTCCGTTTATAGCCTGCCTCTCCTCGCCTCCCCACCCCACTGTCCTTAGCCCCTAGCAACCACTAATCTGTTCTCCATTTTATAATTTTATCATTTCAAGAATGTTATATAAGTAGAATCATATGGTATGTAACCTTTTAAGATGCTTTTTTTCACTCAGTAAAGAACTCTTTGCTTTTACAAAGAACTCTGTACTTCTTTTGTAAAGTGAAGCATGCTTTTATTATACCAATAATTATATTTTACATGTAGTCAGATAACTTTTAAAATTAATTCTATATTCCTTTCATAAAGTGCAAAATGCTTTTATTACATAAATACCAAACCAATAAAAAAATCAAAACCAAACCAGTTGCCATCAAGTCAGTACTGACTGATAGTGACCCTATAGGACAGAGTAGAACTGCCCCAGAGGGTTTCTAAGGAGCCGCTGGTGTATTCCAACTACCAACCTTTTGGTTAGCAGCCATAGTTCTTAACCACTGCGCCACCAAGGCTCCAAATACCAAACCAGTTGCCATCAAGTCGATTCCAACTGGTGGTGGCCCCATGTGTTTCAGAGTAGAACTGTGCTCCAACAAGTTTTCAGTAAATGTGATCTTTCAGAAGTAGATCGCCAGCTCTTTCTTCCGAGGTAGACTCTGGGTAGATTTGAACCACCAACCTTTCAGTTAGTACTTAACCATTTGCACTACCCAGGAACTCTGAATAACAATGCCTAATTTTTGTTTTATAAATTTGGTTTTTTTAATTTATTTTTTTTCCCATAATGGGGTACAATTTTGTATGGCCTTGTCTGAGAAACTCAAAGTACTTTGTGAACCTATTTTGTAGACACCCTCTAAGAACAGCAATGTAAACTTGGTTAAATTTGGCTGATTCGTCATATTTCTGTTCAGTTTTGTTTTTAACATGGTTTATTGTTCAGGAATAATAATCCACATTGCTCTCTATCCCCCACCTCACCAGACCCTCTTCTTACTCCAAATTTGGGAACCTACTGAAAAAACGGGAGCCAGGATGATGTTTTAAGTGTGATGGAAGCCATAGGAGGGTTCGATCAGGGGAATGTTGAGATCTGGTTTCTGTTTAGAGAAGTGACCTTGGCTGCAGTGTGTAGAAGGAGACTCAGACAGGCAGGGCCAGCGACCAGCCAGGGGACTACTGCACAGACCAGGAGAGTGATAACAATGGTTGGTGATAGATCGGTGGTGGTGGCATCAGAGCAGACCGGACAGATTCTAAATATATTGTGAAAGGTGACAGTAAATATGATTGATTAATGAGCCCATTCCCCTTTTTGATTGTTTCATACTTCTGTTCAGCTCCTTTCCCTGGAATGCTCACATGAAAAAAATAATGTGATCCCTATTTTGATTGATGATAAAAATGTAGATTCAGAGACAGGCAAGGTCACAGAAAATACTTTTTACTTGGTTAGAAATTGGAATCGTTTCCATCCACATTGTTATGTATATTAAATAAGGTAAGCATGTGAGAGTACCTGGCACATAGTAGGCACTCAATAAACATTAATTAAATTGGAAGTTGAATTGGTCAAGATTGTCAAATGCCTGTGGCATAGTATCACACCATTTAAACTTTACTTAATCTGCCCTACTCCCATCCCCAAATGATTATGGGTATGTTTGTAATGAGCAATTTGTCTGTCTTCAGTGAGTCGAAAAGTAGTTCTAAAAGTGAATTTTTTTAAACTTATCCTTTTTAAGTATGCAGTTTGAGTAGTTTTGACAAACATATAGTCATGTTACCACCACGACAATCATGATAAAGAACAAACATCATGCAAAAAGTTTCTTTGTGCCTTATTGCCGTCAATTCCCACCCCCAAGTGCCCAGCAAAAGGTGATGTCTTTTGTCCCTATAGTTTTACCTTTTCTAGAATGTTATATAAATGAAATGATAGAGTATGTAGTCTTTCCTGTCTGGCTTGTTTCACGTAGCGTAATACATTTGAGATTCATCCATGTTGTTGACTCCATTTTATTCCTGAGCAGTATTCCATCATATGGATGTACCCCATTTGTGTACAGGTCTTTGTCTAGACATGTTTTCATTTTTCTTGGGTAAATACTTAGGAGTGGAATTGCTCAGCCATATGGTAAGTGAATGTTTAACTTTGAAATAAATGGCCGAACTGTTTTTCAAATTGACTGTACTATCTTACACTCCCACCAGCAATGTATGAGAGATCCACTTGTTTTGCATCCTCACAGTACTGTCAGCTTGTATTTTAATTTTAATTCCAGTGGGTGTGTATTAGTATCTCATTATGAGTTTTAATTTGCACTTCTTATAACAGAGTATTCCAGATTCTTCCCTCTAGTCGCTGGGCATTTCTCAAGCTGAAAGAATTGAAGAAAAAATTCAAGCCTCAAGTTGCAATATTGAAGTATTCTATGGGAAAATATTAAATGACGCAGGAAGCATCATAAGAAGATGGAAGGAATACATAGAGTCACTGTACCAAAAAGAACTGATCAACTTTTAACCATTTCAGGAGGTAGCATATGATCAGGAACCGATGGTACTGAAGGAAGAAGTCCAAGCTGCCTCAAAGGCATTGGCAAAAAACAAGGCTCCAGGAATTGACGGAATACCAACTGAGATGTTTCAACAAACGGATGCAATGCTGGAAGCACTCACTTGTCTATGCCAAGAAACTTGGAAGACAGCTGCCTGGCCAACCAACTAGAAGAGATCCATATCTGTGCCCATTCCAAAGAAAGGAGATTCAACAGAATGCAGAAATTATAGAACAATATATTATATCACATGCAAGTACAATTTTCCTGAAGATAATTCAAAAACGGTTGCAGCAGTACATTGACCGGGAACTGCCAGAAATCCAAGCCAGATTCAGAAGAGGACATGGAATGAAGGATATCATTGCTGATGTCAGATGGATCTTGGCTGAAAGCAGAGAATACCAGAAAGATGTTTACCTGTGTTTTATTGACCATGCAAAGGCATTCAACTATGTGGATCATAACAAATTATGGATAGCATTGTGAAGAATGGGAATTCCAGAGCATTTAATTGTGCTCATGTGGAAGCTGTACATAGACCAAGAGGCAGCCATTCAAACAGAACGAGCGGATACTGCGTGGTTTAAAATCAGGAAAGGTGTGCATCAGGGTTGTATCCTGTCACCATACTTATTCAATCTATATGCTGAGCAAATAATCTGAGAAGCTGGACTATATGAAGAAGAATGCAGCATCAGGGTTGGAGGAAGACACATTAACAACCTGTGTTATGCAGATGGCACAACCTTGCTTGCTGAAAGTGAGGAGGACTAGAAGCACTTAGTGATGAAGATCAAAGACCACAGCCTTCAGTATGGATTACATCTCAACATAAAGAAAACAAAAATCCTCACAACTGGACCAATAGGCAACATCATGATAAACAGAGAAAAGATTGAAGTTGCCAAGGATTCCATTTTACTTGGAGCCACAATCAATGCCCATGGAAGCAACAGTCAAGAAATAAAACGACATATTGTACTGGACAAATCTGCTGCAAAAGACTTTAAAGTGTTAAGCAAAGATGTCCCTTTGAAGACTAAGGCGCACCTGACTCAAGCCATTGTATTTTCAATTACCTGATATGCATGTGAAAGCTGAATAGTGAATAAGGAAGACCAAAGAAGAATTGATGCCTTTGAATTATGGTGCTGGTGAAGAATATTGAGTATACCGTGGACTAACAGAAGAATGAACAAATTTGTCTTGGAAGAAGTACAACCGGAAGCTCCTCAGAAGCAAGATGACAAGACTACGTCTCACATACTTTGGACGTGTTATCAGGAGGGATCAGTCCCTGGAGAAGGACATCAAGCTTGGTAAAGTAGAGAGTCAGAAAAAAAGAGGAAGACCCTCGATGAGATGGATTGAAACAGTGGCTGCAACAATGGGCTCAAACATAACGATTGTGAGGATGGCGCGAGACAGGGCAGTGCTTTGTTCTGTTGTACACAGTGTCACTGAGTCAGAACTCGTCGGCACCTAACAACAACAACAACGTGTGTTTTTTGTTTTTGTTGTTGTTTTAATTTATCCTGCTTGATATTCTCTGAGTTTCCTAGATCTGTAGTGTTATGTCTGATATATTAATAACATTATTTTGAAAGTTCTCAGCCATTATTACTTCACATATTTCTTCTGACCTCTTTTCTCTCTTCTCCAACTGATATTCCAATTACGTGTATGTTACACATTTTGATATTGTTCCCTACTCCCTGCCTTGACTGCAGTGATTCTAATCTTTTTCTTTGAAGCCTATCTCTTGTTGACTATGATTCCTCCGCCTCATCCCCTCCCTTAGCTGAGACAGCAAAGCTAGAGAAAGCTAGAACTCCTTTCCTTCCACTGATAAAATGTTTCAGTTTTGCTCTCTGACAAAGTCTTAATCTCTGGATAGTAAGCCTTTGTTATAGAGAAGATTCTCGGAGGGTTTCTCAATGATTACCCTTCCTCTTCTCTGCCGGAGCCTCTGGGGGATCTTTCTTAGATCTTCACCATAATAATCTGATGGGGCTCCTGGAAGGAAAGCCCACAAACGTATGGAGTCCCCCCTATGATTACATCCCCCAAGAGTTTCTTACTCTCATGCTAGTCCACACTCAGCCTCCAGCAATTCATCAAAATTACCGTTTAAGGGTCCCTACCAGTTCCTGCTCCCATAAGCAGAGCTTGGCTGTTATCCTCAGGATGCACCTGTCTCTCCAGTTTTGGAGAAAGCAGTTTGCCCTGTAGCCTCAGTTCTTTGATAGATCTAAGAAAAGTTGTTGATTTTCAGTTTGCCCTGTTTTTTCTTGTTATAAGGATGGGAGTAACAACCTCTAAGCCCTATATATATATGTTGGAACTGAAAAGAGAAGTCTCTTGGCCGTCTCTTATATATCTTCTTTGATGATTTATCTGTCCAATTCTTTTGCCCTTTTATAAAATTGGGTTGTCTAACTATTAAATTGTAAGAGTTCTCATACATCCTGAATGGAAGTTCTTTATCAAATATGTGTTTTGCAAAAATAGTCTCCCAATCTGTGGCTTACCTTTTCACTTTCTTAACAGTGTTTTCTTTTTTTTTCCTTGTGCATTAGGTGAAACTTTACAGAGCAAATTAGATTCCCATTCAACAGTTTGTACATAAAGTGTTTCATGACATTGGTTTCATTCCCAACAATGTGTCAGCACTCTCCCCATTTCTGTCCTAGTTTCCCTGTTTCCTTTCATCCTGATTTTCCACTCCTTCCTGCCTTCTCATCTTTGCTTTTGGGCAAATGTTGCCCTTTTGATCTCGTAAAATTGATTGTTCTAAGGAGCACGTTCCTCTGACGTGTTATTGTTTATTTTATGGCCTGTCTATCTATGGTTTGGCTGAAAGGTGGTCTCTGAGAATGGCTTCAGTTCCAGTTCAGAAGGGTGTCTTAGGGTCATAGTCTTGGAGGTTACTCCAGTCTCTGGTCTTTTTTCGTGAATTTGATTTTTTGTTCTATAATTTTTCTCCCACTCTGTCCAGAACCCTCTGTTGTGATCCCAGTCAGAGCAGCCTTAACTGTATGTTTTGAAGAGTAAAAGTTTTTCTTTTTGATGTAATTTAATTTATCCAGTTTTTCTTTTTATGGTTCATGCTTTTTGTGTCCTATCTAAGAAATTTCTGCCTAACCCAAAGTCGCAAAAATTTTCTCCTATGTTTTATTCTAGAAGTTTTATGGTTTTTGGATTTTTTGCGGGGGATCTCTTACATTTAGATCTATGTTCCATTTCAAGTTAAGTTTTGTATATGGTGTGAGATAAGCGTCAAGATTCTCTTTTGGCTTATAGTTACCAGTTATTCTGGCATCATTGTTTTAAAAGACAATTTCTTACCATTGAATTACCTTGATACCATTATCAAAAATCAATCCACCACATACATATGGACCTATTTCTGGATTTTCTATTTTGTTCCATTGATCAGTATGTCTATATTAACAACAATACCACACCGTCTTGACTACTGTAGCTTTACAGTAAATCTTAAAACCAAGTACTGTGAGTTCTCCAATACTGTTCTTTTTCACAATTATTTTTGTTGATCTAGGTCTTTTGCATTTTCATAAATTTTAGAATCAGCTAGTCCTTTTCTACCAAAGAACTTGCTGAGGTTTTGATTAGGATTGCATTGAATCTATAGATTAATTTGGGGAAAATAGACATTTTAATAATTTTGAAGCTTCAAATCCATGAGCACAGTATATTTCTCCCTTTATGTAGGTTTTCATTAATTTTTATCAGCAATCTTCAGTAATTTTCAGTGCACATATCTTTGACATATTTTGTGAAATTTATCCTTAAATATTTCATTCTTTGTTATGCTATTGTTTTTAAATTTTCAATTTCCAATTATCAGTTGCTATTCAAGATTTTAATGCCATGCCAAAACAGATGGTCCCCTTCCCCCTCATCCCAGCTAGGGCAGCTGGCATTCTATGGTAACAGAATTTTCTTTCTTTGGCATGTCTGCTGACTTATCATTTCTGCAGGAAGGAGTTTAGAACACTGCTACCGAGCCACCAAACATTTTGTTCTCCTTTGGAGCCCAATGTGGAGAGAAGCAAAGCCATGTCTAAATTGGCATCTTGGTTTCTATTCCAAGACCGACCCTGGCAAGAAGTTTCTTAACTACCTGAGTTTGTTTCAAGACGTTAAAGTTCATTTTCCTGAATGAAAAGTTTAGAGATGTTATCCGGTGTTCTTTTCCTCCTTAGATTTGCACAGGGCATATAACTGTGTTTCTCTTGTAATCATAAATTAATGTGATTGCATTGCCACAGTCACAAGAACGTTTGGAGGTGGAGAAATTTTTAGAAACCCTTGAATTTGTGGACTCGCCCACAAAATACCTTCTTCAGTGTTCACAGTTGAAGGTCAAGACTCCCTTTTACCTTGGTGGGTGAGAGAATGGAGAAAGGGAAAAGGAAAAGGAGAAAGATACTGCATTAGTTTCCTAGGGATGCTGTGACAAAATCCCACAAACTGGGTGGCTTAAAATAACAAAAATTTATTGTCTCACGGTTCTGGAGGCTAGAAGTCCGAAATCAAGGTGTCAGCAAGGCCATGCTCTCTCTGAAGGATCTAGAGGAGGATCGTTTGTTGCCTTTTCCCAGCCTCTGGTGGTTACCAACAGTCCTTGGTGTTCCTTGGCTTGTGGCAGCATCACTCCAATCTCCGCCTCTGTTATGACATGGCATTGTCCGTGCGTGTCTCTGTGTCTGTGTCTAAATTTCCTAATCCAGTATGACCTCATTTTAACTTGATTACATCTGTAAAGACCTTATTTTCCAAAGAAGGTCACATTCACAGATATCAGGGGTTAGGACTTCAACATATCTTTTTTGGGGACACAATACAACCTGTAACAGATACAATGAGCTGGGGTCTAGCTAGAGTCAACAACAAAAATTTTATATCATGAAAGGGCTACTGGCAAACACAAAGCCATGGGAAATACGTAGAGGCAATTACCAAGGATACCATATTCGGTTTTTCTCCAAATCCGTTCTAACCAGGCAGAAAGCAAGTTTTTCTGTTAGTGAGAATAATGCTTACAAAACCCCAGCGATCCATTAAACTAATTGTCATGAAGTGGAGGAAATGAAACAATTTCTGAGTTACTTGGCTTATTACTCTAACATCGTAGAGAAGTTTTATTAATGGCCTAATGGAGCAACAAACTCTAAAGACATTTATTTGCTTGGAGCTGGGTTGTTTCACCAAGTTATGGCAAAATTAAACTAGTGTGTGCCTAGAAGGAAAGCTAATAAATTCCAGAGGCCCTTGTTCCCTACAACTTCTCAATATATGTATTTTCTTTTAACACCAGCTGTTCTCCAGATCCTATTTCCATCTTCAGCATTATTTATCTGCCCCTAGTCCTTTCAGGGGTCTCTCTCGCTGTCAAATCAGATTACTTTCCTTTACACTATTCTTCTAGCCACTTAAAGCTACATTGAACAAGAAAGTAGTGCAATTTTAATGACAAATGCATTCATTCATTTAAAAAAAATACTTCTTGAGAACTTAATATGTGCCAGGCACTTTTCTAGGCACTGGGGATATCAGCAGTGAAACAAAGTCCCTGTCCTTACATTCTGCTGGGGGAGACAGACAAAGGCACCAACAAACATACTATGTCCCTTGGTCATGGATGTTATGAAGCAAAACAAAGCAGGGTAAGAGGAATAGAGAGTGAGGGATCGGAGGTGGTAAAGTTGAATATTTGAGTCATTGAAATAAATTCACAGCTAGAAATCATACAAAAACAACAATTAGAAATCCAAAAGATAAGAAAAAAATTTCAGAAATGGACAGTATCATAGAAAGGCTGAGGAGCAGGCTTGAAACAGTGGAAGACAGGATCAGCGAAACTGAACACAAACACTTGAATACAACTCTGAGGAAAAATCAGAAAAAAGAATGAAGAAACCCTGAGAATTATGGGGGATACAATCAAAATCAAAAATTTTCGAGTGACACACGAAAAAAGACCAGATTTACTGGCCTAAAGGAGACTGGAGAAACCCCAAGAGTATGGCCCCCAGACACCCTTTTAGCTCAGTGGTGAAGTCATTTCTGAGGTTCACCGTTCAGCCGGGGAGTGGACAGCCCCATAAAACCAAATGGGAATAGTGAGACACAGCAGTCCAGGGACAAGGGCCAGAAGGCAGAAGGGGACAGGAAAGCTGGTGATAGGGAACCCAAGGTTGAGTAAGGATAGTGTTGATGTATTGTGAGGTTGTTAACCATTGTCATAGGGCAACATGTGTACTAACTGTTAAATGAGAAACTATTTTGTTCTGTAAGCTTTCATCTAAAGTGAGAATAGCAGCACAATTGGAAGAGCGTAGTTGATGTCACTGAACTGTGAATGTAGAAATGGTGTATCTTTGGCTATGTATGTTTTCAACAACAAAAAAAAAAGGTCGAGAAGGGAGAGGGTTGACATGTTGTGGGGTTGTTAATCAATGTCATAAAACAATATGTGTACTACTGTTTCATGAGAAACTATTTGTTCTGTAAGCCTTCACCTGAAGTACAATAAAAAAAAAAATACAGCAAATGATGAAGGGCAGTTACAAAGTGCTTCAGGGATTCAGTTATTCCTTTAACAATCATTTTTAAAGCACCTACTCTGTGCCAAGAACTATGCTAGGGGTGGAGTAAATTATATTGCTTCAGTCCAGAATCTAGCCCTCAGCCACTTAGGTTCAGAAAATCATTTTTTTCACACATTCAGAGATACAGACTACCTGCAAGTAACTGTAATTAAAATCACAGGAAAATGCTAATTCATTAATTTCTACAGTGATTTAGAATATCTCCAGCTGGGCCTGCCCACAGCATTTGTGGGGTCAGGGCAAGAGTATAAATGGAGGCCCGCATAGTATGTCTAAATATTTAAAAAGTTTGAAATCATGATAGCAGACTGTGTGTATGTGTACATACACACACACACGCGCCACACACACACATATCTGTATATATATTTCCCCCATTATTCTAACTTAACAAATGTACCTTCTAAATGATCTAATAGGCCAAGTTTGAATTTAGGACTCTCAGACTCCTCGAAGTTCCCTGCTGGAAAGGCGGGGTGGGGTGGGGGAGATTCAGAGACAGAGCCCTTCTTTCTTTTACACCAGAGTGGAGTCCAGCTCAGACATCTAGGTTCTGTTCACATTCCCCTGCCAAAAGCCCCCACTTGACTACCTCTTTGCCTAGGGATGAGCAACTGGAGGGTGGCCCCAGGAAGAAGCCATGTAGGCCCTGGAAGCAGCTCAGAACATTTGTGCAGAGAACTCCAGAAAGTTCTAAAAGGTGGGTGGGAGTCTCCAGGTATGTACCCTCTTCCCTTGGCCCCCATGATCTCCTCAAAGGAGGAGCCAAAGCAGGGCCCTCTAAAACATGAAACCCAAGGTCATGATCCTGAGCGCACCCTGCCCACTACCGAGGTAACGGGGAAGGCAAATTAGAATGCCGTTGGGGAATTAGTGCAAAAGGAGGGTGGCTTCACCAGCTCTGGAGCTGAGACTTAGTAGACCATCCACTCTTCACGGTGGAGAACACCTCCTGGGCTGTGAAGATACTTGTTCCCCCAGTTTAGGCGTGTATCTCCTGTGACCTCTCATGGTGAGGCTGAGTTTGCTTCTCTAACAATTCCCTTTTCTCTGAGGATCAGGGGTCACAAAGGCTCCCCACAGAGTTGGCGAATAGGGGCTAAAATCCAACCCTCCCTCTCCTAATGAGGTGGGGCTGCTTCGGCCAGAGGAGGCATGTTTTCCTAATTTACACAAGGTGCCACACGGTGTAGCTGAAGTCTATTGTCCCAATTCCAACTACATGGGCTTGGACATCTAGGCTCCACCCACTGGCACAACTCTCGGAGCTCTGGCACATCCCTTGTGGTAGACCACAGGACATTTTGTTTTTCCTAAGGATGGGCTCAGAGTCCTTGAGTGGTACAAATGATTAACTCGCTCACCTGCTAACTGAAAGGTTGGAGGTTTGAGTCCACCCAGAAGTGCCTCAGAAGAAAGTCCTGGCAGTCTACTTCGAAAAATCAGCCATTGAAAACCCTATAGAGCACAATTCTACTCTGACACACATCAGGTCGCCATGAGTAGGAATCAACTCCATGGCAACTGGTAAGGATGGGCTCAAAAATTTTTAATGGGGATCTCCAAGACCACTTTAGCTCATGAGACTCTCAGAAGTAGAGCAGACCCCAGAAAGCCACCATTAAGTGTTCACATAATAGACACCTCTGTACTCCAAGGGCAAACGACTTAATTTACTGACTTGACTAGGTCTGTGATAAGAATACAGTATGTAGTTGTATTGGTAGCCCTGTCCTGGTTCTATTTGCTTTAAAGTCATAATTTAATCAAAAGTTATCCTTTTTAACCTTTCTCATGCTCATGACAAAATACTAAGCAGGAATTAACCGAGAGAATAGATTGGCAGTAATTCTTCTTGTGGATGTGAGGCAAGGACTTGGGAAGTATAATCAAATGCACTGTTATTCTAAGAGATGACAACAAGAGACAATTTCAAAACAGGCTTCTCTTGTGAACCATTGGGCCTTGATGACACAAGAGTGATTTTTCCATTACTGAGAAGAACAAACCAGTGCAAATAGAGGTAGATGATGTTCTCTTGACAGCTGAGCCAGCTTTGGTTAGTGTCCGAGAAACTACATTCTGTGCTGTGTTGACACGGAGTATCATTTCAAAGGAGCCAGTGAATCACTCTGGAGGAGACAATGTGCCCAGGACTTAGGTTGTTTTTCCCTTTTAGTTCACTAACTGGAACCCATTGGAGCCCTGGTGGCACAGTGGTTAAGAGTCTGGCTGTTAACCAAAAGGTCGGCAGTTCAAATCCACCAACTGCTCCTTGGAAACCCTATGGGGCAGTTCTACCCTATACCTACAGGGTCGCTATGAGTTGGAATTGACTTGATGGCAACCAGTTTGGGGTTTGTTTGGGACCTATGCTTGAAGTGTGACTCACCTCTGATGGCCAATCCCCACCTCTTTTGGGGGATGGGGGAAGTCACAGAAGGGAAGAAGGAAGGGGTATCTGCTTGAATCTATAAACAGGCTTTGCAGGGTGAGGGCTATAGGGAACTGTGGGGAGAGAGCTGATACAAATGTAACATTTATTTCCTTGGGCTTCTCAGAGCCTTTTAGACTCAACTTCTATGAGGTGTTCTCCCTACTGCCCTCTAAACTTTGCCCATGCTGAAGATTCTCTCCTAACAGTCCTTGTACCATTTGGAAAAATAAGTTTGGGGTCAATTTGGGAAGCAGAAGCATTATGAGCTGTGGAGGAAGGGATTTTTAATAGGAATTAGACCTGGCACTGTTGTGGAAGGGGCTGGGGAAGTAGAGGGCCAGGAGGAGATTGGTGGATCAGAGAAGTTGCCCACCTGTGAGTCTGAGAAGCCCAGCGTATCCAAACATTGAAATGGAACTGCCAAGAGAAAATGCCAGGGGGAAACCTATGGGAAGCTTCTCCTACCTCTGTGGGTCTGCAGCCAAATGTCCAGTAGTGGGCCTGGGGCTGCTGTTGGTCAGCAGAGCCAGAAGTTAGGAAGAAGAGCCGGATCCAGAACAAAGGAAAGACAAGCTGGGACTTGCTGTCACCTCTGCCTGTCACCACACCTAGCCATAACATGCTTTGGAAAGTAATGGCTGCTGCTTCTCTCCCGCCTTCTAAATTTTGTGCAAATTCCCCTTTTGGCCAACTCTAACCTGGAACCATAAGGGAAAGGAATTCTGGGAAATAGGATTCCAGTTTACCAAGTTGGCACACTACACACAACCACGCTAGGAAGCTAGCAGCTTATCCACTGACAAAGCTCCCCCAGCAACTAGCACAAGCTGGGCTGAGAAGGTGCTGAATGAGTGGACAGATGGAAAGGCTAAAAACAGCCTTTGACTGATAAGAGCAAGTTTTACTGTCCTTGAGATTGGAAGATAGGAGAAAGCTGCTAAGAGTTTTCCTGTTAGGATGGGAAATCTTTACTGGGCTAAGGTGAATTCAGGTGGACACCAGTCTTCATTCGGAACTGAGGTATGATGCTCAGCGAAAGTTCCCATAGCACTTGAGTGCAGCCAGATTTAAAAGAATCTTTTTCTCAGGAAGGCCCAAGCACATGCATATTTTGAAGAGTTCTTTCAACAGACAGAGTTATCTGAGGGGAAATTACCTTAACACAAATTCTGGAGACTCCACCTTGTTCAAAAGCACAAATTCATTATCAGTGATGCTCAGAATAGCTTCTTTGAAGGGATGAAATGTTTATTAGAATCAATTACAGTATGTTTAAGAGATTTATTTTCTCCACTTTTATTCCCCCTTTTAAGGAAAGTGCTGAGTTGTATATTAACACTTCAAGGTCTTGACCACTTTTTTATCTCAGGAGGAAAAAAAGAGAGAGAGAAATGCTTGTCATTCCAGTAGCATAATCAGTTGAGCCGGCACACAATGACATAGTTAATTCACCAACGGAATTTGTTGCCATAGCTCCAGTGAGGGACAGGGTAGATGAAACAATGGCCTTTTTCACAAGTGCAGCTTTCACCCCAACCTGCCTGTCCCAGCACAACAGGCCATCATAGCGCCGGTCTGGAGCACAGCAATTGTTGGTGAACAACAGCCAAGTGGGGACAAGAGGAGGCTTGTGATAAATAAAGCAAGAGTATCCAGCAACTTGGATTTCTGCTTATTCAATAACTGGGACACTGTTAGTTCTTAGGAGCTTATCTTCAAGCACTGGGTACAGAGAGCTGGCTTGACCCTGGTCAAGTGCTCTGGAAATAAGAAACAAAAATTTCACCCTGTGACTCAGAAGAACTCTGAAGGGAAGAGGACCTGAGAGAAGAGGAAAAGAAGATTAGTAGGGCATGGTGGGCCACCAGGAGTGCACCATGGAAGAGGAGCCCAGGGACAATCGCACTCCCAAATTTTGGCGCAAGGTAATTTAGATGCTTTCTTCTTGCTTTAGATGCTTTTTATTGCCTCTTTAAATATCAAATTAGATTCAAAGAGTAAAAGCCTATGTATTTGCATGTGTAAGGAACCTGTGTTAATAGAGTCATGCTAAAGATGGAAATATTATCCTCTCCATCTTAAGTGGTAAAGAAAAACAAATGGTGGCTAATATTTCTTTATCCCCTCCCTGAGTCTGTGAGCTCCCCGGAGATAGTTGGGTGAGAGAAACAAATTCTCTTTCTAAAAAAAAATCAAATCAATATGAGTAAAGGTAGGTGTTCAAGGCAAAGAATAACACAGTTGGGAACCTGAGGGCATTGGAGAAAAGTTTTAACAAAATGTTCATTAGCCTATAAAATAAGAACTTGTGATAGTAGAAATGTCACAAAATTCTGATTAGAACACCCAGTTCTGAATTCCATGCTATCCAACTATCACATAACTGAGACCACCTTATGTGTGTGTGTGTGTGTTTGTTTGTTTTTGTGCCAAAGGAATGTGCATATTGCAGGGAGCTTTGCTAAACCAAATGAGTTCTAGAAGGAGAAAGTTTAGGCCGTGGGGCAAAATGGTAAGAGGGACTCTGCATGATGTGTAGAAGAGATTTAGGGCCAGGGAAGCCTCCCAGAGACAACGTAATCTCTCTGCTTAACAGAACCCTCTCCTGAAAGTGTCTTCTCAACCATCAAGACACCAACCCTGCTGCTCCCTGCCCTTCAAAATCTTCCCAGGCCCTTTGGAGTGGCTATGGATGGTTGGTTTAAGCACCACATGCCTAATAAAGTAGGCTAGGTCTGCATCCACTGGGCACTTGAACTACATGACTGGTAAACCAGTCTCCATGTTATCTCAGATTTGGAAAAACTTGTACGTTGACTCATGAGCTTTACCAGTTCATTTTACTGAGTGAATGGGGGAATCAGAAGGCACTTATTTGGTCATTAATTAATTCATTCATTCATCATGCCTCATTCCAAAAATAGAGTTGAAGTGATGTTAAAAGAACTGGACTTTTCTTGACTGATACAGAGATAGGAAAATGAGATGACCTTTATATATATTTCAGTCATGTAGAATTAATCTGTGCAAATATCACTCCTACTCCAGTCAGTACCTTTTGTTAATTGAAAAACAGACAAAGGCCTCTAATTTCATAGATCTCCCAATACCATAATTTATTATCATAATAATGGCTAAACCCTCTACTAAATACTTTGCATGCCTTGTTTCTATCTGATTATGTTTAATGAAAGGGCTCAGACTTCTAACTACTAGCCTATCCAGCTAATCTGTGCCTCAGTTTCTCCCAGTTAAATGGAATGGGTTTATTGAGCCACATTTCAAGTACTCAATAGCCACACATGACTAGTAGCTTCTATATCTGGACAGTGCGGATGAAGACTATATCCACCATCGCGGAATGGTGGATAATAATGTCTCTTAGATATGTTGTCATAAGTCCTCAAAATATATTGCAATTCTGTTACAAGTAATACAGATTTTAAATTTTACAGTGAAATCTCATTCACTTGAAGTCTCCTCATTTGCATAGCACCAAGTTAACTTTGATCTACAAATTAATAATATAGATAGGATTCAAAGAAACTGTTAAAGGCACTTCAGAGACCAAAGATTTTTAAGCACCATCAAATAAATTCAGAAGCACTCACTTATATGCAAGCAACCGATATGATAATTACAGATCAATTTTATTTGTTCATTAAAACAGGTATCCCCTAAGGTGCCCTGGAGCCCTGGTGGCACAGTGGTTAAGCGTTCAGCTGCTAACCAAAATGTCGGCAGTTCGAATCCACGTGCCCTGGTAGGAAATAATGTGGTTAGCCTAGTTTTTTTCTAGTAACCCTTCTGCAGTTTCTAAATTTTATATAAAATCATTTTATACTACTGATTTACCTTCCTTTCTTCCTTTGGATCATAAGGTAAATTGGTAGCATGAAATACTTTCACAGTGAATTTTTTACTAGCTCAAGATCTTATTCCAAAGCCCTCACTTCTTCCACTCTATCTGATTATTCCCTAGAAAGAGTGTTCCTGTGGGTCCCACATAAGCTTGGCACGTAGTAAACCCAAAACCTGTTGGCGTTGAGTGGATTTCGACTCATAGTGACCCTATGAAGAACTGTCTCATAGGGTTTCCAAGGAGCAGCTGTTGGATTCAAACTGCCAACCTTTTAGTTAGCAGCCTGAGCTCTTAACCACTGTGCCACTAGGGCTATGGCACATTGTAGAACACCAAACCAAGCCCGTTGCCTTGGAGTCGATTCTGACTCAGTGACCCTGTGAGACAGAATAGAACCACCCCATAGGGTTTCCAAGGAGCAGTTGGTGGATTCGAACTGCCCACCTTTTGGTTAGCAGCCGTGGTACATAGTAGGGGTTCAATAAGTATCTGTTGATTGACTGACAGAGGCAGTTCCCACTCATTTGAAGTGGACTCCGGTTTTCTACTGAGAACACATGGATCAAACAGAAAACTGCATCCAGTTTCCTTTTTTCCCTTCACCAGTCTTTGCTGTTCACTCTTCAAGGTTTGATAAGGCCTTCCTATTTGTGAGAGATGACTCTTGGGCATTCAGATGGGTGGAAGAGTGCGGTCCAGCCTCAGGATTTGGAAACAACATCTGCCAGCTCCTTGAGAAGTGAGAGCTGGTTAGTAAACTTGGCTGCCTCTCCTTGACACCAGTCATTAGTTCTGTCAGTCCTTGTATATTTTGTTGGACACATTTGCCAGGTACTGTGCTGGTTCTGGAGCCCTTGTGGCCCAGTGGTTAAGAGCTACGGTTACTAACCAAAAGGTCAGCAGTTCGAATCCACCAGGTGCTCCTTGGAAACCCTATGGGGCAGTTCTACTCTGTCCTATAGGGTCGCTATGAGTCGGAATCCACTCTATGGCAATGGGTTTGGGGTGTGTGTGTGTGTGTGTGTGTGTGTGTGTGTGTGTTTGTGCTCGTTCTAGGTAATAGGATAAAAGAGATCGTTTTGAGTTGTTTAGAGAAGAAGGGCACTTGCATTTTTAAATCCTTAGCAGCTTGCTTTGGTTGGTCATACCAAACATTAATGCCATTTTAGCACAAATAAAACCCAACTCCTCAACTTAGCAGTAAGCTCAAAAGAATATGATTTGTCACTTAATTGTCTTTTTTAAGGAAAATTTCTAGTCTGTGGGCCATAAACAAAGAAAGAAAAATTAATAGAAACAATGTAAATGTACACTAAATATTTAGTCTTCATTTGGAGAGAATTAAGCAATTTAGAACCCTCCAAATGTACCAAGTTCAGACATCTGAGCATTTTTTTAAAACCACTAAAAGGGAAAGTAGATATTACATTTTTACTTTTTGTTTCAAAACATAATCAGATCTTCTTTCCTCTCATTTCTCTGTAATTCCTGCACATAAACCCTAGTATTATTTGCACAGCCTTTAGTTAACTCAACACGGTCTTTGTCTCCTTCGGAAACTATATGGTAGGTTGATCCAAGGGTCACACATCCTCTTAACTCAATTACCAGATATGTAATCACTGCCGTACGCTGCTCTCCTGATAGTTCTTACCGAAAATTGTTGACAGGTGGAGCACATGCTCCACCCCTGTTATATCTGAACTGGGTCCCTAGAGTGGACTAATCTCCCTCTGTAGACCATAGATTCCCACACGCTGTGGTCCTCTGAGGCAAACCTTGGCAATTACATATCCTCCAATCCCTCACCAAAAACAAAAAACCAAACTCGCTGCCGTCAAGGTGGTTTCGACTCATAGCGACCTTGTAGGACAGAGTAGAACTGCCCCATCGGGTTTCCAAGGCTGTAATCTTTATGAAAGCAGACAGACTGCCACATCTTTCTCCTGTGGAGCGGCTGATGGGTTCGAACTGCTGATTTTTTGGTTAGCAGCCGAGCACTCAACTACTGTGCCACTAGGGCTCCTTCCAGCTCCTCGTAGGCTGCGTGAAACGGCTCAAGTAGCATTCAGAAAGATGTGGCGTGAGAGGCTAGACTTGCACCTGTTGTGAAACCTGGTATTTCCCTGGTCTTTCCAGTGCTGGAACTATGGGGAGAAAAGGAATCTTACTGGTTTCTCTTATTTTTGTTCTTTATTCACAGGGACTTGGTGCCAGCTGTCAACTACTATGGGTTAAAGAAAATGCTGGAACTGGCATGAAATTAATTTTTGTCCCATTTTCATAATGAGCCCTCATAGTGTGAAAACATACTGTTTATTTCAATCCCACCCCAGCCTATTAGAACATTTTAAATTTCTCTTGTCTTTCCATGAACTATAAATCTCTTTCCTTTCCTCTCTCTCTCTCTCTCACACACACAAAGAAAGAGAAAAAGGAATTAAAAAATTGGAAATTATGTAAAGGGGCACACAAGCCCAGGGGCAAGGACTAGAAGGCAGGAGGGGACAGGAAAGCTGGTAATAGGGAACCCAAGGTCTAAAAGGGAGAGTGTTAACATGTCGTGGGCTTGTTAATCAATGTCTTAAAACAATATATGTAATAACTGTTTAATGAGAAGCTAGTTTGTTCTGTAAACCTTCATCTAAAGTACAATTAAAACAATGAAAAAAAAAAGAAGTGGCTCTAGTTGCTGAGTGTTTAAGATGCATCAGGATATTATTTCGAGCACTTTGCAAATGTTCCCTCATGTAATTCTCACAACTAACCTGAGGTGAGCATGATCCCTGTTTTACATAGGAAGAAGGCCCTACCAAGTAGGAAATGGCAAAACTAGAATCTTGAACTCAAATTTCAAATCTTTTACTCTTTCTACAACAACAAATAATGAGAGAGGTGAGCATGGAGGGAATGAAGTAGAAGAAATAAGAGACTTCCAGGAATTTCTGACATCATGGCCTCTCTACTCTCCTTGTATCCCGTAAGCCGGACCCAGCATCCATTACCACTTCTACAATTTTTTTGTCCAGTCATTAGAGGGTGAGGCTTCATCCTAAAGGAGAGTATAGAGGATGTTGCTTTGGGCAACCTGGTGAGTTCTTTATTCTGTGCATTGAGACATAGAGCACTTTTTTTTTTATTGTCCTTTAAGTGACAGTTTACAGTTCAAGTTAGTTTCTCATGAAAAAATTTATACACACATTGTTATGTGACCCTAGTTGCTCTCCCTATAATGTGACAGCACACTCCTGCTTTTCACCCTGGATTTCCTGTGTCCATTCAACCAGCTCCTGTCCCTTTTTGCCTTCTCATCTCAGTTCCGGACAGGAGCTGCCCATTTAGTCTCATGTGTCTACTTGAGCTAAGAAGCACTCTCTTCACAAGTGTCATTTTATGTTTTATAGTCCAGTCTAATCACAGAGCACATTTTTGTCAAAATATCTGGAGATTCAGGAAGGTTCTTGTCACATCTGACATTATAGAAAATCTATTTTAAAAAAAATGGAAATTATGGCCCAGGACAAGAGAAAAATAATACCTTTTTCAAATCTGTTTTCCTTAGTTTCATTTGTTTAAATCATAAATAAAAGTACAGAAGACTGTAAATGATAATTTCTTTTGAAAGCAAAGACCAGCATGATTAGAATTTTTAAGAGTACCAGCATATTTTCATATTTATAAAAAAATCTTTAAGAGTTTGCCCTACATATTCTTGCCCTATATATTCTTTGAGAGTGGAGACTGTCTCATTCATCTTGAATGCATGGTTTCTGATGTGCTATAGGTGCTTAGTAAATGTTTGTTGGCTGAGGGGAAGGAATTTAAATAGCTGTTTATACTATATCCTCCTTGCCCAGGGAGGGGCCTGAGTTTGTCCATGTAGAGTCATCTCTAGGAGGATGATCCAGCCTTTGAAGCATGGATCAGCACTGGGTGGACCAACTTCAACTTGACTCCAGGCTATAAATTGATTGACATTATCATTAACACCAGCAACAAAGATGTTGTGACCACTAACTGTATACAAGGCTGTCCACCCAAACCCTGCCAGACTCCTAGGGTTGCTATGCTGTTGTTGTTAGCTGCCATCGAGTCGGTCCCTGACTCACGGTGACCCCATGTGTTACAGAGTAGAAATGCTCCATAGGATTTTCTTGGCTGTAATCTTTACAGAAGCAGTTTGCCAGGCCCTTCTTCCACAGAGCTGCTGGGTTGGTTTGAACTGCCAACCTTTAGGTTAGCAGCTGATCACAAACCGCTTGTGCCACCCAGACTCCATAGGGTTGCTATAGGTTTGAGATATCTGAAGGCCAGGCTGGACCTGCTTAGAGATACCATTCAGCTGACTCACCTTTCTACAACTCTTCCTCATCTTCCCCAAAGATGGGTAGGAGCTGGATGAGCCTCTAAGAGACAAGGGTAAGACTTGTACACATATCTGTCCCATAAATTCTTTTCCATGTGGTTACTACATCTTTCCTTGGGACGGCAATTGAAGGACTTTCTTAAATAGCACGCAAAGAATTCAAGACAAAAATGGAGAATTAATAAAAGAGCTTTGTAGGAGAGAGTTATAATCACCAGGAAGCACAGAAAAAGCCTTTTTACCTTATGGAATGGGGACCAGTAGGTCAGTTAATTAGAAAAAAACCAATGGCTATAATGGGGGCTCATTTTAAAAATTATAAATACATAAATTAAACATTTTATTTAAACTTAAAATAAATACGTTATTAATTCAACAATCCTTTGATTGGGCCACTGATTAGAGCTCTGTGTTGTCTTCTTTTCATTAGGCAGACACATATGCAGTGTCTATTATTTCCATTTTTGGTTTATTCTAAATGAAGTGAAAACTTAAGTCATTTTCAGAAGACTGAATACAAATTTTTTTTTTACAATTTTGCTGCCTATCTTTTATAGTTTTCTTGTTCTCACCTAATTCAACAGCAATTTTTTTGTTCTCTATGTATTTATTTATCCTTGTCTTTTCATGTAAGCGAGGTCATCCAATATTTGTCCTTTTCTGATTGACTTTTAAAAACCACATGCCAGTATCATGCCTCTCCGAAACAAACTACTATGTGTTTTTAAAAACAACTCTTCTTTGCATCATTTTATCAGTTTCCGTAATATTTCATTAAATTATATAATTACAAGAACAATGGGCGTAAACAGGTTTGGGAAAGAGTTCAGCTAACTCTTGGAAAATGTACAACTCACTGGTTGGAGCGTTCTTACCTACTTACATTCAGAGTGCTCTTAGGACTCTCAAAGGAAATAGAGACCACTGGTTAATTCTACAGTTTGGCTAACTTGGAGATCGCTTTAGGGTCACTGTTGTTCCTCAACGTAAAGTGTTAATATAATAGTAATGGGGCAGGAAGGAAATATTTTTGTATTCTTGTATGCCTCAGGTCTACTGCATTATTTACTGAGTACCTGCTTTTGTGGTAGGCACTCTGGAGATTCAAAGACACTTTTTTTTTTAATATAATTTACACACAATAAAATTCACATTTTAAAGTGTACAAATCAATGTTTTCTAGTATAGTCACAGGTTTAGGCAGTCATCACCAGAATTTAATTTTAGAACATTTTTATCATCCTCCCAAAAATTCTGTACCCATCAGCAGTCACTTCCCATTCCTCTCCAATACCCATAGCCCTAGGCAACCACTAATCTACTTTCTGTTATATGGATTTGCCTCTTCTAAACACTTCATATAGATGGAATCGCATAACATGGGGTCTTTTGTGTCTGGTTTCTTTCACTTAGCATATGTTTTAAAAGTTCATACATGCTGTAGCATGTATCAGCACTTCTTCCTTTTTATGGCCAAATAATATTCCATTGTATAGATACACCACAATTTGCTTATCCATTCATTAGTTGATGGACACTTGGGTTGTTTCCATTTTTTGACTCTGATTAATAATGCTGCTATGACATTTGTGTAAAAGTTTCATTATGGGCATATGTTTTCAATTCTCTTGGGTATATACTTAGGAGTAGAATTGCTGGATCACATGGTATCTCTTTACTCAACTTTTTGAAGACCTGCCAGACTGTTTTCCACAGTGGCCACACCATTTTAGATTCCCACCAGAAACGTATGAGGGTTCCACTTTCTCCACATCCTCGTCAACACCTGTTATTTTCCATTTCTTTGTTTGTTTTTTAAATTATAGTCATCCTAGTGAGTGTGAAGTGGTGTCTCATTGCAATTTTGATTTGTATTTCAACCTGATGACTAATAATGTTGAGCATCTTTTAATGTGCTTATTGGCTATTTGTATAACTCCTTTGGAGAAATATCTATTCAAATCCTTTACCTGTTTTTGTGTTATTTGTCTCAAAGACCCATCTTTGCTCTAAAGCAGGGTTTCTCAACCTTGGCATTACTGACATGTGGTCTTGACATCAAATATCCTGACTTTAAAAAGAGATGGGGCAAATTACACATAATGATTTCTATTTAATAATGATATGGTAGGCAGGCATCATCTAAACAGAGATGGACTATTTTAACAAGAGAAATATCTCTGTCTGGGGAGCAGTGTCTGAATCCCCTTCATTCCAATCCTCACCTAGTGGCATAGCAGTTGGGAATAAAGACTGTGGAGCTGTCAGAAGATGGCACTTCCTTTCCACTGGTTAATAAAGTGATGCCCTGCCTTCAGAGTCTATTAATTAAGAAGGTAATCAGTGCATGCTTCGAGTTTGCTGTTTGAAACTCAAAGGCCATAAAATCAGAACACGACTCAGAATTCTTTTCTCATAAAGAAATGAATAACAAATTAGGGTCACAGAGCTAGAGTAATCACATTTTGAATGATTTCTCTTGAGCATGCTGTTAATAACCTGTATGTGTTGGGTAAGAAGAATAAGGAAAGGCAAAGTTAATTACTCAGGAAAAGCTTCATCAAGGAATTTTGGTCACATTAGCCTAGGGTTTCCAAACCTTGGTACTTACTATTGACACTTTGGGCTAAATAATTATTTGCTGTGGGGTTGTCCTGTGCATTATAGGATGTTTAGCAACATCTCTAGCCTCTACCCACTAGATACTGGTAGCACCTCCCTCCTCCTCTGGTTGTGACAATCAAAAATATCTCCATAGATTACTAAATGTCCCTATTTGAGAACCACTGTATTAACCATATACATTCCTTCTCACTCCCCAACCCCTATCTGGGACCCTCCAAGGCTTGCTGCTTGAAACTCTGAGACTGAAACATTTCCTACCAGGGCCATCCAGATTTTCCAGGGAAGCATTTGAGAAGAAATTGACTGGATCAAAATTGCTTGTCCAGATAACAAGAAGGGCCCTAATAAAGAACACAGGAAGAAAGTCTAATAAAGCTAAACACTTATATTTAATCCCCACAAAACCCTCCAGGCATTATTAACCTTATTTTATTGCTGAGGAAACTGAGGCTTAAAGAGGTTAAGCAATTTGCTCAAGAACACACAATTCATAATTCAGTAGTGAAGCTAGAAATCTGACAAGAACATTTGTGCATATTGCCTCGGTGAGTGCCTAGATAGCACAGTTACCGTGCTCAGCTGCCAACTGAAAGGTTGGAAGTTCATGTCCACCCAGAGGCGCCTTGGAAGAAAGACCTGGTGATCTACTTGGGGAAAAAAGCAGCCATTGAAAACTCTATGGAGCACAGTCTACTCTGACACCCATGAGGTTGCCATGGGTCAGAGTCGACTGCATGGCAATTTTTTTAAATTTATTTTTTTATATATGCACTTAAAGTGCCAGCCATCTATCTCATAAAGCAAGGTGGCCAATTTTTATCCTTTTTTAAAAATACAATTTTTTATTATGGAGCGTTTCAAGCATATACCAAATTAGATGAAACAGCATATTTCCATTTGTACTGTTCATGTATTCCTCAACTAGCTTCAACAACGATCAACTCAAGACCACTCTTGATTTCTCAACCTCAGCATTCTTTGTTGCGTGTGTCAAGCATGCACAGAAGATAAGGCCAGTGTCTGACTGATTTGACTGGTAAAAATACAATGAGTCACTTTTTTAAGATTTATACAGTGTATTGCTTACATAGACAGCAAAAGAAACAGTAGCCAAAGGTACCAGCCTCCCATGATGTTTGTCCTACACACCAAAAAAGACATCACCAAAACAAAAGGGGCTGGATGACCTCAACTCCCATTGCTGAGGAGGCCATTGTAGATTGCAACTAAGTGGTTTTCCAGTCTGCAGCTCTATACTGAGGGGGATGGAGCAGAAAGTCCTGTACCTTAACAGAACCCAGGAGACAATGAGAAACGGGCTCTTGATAGCCTTCCAGGGGAGATAAGGAGGCGAGTGGGAGATACCTTGGAGCGATTCTTCACATGCCTCCCATCCTATCAAGTTCCCAAAGGATCGCCAAGTGTTTTGCCAAGACTCAGATAAGCTCGGGTTTAAGTCTTTGCCTATGTAACCTGTATGGACATGTTCAAGGCCATCAGAATGCCAGGGCAGAGGCATTCCTCTACAGTGGAAGACTGTCTTATGTATTGTAAGCTGTTTATTTAGCAGCATCTAGTGGCCTCTACCCACTAGATGCCAATAGCGCCCTCCCCCTGAAGTTGTGATGACCAAAAATGTCCCCAGACACTGCTGAATGTACCCTGGAGGGGGGCAAATTTGCACTGAGCCCTGTCCATTCCCCATGTTCAAACAACATATTTCACCACCAAATATTTCAGTATTTATATCTAAAATAAAGGAAGTTTTTAAAAAACAAACACAATATCATTATTATATCTAAAAGTTTTTAACAATTTCTTCATAGCATCCAGACATTGTTCAGATTTCGAATTGTCTCATAAATGTTGCAATTTTTAAAAATTTTTTTAATTGTACTTTAGATGAAGGTTTACAGAACAAATAATTTCTCATTAAACAGTCAGTACACATATTGTTTTATGACATTGGTTAACAATCCCATGACATGTCAACACTCTCC
>NW_004444036.1:9248158-9262011 GCF_000243295.1 Trichechus manatus latirostris | reverse complement strand
CTTGTATCCTGTTCTCTTCATTCTCCCTTGCTCCCGAAGGGGTGAGACCAGTGGAGTATCTTAGATGGCCGCTCACAGGCTTTTAAGACCCCAGCCGCTACTCAACAAGGTAGAATGTAGAACATTGTCTTTATAAACTGTGTTATGCCAATTGAGCTAGATGTTCCCCAACACCATGGTCCCCACAGCCCTCCGCCCAGCAATTCAGTCCCTCAGGGGGTTTGGAAGTGTCTATGGAGCTTCCATGACCTTTCCTTGTACAAGTTGTGCTGGCTTCCCCAGTAGTGTGTACTGTCTTACCATTCACCAAAGTTAACACTTATCTATTTAGTTCTCCCCCATCCCTCATAACCAACAAAGATTGTTACTTTTTGTGTGTAAACTTTTTCATGAGTTTTTACAATAGAGGTCTCATACAATATTTGTCCTTTTGTGATTGACTTATTTCACTCAGCTTAATGTCCTCCAGTTTCATCCATGTTATGAGATGCTTCACAGATTCATCATTGTTCTTTATCTTTGTATAATACTCCATTGTTTTTATGTACCATAGTTTGTTTATCCATTCGTCTGTTGATGGGCATCTAGGTTGTTTCCATCTTTTTGCTATCGTGAACAGTGCTTCAGTGAATATGGGTGTGCATGTGTCTATTAGTGTGACGGCTCTTATTTCTCTGGGATATATTCCCAGGAGTGGGATTGCATTTTGTAGTGCTTTTTTTGTGGTGCTGACGTTTTCTTTGTTCCTCTTACTCTCCTGTGCTGAGTAACTTTTGTTTGTGGATTTTTTTTCACTTCTTTCATTTTTGTAGGTTTTGTTTTTACTGAGACTTTATGTTTTTCTTCTTTATTTTGATGAGTAGGTTTGTTATCTTTCTTTGTGGTTATGTTGAAATTTACCCTTATCTTCCTAGATTTGAATCGGTCTATTATTACTTGGTATCGCTTGACTTCCTCTCTATTAGAAGGTTCTATACCTCCACCATTTAGTCCCTCTTTTATTGTTCTGATGCTGTTGTCATTTACAGATTAACCTCTCTGGTTCCCTATTGTAATTCTTTTGGTTTTGCATAGTCCTTAAGAGTTCATTTCCTAGGTTGGTATCTGGCTAGTACAATCCTGTGTCCTATATTCAGCCTGTGGTCTGATATTGTTTGTTCTCAGATCGAAGGACTTCCTTTAATAAGTCTTGTAAGTTTGGTTTGGTTTTTACATATTCCCTTAATTTCTGTTTATCTGGAAATGACCTAATTTCACCATCATATTTGAATGAGAGTTTTGCAGGATATATCATTCTTGGCTGGCAATTTTTGTCTTTCAAGGTTTTTTATATGTCATCCCATTGCCTTCTTGCCTGCATGGTTTCTGCCAAATAATCCGAGCTTACTCTTACTGTTTCTCCTCTGTATGTGACTTTTAGTTTTTCTCGAGCTGCTCTCAGGATTAAATGTTGCAATTTTTAAAATAAGTTTTTGAATTAGGATCCTTCTACTATAGGCTACACATTGCAATTGATTTATATGTCTTTTAGAACTTGTTTAATCTATAGGTTTCTTACAATTTTTTTGGTTGAAGAAACCGGGTTTGTCCTATAGAATTTCCCACAATCTGGATTTCACTGATTGCACCCCTGTGGTGTCAACATGGTCCTCTGTTCCTTCTGTATTTCCTGTAAATTGGTGTTGGGTCTAGAGGCTTGATCAAATTCAGGTTCTGTTTATTTGGCAGATTACTTCATAGGTGGTGCATGTACTTGTATCGGGAGGCAACGTAAACACTGTCTGTCTTATTGTCATGTTAGCAGTTGTTGATGTTCAATGACGAGATTCAATCATTCATTCTGGGTTATAAAATGGGGATAGTCTAATGCTATCATACCTTCATCATTACTCATTCTAAAATGAGACACTTCCCTTCACCTATTATTGATCACCCGGAGGTACAGTTTGTATAGGAAAGATAAGATAAATGCTTGATTCTGCCCCTCTAGTTCCCGGTTTTCAAAAATAATGTGTTTGTTTCCCAGCATCCTCAAATGGACACAAATGAGGTTTTTGTTTTTTGGTAGGATTATGAACTTGTGGATTTGAACGCATTGGATGAGTTTCAATCCATTGCAGTTCTTATCCTTATTGATGCTTAAACTTTCCCTCTTTAGCTGGTGGGAGTCTTTTCAAGTTAGTACATGAGTCCTTTTGACAATTTGTATCTTTTTCTTTTTTTTAAGGATAATGGAACTCACATATTCACATGAATATTGTTATTTTCACTAGTGGCCTTATAAAGTTGCCATGAAGAAAATTGCAAAAGGATTACTCAAAAAATGTTTTCACCAATAGTAGTATTATATGTGCTGGGGACTGCCATGGTTCAATGCTAATGATGGTTTTGCTCCTTTTGAGTGTCTGCAGTTGAATGGTGGGGTCAGGTTATGCAGATTATTTTGCGGAAATAAAGGATTATTTCTCTTTGAAGGTGTGCTTATCCTATGTTTGCTTACTTGCTTGTTGTTGTGTGCCATTGAGTCAATTCCGACTCATAGTGACCCTGCTCCATAGGGTTTCCAAGGCTGCAGTCTTGACAGCAGCAGATCACCAGGTGGAGTGGCTGTTAGCAGCTGAGCACTTAACCATTGCATCACCAGTGCTCCTTGCTTTCTTGCTTACTCAACAGACTATCTTGTAGCAAGGATAGGATTTGGGTGGAAGATCATTGACTGGATTTATTTCCTCACAAGCAGTAATTAGTAAGCCATTGACATAGCCTCTCACCTGGCACTTTAGTAGACTAGGTGTTTAAAATGATTGCTTTTGGACATATTGAAGATTTGTACTTAGCCAGCTGCTCAGCTTCTTGGGACACATACGCTAATGAAGTTTCTTTCTCTTGATGCAGAGAAAGTAGAGATTCTTGAAAAGAAAGAAAGAAAAGAACCTAACGAGTCCCTGGGTGCCACAAACAGTTAAGCACTTGACGGCTAACCAGATCTGCTTCCAAAAGATCACAGCCTTGAAAACCCTATGAAGTGTAGTTCAATGGCAATCCTTTTTTTTTTTTTTAAATAGTTTGGGAGGAGTCCCTGGGTGATGCAAGTGGTTAATGCACTAGTCTGCTAACCAAAAGGTTGGAGGTTCGAGTCCACCCAGAGGTGCCTCAGAAGAAAATCGGGTGATCTGCTTCCAAAAACTCAACCGTAGAGAACCCTGTGGAGCACAGTTCTACTCTGATACACATGCGGTTGCCACAAGTCAGCGCGGACTCAATGGCAACTGAAACTGGCTTAATAGTTTAATCAAAATCCATGTCTTAATGAAGTCTCTCAAAAGACCAGACTTACTGGTCTGACAGAGACTGGAGAAACCCCAAGAGTATGGCCCCCAGACACCCTTTTAACTCAGTAATGAAGTCACTCCTGAGGTTCACCCTTCAGCCAAAGATTAAACAGGCCCATAAAAAAAACGAGACTAAATGGGCACACCAGCCCAGGGGCAAGGGCACGAAGTCAGGAGAGGGCAGGAAAGCTGGTAATGGGGAACCTAAGGTCAAGAAGGGGAGCGTGTTGACATTGTGGGGTTGGCAACCAATGTCATAAAACAATATGTATATTGTTTAATGAGAAGCTAGTTTGCTCTGTAAACCTTCATCTAAAGTTTTAAAATTTTGTAAATAAATAAAGTCTCTCATCAACTCTGCTTCACCACAGTGGTTCTGAATTTTTTAAAGTCCTAATGCTGCATCCCAGGCCAATTAAACCAGAACTTCTTCAGAGTAGGAACCAGATACTGGTGGGTTTGAGAGCTCCCCAGGTGATTCTAATGTACCTCCAAGGCTGAGAACTTTGTGAAGTGAAGCAGAGATGAGGACAGACTTCATTAAAACATGAACTTGTTAGGCTAACACAGAAAGTGTTAGGCTTTCCTTTTTCAAAAATAAGCTATTTGACATACTTGTGGGCTTATTATTCAGAGATCTACATTTCACTCACAGAGAAGAGAACCTGCTTCATCCACTTCTGCTCGTATACAGAGGAAGAACCTGTCCAATGTTACTTTTTGGAAGATTTTTTTGAGGATGTGGAGACATCATCTTGAATGTGTGTTTCACGATGACATTCTCCCCTGGCACATACCGAATGAGTCGAATATGAGATTTATAGAAGCTCAATAAAAGGTTTTATCTAGCTAGGTTGTATCATTAAATGTCAAACAAACTAAATGAAAAGCTTTCAACATGAAAGCTATCCAAAGATAGCAAGACGAGCAGAACATGGGAAATGCTGAGATACAGAGCAGCATGCAATGAGCGGGCACTTTGATGTTCGAGAGACCTGAGTTTGAAACTTGACTCCACCACTGGCCAGCTGTCTGACCTTGGGCAAATCATTTAACCTCACCGAGCTTCAATGTCATTATCTGCAAACCAGGCATAGTGCCTATGCCTGACACTTAGTAGGATTTCATGGATTAGTAAATATTGCACTTGGCAGCTAACCGAAAGATTGGCGGTTCAGACCTGACCAAGAGAAAAACATCTGGCAATCAGCTCCCGTAAAGATCACAGCCTAGAAAACCCTATGGGGCAGTTCTACTCTATCACATGGGGTTGCTGTAAGTCAAAAATCGACCTGATGGCAGCCAACAACAATAATATTACGGACAATGTATTGATTAGAATATATGGAGATAACAGGTCCAGCTCATGCCAAAAAAGGTGTGGTAGGTAGCTAAGGGTCCCCCAAAGATGTCCAAGTCCTAATCCCCAGAACCTCTGAATCTGTTACCTTACATGGCAAAAGGGACTTTACAGATGTAATTAAGTTAAAGATCTTGAGATAGAGACAATATCCTAGATTATCCAGTGGGCCCAATGTAATCACAAGGGTCTTTTAAGTGAAAGAGGGAGGTAGGAGAGTTAGAGAAGGAGACTTGAGGACAGACACTTGAGGTTAGAATGATACTATTGCTGGCTTTGAAGATGGAAGAGGGCCATGAGCCAAGTAATGTGGGCAGACTCTAGAAGGTGGAAAAACAAAGAACCAATTCTCCCCTCGAGCTGCCAGAAGGAATGCAGCCCTACCAATACATTGATTTTAGCCTAGTGAGACCCATTCAGACTTTTGACCACCAGAATTGTAAGATGATAAATTTGAGTTGTTTTAAGTCACTAAGTTTGTGGTAATTTGTTACAACAGCAATAGGAAATTAATACAGAAGATTAAACTGAACACTTCCTGAGCACTCATAGATTCCAACTACAGATTTTGCAGGATGAAGAGCCACCTTGGTGACCATGTCATTCGAAATCTATTAGTATAAAGCCCAAGAGTTGTAATAGTAGTTTACTTGTGAATGAATTTATCCAGCATGGCATCAGATGGTCTTGATCACTCACTTGCCCATCAAGCCCATGCATTTGTACCAAATTCAGTAGGCCCTAGGTAAAATCCTGCAGTATTTGCTGCAGTATGGCAAATTGTATCTGGTGGGAAAGCAAGAGGGAAGAAAACTGGTTATGGCAGATCAATAACCAAGAAAGATCAGTCTTAAGCCCATCAGCAGATGAATGGATAAACAAACTATGGTGCATACACACAATGGAACGCTACGCAACGATAAAGAACAATGATGAATCTGCAAAGTATCTCACAACATGGATGAATCTGGAGGGCATTATGCTGAGTGAAATAAGTCAATCACAAAAGGACAAATATTGTATGAGACCACTACTGTAAAAGTTCATGAAAATGTTTACACACAAAACGAAACAACCCTTGATGGTTACCAGGGAAGGAAGGGTGGAGGTGGAAAAACACTAAATAGAAAATAGAAAAGTGGTAACTATGGTGAAGGGTGAGACAGTACACAATACTGGGGAAGCCAGCACAACTTCTACAAGGCAAGGTCATGGAAGCTCCATAGACACATCCAAACTCCCCGAGGGACTGAATTGCTGGGTGGAGGGCTGTGGGGACCGTGGTCTCAGGGAACATCTAGCTCAATTGGCATAATATAGTTTATAAATAAAATATTCTACATTCTACTTTGGTGAGTAGCATCTGGGGTCTTAAAAGCTTGTGAGCGGCCATCTAAGATACTCCACTGGTCTCACCCCATCTGGAGCGAGGGAGAATGAAGAAAACCAAAGACACAAGGGAAAGATCAGTCCAAAGAGCTAATGGACCACAACTACCACGGCCTCCACCAGAATGAGTCCAGTACAACTAGATGGTGCCTGGCTACCACCACCTACTACTCTGACAAGGATCACAATACAGGGTCCTGGACAGAGCTGGAGAAAAATGTAGAACAAAATTCTAACTCACAAAACGACCAGACTTACTGGCCTGACAGAGACTGGAGAAACCCTGAGAGTATGGCCCCCGGACACCCTTACAGCTCAGTGATGAAGTCATTCCTGAGGTTCACCCTTCAGCCAAAGATTAGACAGCCCCATAAAACAAAACGAGACTAACGGGGCACAAGCCCGGAATAAGGACTAGAAGGCAGGAGAGGACAGGAAAGCTGGTAATGGGGAACCCAAGGTCGAGAAGGTGAGAGTGTTGACATGTCGTGGGGTTGGCAACCAATGTCACAAAACAATATGTGAACTAATTGTTTAATGAGAACCTAGTTTGTTCTAAAGTACAAAAAAAAAAAAGAAAGAATTCCTTGACATTGAACATTTTGAAAAAAAAATTCTTCATATTGGTTTCATGTGGAAATATTTTGAAATATACTGGGTTAAATAAAATACATTATTTAAGTTAAAAAAAAAAGAAAGACTACTCTTTAGGAGCGTCTGAAGAAGTGTAACTTAGTTCAACCATTTGGAGGACGATTTGATAATTGATATAAAAAAACATGTATCAAAAGCCTTAAAAAAGCAAGTACTCTGACTCAGCAATTCTACTTGTAGGAAAATTTATCCTAAGGCAAAAACCTTAGAAAATCTGAATATTGTTCACCTGCTTATAAAAGACAAACCAAAACAACCATTCATGGTTCCCATAATTGCACATAGAATACCGCTTGGGGAGACTGAAGGGAGACAGCAGTATATCCTCTTAGGTTGAATAATTAAGACTGGCAGGTATTTCTACTGGTCGTTGCTTGGTCTAGACTTGAACCTGGCTAGATTATTAACGTCCAAGGTCATGAGTCACCTTTGCTACATTTGATCTTTTTCATTAAAATCACCAAAATGATTATTGTGACGAACATTTCCAACGTTAAGTCTGTGCCTGGCCTTTTCCATGTATCATAAACTATCATTCCATTCTGTGGATTAAATAAATTAAAATGGCATATGTGCATGAAATTGAGCCATTAAGTGTTTAAAATTATGTATATTCTTACTTATTCACTGACATTCGGATAATATGTTTGGCATTCAAAAATTGTGAATCCAAATTATCCCCAAATCCAAGTGAGAAATCTTTATTCATTTTGTTGTTGTTGTTGTATTATCTGTTTCAGCCAAATGTTTGGACTCAAACCCCATCAAAGAGGGACCAAAATTTACACAGCATTCTTGAGTATGATGATGGCTGCATTGGGAGTTTTGATTAAACTGTGCTACATGTGTGATTATTCTTGTAAACAGAAGATTAGATATTAATTAGACAATAAGTGATTGTAAAACACTTAGAAAATAAAAGTGTTTATAAATACTACCAAGTAATAGCAACAATAATTCTTTACTGACTACAGAGCTGCTAATGTCAATAAGAATGATTTATTCCAGCTAAGGGCAACTTAATTTATGCAAAAAAGCTGCCATCAAATCTGTTTTGCTACAGCAAAATAAAATATGATATTATATATATGACTGATTTTATCATCAGTATTTAGATAAATACATTCCATTTTGATAAAAAAATAAAATAAGGAAACATCTCTTTTAGGCCCTTCACAAACACGGGCATTATGAGTGCTAAGAATTAGAGCCCCTACTGCCCAACTCTCTGACTTACGTCAAATGTTTATTTCTTTTAAACATAAGATGTAAGATGATGTTTCATTAGCAGTATTTCATTTATGCAGTAGGCAGTCGGTTTGCCATGTCTGGTATGTCCAATTGCCTTATGACTGTTCTTAGACTCAATAAATATTGGTTGAGTGAATGTCAATTCTTTCTGGTTACTATAGAAGTTGGAAAAAAAAGAAAACCCATCTTAAGAATAAAGTAAAGCACTTTCATTCTGTCTTCTCGATTTTTTTCCAAAAAACAAGTTTTGAAGCTCTGAGACTACTTTTTTTCCCACAGATTTCTTTTTTAAATTTTGTTGTTGTTGTTGAGAATATACACAGCAAAACATACACCAATTCAACAGTTTCTACATGTACAATTTAGTGACATTGATCACATTCTTTGAGTTGTGCAACCATTCTCACCCTCCTTTCCTAGTTGTTCCTCCCTCATTAACATAAACTCACTGCCTGTAAGGTTCCTATCTAATCTTTTGAGTTGCTGTTGTTAGTTTGATCCCTTACAGATAGTCCTTGAAAGAGCATAATGCTCAAGGCAGACCTAGCTAAACTATTGTTCGGGCTTAAGAAGACTTCAGGGGATATTTTTGGCTTAAGGTTTAAAGATTATTTCAGGGCAATAGTTTCAGGGGTTCATCCACCTTCCATGGTTCCAGGAAGTCTGGAGTCCATGAGAATTTGAAATTCTGTTCTACATTTTCCCCCTTTTGATCAGGATTCTTCTATGGAATCTTTGATCCCCGAGATTACTTATTATGTCTGGCCATTATTTTTCTCTCTAGTGGTCTTGACAGGATATGGGCCTGTATTAGCCTTGCTCTTTACCATTGGTGAATCTGGCAATGCATCTCTGTTAATTTTTCTGTCATAAGCACATTCTAACACCTACAGTGAGTCCAAGTCCGTGGTTGCACAGATATGAAATGAACTGAATGAATACAAGTGAAGAATGCTTCATGTTACATGAATTCAGTAGAAAAGGGGTGATGGGGTTATGCTGGATGATGAGATAAGCATGAGCTAGCTCAACAACCTTGTTAATCAAGCAAATCTAACTATATTAAAGAGGGAGGCAGTATAGTTTGCTGGGAAAGAGGGTTGGACTTTAATTCAGGAGACCTAGGTTCAAGTGATACTTCTGCCACTTACTGTGTGACATTGGTCAAGTCACCTAACCTCTAAATCTGTTTATTCATTTGAAAATTTTCAGTATTAAAACATGTCAATCTCAGAGTGCTATTATGATAGATTTCATTGTGTAAAAGCACCAAGTGAGGGATGAAATGCTTTATGCTGCAAAATGTTTTTATTAGCATTATTTCCCTGGAGTGGGTGAAAAGGATTTATGCACTGGTTTCATTACTTAGTATGGTGGAATTTTTTCTAGAGTATGTCAGCTTTTAGGCCCAAACCTTAAACCACACATGGACAAGTGGGAATGCAGTTTGAAATAGAGCTGTGAAAGTAACAAAATTCTATAGGAGGCAATAATGGTTTCTAGGAAATGTTAAATTCTTCTGTCGACTTTACCCTGTTTTTTTTCCATCTCCCTTACTTCCTTGTAATAAATTCCTTGTTTGGTAAATCTGAGGCAGTGAGGAAAAAATGAATAAAAAGAAAAAGGAAACATGGAAGAAACAGTGGAGTCAGGAGTGATGAAATGAAGGAAGTTTTACGTGTGGCCTTTTTGATAAATATTAAGAGTGATATAATATATGTAAGGGCATACAGGAGCCCTGGTGATGCAGTGGTTAAGAGCTATGGCTGCTAATCAAAAGGTTGGCAGTTCGAATCCACCAGCCGCTCCTTGTAATCCTATCGGGCAGTTCTACTCTATCCTATAGGGTCACTATGAGTTGGCATCAACTCGACAGCAATGGGTTTGTTTTTTTTGGTTAGGGGCATACAGATTATAGTTAAATAATTTTTAAAATTTAGTAAGGTTGTCCTAACATTATTATACCATGGATATAAAATCTCTAGCAGTACGCCTAGATTAAAGATTGGAAAATAGAAGAGAAGAGAAGAGAAAGTTATTTTTAAATAAGAGAAAGCTTGAAAGTAGCCTTGATGGCACAACGGTTAAGCCCTTGTTTGCTAACCAAAAGGTTGGGTGTTCAAACCCACCCATCAGCTCCTTGGAGAAGGAGAAAGACCTGGAGATCAGTTTACGGAAATGTTACAGCCTACATCTGACTGAGACTGGATAAACCCCCTAGAGTATGGCCCCTGGACACCCTTATAGCTCAGTAATGAAGTCATTTCTGAGGTTCACCCTTCAGCCAAAGATTAGACAGGCCCATAAAACAAAACAAGACTAATGGGGAACAACAGTCCAGGGACAAGGACTAGAAGGCAGGAGGGGACAGGAAAGCTGGTAATAGGGAACCCAAGGTCAAGAAGGGAGAGTATTAACCATAGTCATAAAACAATTTGTGTATTAATTGTTTAATGAGAAACTTGTTTGCTCTGTAAACCCTCATCTAAAATACAAAAAAAAAAAATTACAACCTAGAAAACCCTACAGAGCGGTTCTATTCTGTCACGTGGGATTGCTATGAGTCGGAATTGACTTGATAGCACCTAACAACAACTTTAAAAACTAGGCTAAAAGATATTTATATACAGTGTTATGACTCATTTTTATCCACCTGTGATGAGGCTATGGAAGGTATTGCGGCATAAGAAACAGATAATATTAGAACTTTATGATGGGGCACTGGAATGGTGTCTTGTTTGAGATGTCCCCAGAAGTAGACCATGACACAAAGACTCAAATACAAGAAGTTTACTTGGGAGTTTACTCTAGGAACCACCCATGGAGGGGTTGGACAAGTGAGACAAGGAAAGGAAGGCAACCGATACAGAGTGCACTGTCAAGCAAAGACTGGTACGGGCAATTGGCACGTAATACCACTGGGAAACTCTGGGAGTCTGTGTAGGTCATGCAATTCAGAGTTATCCCATTTGAGGGCAGAGGGAACTGGGGTATTTATGCACCAACTCCCATTAGTCATCTGTTGAGAGCTCTTTGGAGTGTGGGATGTTAATACTCTGGCCTAATTCTCTGACCTGCTTCATTGGTGGGGGTTGGGCAGGAAGGGGTTTCCAATGGCCAGAGAAAGTCCTTCAGCAGAGAGATGCACGTTTCACAATGGTAAGGCAGGGCTCAAACAGTATCTGTTACAAATAGATTATTTTAGTTCTTTAGTGCGGATCTTTAGGAATGGTATTTTCAACAATTTACTATTGTAGATATAAAGACCACTTGTAGAAAGAATGATGACTACACGTCATTTGTAGGTCTCTTCCAAGCTAAAGTGACATCTCTATGGCTTGGTTCCCTCATCTGGAAAGTGAGGCAACTACACCTATTTGATTAGGTGTTATAGGGATTACAGGTAGTCCATGATAAACACCTACCCCCCCACCAACCAGTTGCCATTCGGTAGATTCCAACTCATGACGACCCCACAAGTGTCAGAGTAGAATGGTTCTCCATAGGGTTTTCAATGGTTGATTTTTTATTTTTTAATTGTACTTTAGATGAAGGTTTACAGAACAAATAGTTTCTCATTAAACAGTTAGTACACATACTGTTTTATGACTACGGTTAACAACCCCACGACATGTCAATACTGTCCCTTCTCAACTTTGGGTTCCCTATTACTAGCTTTCCTGTCCCCTCCTGCCTTCTAGTTCTTGTCCCTGGACTCGAGTGCCCTATTAGTCTTGTTTTATTTTATGAGGCTGTCTAATCTTTGGCTGAAGGGTGAACCTCGGGAGTGTCTTCATTACTGAGCTAAAAGGGTGTCCGGAGGCCATACTCTCAGGGTTTGTCCAGTCTCTGTCAGGCCAGTAAGTCTGGTCTTTTCTAGTGACTTAGAATTTTGTTCTACATTTTTCTCCCCCTCTGTCCGGGACCCTCTGTTGTGATCCCTGTCAGAGCAGTCAGTGATAGTAGCCGGGCACCATCTAGTTGTACTGGACTCAGTCTGGTGGAGGCCCTGGTAGTTGTGGTCCATTAGTCTTTTGGTCTAATCTTTCCCTTGTATCTTGTTTTCTTCGTTCTCCCTTGCTCCAGACGGGGTGAGACCAGTGGAGTATCTGAGATGGCTGCTTACAAGCTTTTAAGACCCCAGACGCTACTCACCAAGGTAGAAAGTAGAACATTTCCTTTATAAACTATGTTATGCCAATCGACTTAGATGTTCCCTGAGACCATGGTCCCCACAGCCCTCAGCCCAGTAATTCAGCCCCTGAGGGAGTTTGGATTTGTCCATGGAGCATCCATGACCTTACTCTGAACAAGTTGTGCTGGCTTCCCCAGTATTGTGTACTGTCTTACCCTTCACCAAAGTTACCACTCATCTATCGTCTATTTAGTTCTTCCCCCACCCCTCCCATCCCTGGTAACCAACAAAGATTGTTACTTTTTGTGTGTAAACTTTTTCATGAGTTTTTACAGTAGAGGTCTCATGCAATATTTGTCCTTTTGTGATTGACTTATTTCACTCAGGGTAATGTCCTCCAGTTTCATCCATGTTATGAGATGCTTCACAGATTCATCATTGTTCTTTATCATTGCATAATACTGCACTGTGTGTATGTACCATAGTTTGTTTATCTATTCATTTGTCGATGGGCATCTAGGTTGTTTCCATCTTTTAGCTACTGTGAACAATGCTGCCATGAACATGGGTGAATGAATATGTCTATTCGTGTGACGACTCTTACTTCCCTAGGATATATTCCTAGGAGTGGGATTGCCGGATCATATGGTATTTCTATTTCTAGCTTTCTAAGGAAGCGCCATATCATTTTCCATTATGGTTGTATCACTTTGTATTCCCACCAGCAGTGCATAAGAGTTCTGATCTCCCTGCAGCCTCTCCAACATATGTTATTTCCAGTGTTTTTGATTCGTGCCAGTAATGCCGGGGTGAGATGGTATCTCATTGCGGTTTTAATTTGCATTTCTCTAATGGCTAGTGATAGCAAGCATTTCCTCATGTGTCTGTTGGCCGCTTGAATGTCTTCTTTGGTAAAGTGTCTGTTCATTTCCTTTGCCCATTTTTTAATTGGATTATTTTTTGTTGTTGCTGTAGAGGTATTGGATTTTCCTGTAGATTTTAGAGACTAGACCTTCGTCAGACTTGTAATGTCAAAAAATTTTTTCCCAGTCTGTAGGTTCTCTTTTTACTCTTTCGGTGAAGTCTTTTGATGAGCATAAGTGTTTAATTTTTAGAAGATACCAGTTATCTAGCTTACCTTCTGGAGTTTGTGTGTTGTTGGTTATGGTTTGTATCCTGTTAATGCCATGTATTAGGGCCTCTACCGTTGAATTTTTTCTTTTATGAACTTTATAGTTTTTGGCTTTATATTTAGGTCTTTGGTCCATTTTGAATAAGTTTTTGTGTCTGGTGTGAGGTATGGGTCCTGTTTCATTTTTTTGAAGATGGACATCCAGTTTTGCCAGCACCGTTTGTTAAAAAGACTGTCTTTTCCCCATTTGATGGACTTTGGGCCCTTGTCAAAGATCAGGTGACCGTAGGTGGATGGATTTACATCTAGGTTCTCAATTCTGTTCCATTGGTCGATGTATCTGTCATTGTACCAGTACAAGGCTGTTTTGACTACCATAGCTGTATAGTAGGTTCTGAGGCCAGGTAGTGCGAGCCCTCCAACTTCCTTCTCTTTCTTCTTCAATAGGGCTTTACTTATCCAGGGCTTCTTCTCTTTCCTTATAAAGTTAATGATTAGTTTTTCCATCTCTTTAAAGAATGTTGTTGGTATTTGGATCGGGATTGCATTGTGTTTGTAAATTGCTTTGGGTAGAATTGTCATTTTCACAATGTTGAGTCT
>NW_004444036.1:9240316-9248058 GCF_000243295.1 Trichechus manatus latirostris | reverse complement strand
TGATCCTTTTTATTTCAGTTGGGTCTGTTGTAATGTCCCCCATTTCATTTCTTATTGGGTTATTTGCGTCCTCTCTTGTTTTTCTTTTGTCAGTCTGGCCAGTGGTTTGTCAATTTTGTTGATTCTTTCAAAGAACCAACTTTTGGTTTTGTTGATTCTTTCTATTGTTTTTCTATTCTCTATTCATTTATTTCTGCTCTTATCTTTATTATTTCCTTTCTTCTAGTGGCTGTGAGCTTTTTTTTGCCGTTCTCTTTCTATTTATTTGAGTTCTGTAGTTAATGTTTTGATTTTCTCCCTTTCTTCTTTTTTGATGTGTGCATGTATTGCTATAAATTGTCCTCTGAGGACTACCTTTGCTGTGTCCCAAAGGTTTTGGGATGATGTGTTTTCATTCTCGTTTGATGCTAGGAATTTTTAAATTCCATCTCTGATTTCTTCTGTTACACTGTGGTTTGTAAGCAGGGTGTTATTCAGTTTCCATGTAATTGATTTTTTTTCCTTGCTTTTCCTGTTGTTAATTTCTACTTTGATGGTGTTGTGGTCAGAGAAGATATTTTGTATTATCTCAACATTTTGGATCTTGTTGAGGATTGCTCTGTGGCCTAAGATGTGATCTATTCTGGAGAACATTCCTCAATGGTTGATTTTTTGGAAGTAGATTGCCAGGCCTTTCTTCTGAGGCCCATCTGGGTGGACTCGAACCTTTAATATTTCAGTTACCAGCCAAGTGCATTAGCCATTTGCAGCACCCAGGGACTCCAATAAGCACCTAGTATAGTGCTAAGAAAATAAAAGGAGCTCAATAAATGGCAGAAATAATAAAGATGGTGATTGTTAGGAGCAGTACTGATGCAAAGGTTACAAGACTGAGGCGCTCTGTCCCTTAGTGTTTCCTGGGAGTTTTCTGAACAGCCTCCTCCAACACGTTTTCTCTGCCTCTGCTAACTGGAGATAGGTCTCTGCCTGGGGAGATAGGTCTCTTTCCCAGCTTTTTCCTCAGTATCAGCTTTCTTGTTTCCTCTCACTGAGTCCCCTGCACCTTTCCATTTGCTCACTTGCCTGCCCCATCCCTCATGTCTAGCCTTTGACACCTTTCAGGTGGGGGTGGATAGGTGTAATGTTCATTCTTATCTGACTAAAGAAGTAATATGTGCTCATTTTTGCATACTTGTTGTAGAGATAAAACATAAAAAGAAAACAACAACAACAAAAAAAATCCCATAACCCCACAGTTGAAAGCTTTCACTGTTAACATCTTGATATATTTCCCTCCAGTGCTTTTCCTATGCGTGTACATATTACATAGGAGCCTTGGTAGCATAATGGTTAAGCACTAGGCTGCTAACTGAAACACTGGTGGTTTCAAGATACCCAGCGGCTCCACAGGAGAAAGACCTGACAATCTGCTCCTATAAAGATTACAGCCTAGAAAACCCTATGGGGCAGTTCTACTGTGTCACATGTGATTGCTATGAATTGAAATTGACTCAATAATACCTAACAACAACATATTACATAATTGAGATCATTTTTTAAAATCATAATTTATAGTCTGCTTTTTTCATCTGGCAGTATAATGGTTACATGTTCCCATAACATTAGAATTTCTTCAAAATCGTGACTCTTAATGCATGTCCAATGCTATATTATATGGATATATTTTATTTTTATTTTAACCATTCCTGCTATTGCTCTAAATTATCTCTCTCTTTTTTTGCCTTTTATAAATAATTATGCATTAAGCATCTTTGTACATAAATCTTTGTGTCTTCTCGGATTATTTCTTTTGGGATAAATTCCCAACTGTAACCATTCCCATAATGATTTCATCAAAACATTTTCATCACCCCAATCAACTTCCTCATACTATCACTTTATTGTCACCCTCCCCCTACCTGTAAACCCTAGAGGGTTGTGGAATATTTAATTCCATAGTGTGGAATTAACTGGTCATTCTCAGTTATTCATCTTGATAGCATTAAAAGGCTCCAAGTTAAAATAATCCATCTGGATATTATTAAAGAGAAGTTCCCCAATCAGGCTGCAGTAGCAACCAAGACTCTGGTCATCAGAGTGGGTGGATCTGGTAAGGACCTCTCTCACATTCGTACTTGAAAGAATCTAGCTCGGCCATTAGGACCGCCAAAATATGCTGAGGTTCAACCACTGGACTGTGGAGAGAGGGGTGGGAAGAAGCCAGGACTCGGCTGGAGTAGGATTAGTGGGAATGGAATTCATTCTAGAGGTTCAAGGACTTGGGATGAATACGTGTCGAGTGTGACTTGAACTTAGTACAAAGTGGCACTCATAGCTTAGTGTCTGACAGATGACACAATGAAGATATTTATCCCTAGGCAGAGGCAACATCTCGGTTCAACGGGGCAGGGAGGATGAGGACGGGAGAGAGGGGCACCTGCCCACTTTGAGACAGAAAAGGAAAGCAGCCTGGCTGAGGGGGGACAAGGGCATGGTCCAGGCTCTTGGGCAAAAGGGGCTCACAAGAAGCCAGCTAGACATTAGGACTCTGCTAAATGGGCAGGTGACCAGGTGAGTCTCCCATTCTGAGAGGACCAATTAGGTACCTGATGGGCAGCTCAGTGGCCCTGACCACAGTGGCGGAATATGGGGTCAGATGCCTTTCAATGGAAACATGTGGTTCTAAAGTAGTGGTTCTCAGACTCTTCTTAGCATGTGTCAGAATCATCTGGAGGATTTATTAACGCACAGATTCCTGGGCTCCACCCCCTGAGCTTCTGATTCAGTAAGTCTAAAATGGGGAGTGAGAATTTCTAACAAGTTCCCAAGACTGCTGCTGCTGCTGCTCCTCCGGGACTACATTTTGAGAACCACTGCTCTAAGGCAAAGAATACAACAATCTCACCCCCACACAGGGATGGATTACCCAATAAGCAAGGTACGCACGGGCCCATTTGTGCCTTCCCACCAATCTGCAGTGCACAGTTTCATCTTTGATATGGTGAAACCCATTAAGCCTGTGTGTACCTTGCTCAGTGCAAATCGGTGCATACCATGCTTGGTGGGAAGGGGGCTCCTAAGTATATTGCAGGGTTTGGTAGAGCTAAACCTGCAGCTTCAGGTGTTTTGAGCTTCTAGGACGGCAGATGGAGTAGGAAGAAACTGACCCCTTTTCAGGTGACCCAGGTGTCATTGGAATTCTCTGAATCACTGGAATTCCCTCAGGCATAAGTAATAATACTGTCAAGTGGTGTCACTCTGATTTAAAATGGCAGGAGCTATAACTGTCCAGCGGTGTAAATCTTTGCTTGCAGAATCTATATTTTCCTTCCTCTTTTAGGGCTATCCTTGTTTGCTTATTTGAGAAGCTATAAAAATAACATCTCCTTACATTGTCATAGTACATTCTAATTTGCAAAGTGCTTCACGTGCTGTCTCCTTTGATTCCCACAGCTCCATAAGGGAGGCAGGGCTGGGATTTTTATCCCATCCTTTGGACTAGTGGTTTCTAACAAGTTCTCAGATAATGCTGATGTTGATGCTGCTGGTCCCAGGCCACACTTGCATAAAAACCACTGCTATAGATACAAATGAAAGATTTAGAAGTCCAGGGACTTGTCTGAAGGGGACTCCTACCGAGGTGCTTTTTCTACTACACCATTTGCATCTCTGCTCCCTCCCCCTCAATTCCTCCAACCCCAGCTCCACCACTTAAAAGCTGTGAGACTCTGAGCAATTACTCTAAGTTGCAATTTCCTCACCTATAAAATGGTTGTAATAATAGGATCTACGGAGCGCTGGTGGCACAGTGGTTAAGAGCTACTGCTGCTATCCAAAAGGTCTGCAGTTTGGCAGTTCGAATCCACCAGCCGCTCCTTGGAAACCCTATGGGGCAGTTCTACTCTTCCCTATAGGGTAGCTATGAATGGGAATCAACTCGACGGCAACAGGTTTTTTAATAGGATCTACCTCTTGAGGGTCTTATAAAGATTAAACAGCATCTAGGTAAAGTATTTAACACTGTGCCCTGTGCTTAATAAATGCTAGCGATTATCGTGGGTTTTTTAAATTAATGTTTATTAAAAGTGCCATTTCACTAGAGCAAATACCTCTGTAAGCTCTTTTCTTTGAATGCGTGTCTTTAGAACCAAAAAAAAAACAAAACAAAAACCAAACCCGTTGCCGTCGAGTCGATTCGGACTCATCGCGTCCCTATAAGACAGAGTAGAACTGCCCCATAGGGTTTCCAAGGAGCGGCTGGTGGATTCGAACTGATGATCTTTTTGGTTAACAGGTGAACGCTTAATCACTGCGCACCCAGGGCTCCTTCTTCAGAACATCTCTCTTAAGATGTAGATATTCCTGGACGGTTTAGACCTTAAGGCACATCAGTCTTTAGCACCCCCTCTGGAACGTTTCTCTGATCGCCAGGAGCATTTGGCTGAGAGCAGGGTGCTTAGGCTATAGGACCCAAAATTGGTAAAATGGGAGCAGAGGGATAACACACCAGTGCATGGAATAGTGTATTGACGGGCAGACAAGAGCAAAACTTCCTTGAGGAATCTCGAATAGCTGGGAAGGGGAAGTGGCTGATGGAGAAAGCGATTGAGGAGGGCAGCCAGAGCGGGGAGGCAGGCTGTCAAAAACTACCTCCTCCAAAGCTCCTCCTAGGGCAGCCCCAGAGGAAGGCTCCAGGGCTACACCAGGCCCCAGGGAATCTTAGTGCTAGAGCTGCGTGCAGCCTAGGGGGTGAACACCCAGGTGCCCACCGTGAATGCCTGAGAACCCCTCCGAGGCCAGCCAGCAACTGGAGGCGCCGTGGGTTTGGGCTCAAAAGTGGCATTGTCTTCAGGGTGACTCTTATTTGGCAACTATTCTGACTACAGCACATTCTCCTCTCGTGCCAAGGGCGTGGTCCTTTCTCAGTGGAGGTCTGCTCTGTTCTTCTCGAGCCGTCCAGGGCCCCTCAGGAAGCGGGTTCATCTTATCTGGGTAGTGCAGCCCGGGTCCCTTGCCCAGGATGGCCCGAGACCTTTGCAACTGAATTAAACAGAAGAAACAAAAGCAGCAAGTTCAGGCCCCGTGGGCACCGCCGGCCAGCCAATGGGGCGCAGCCGCTCCCCGGCGGAGTGGTACTATGATGACAGTAGCCAACCAGCGCGCTCCAAACAAATGAGGATACTGTATCCCGCACCCGCCGCTCCAGACCCGGCTGGTTGTTATAGTGATAAACTGAGGCCTTGCCTCTGGCTTCTCCTGGAAAGAAAGGGGGGGGGAACCCCTTTACTGCCCCTAGTGAAGACAAAAAGAAGGGAAGAAGAAGGGGGATGGGTAGAGGAGACAAAAATACGTGACAAAGAAAACATTCTCTGTCTGCGAGGAGACTCAGAGAGTGTAGAGCTGGAGGGAGCGTTTGCTGGCCATGCCAGTACTCACCACTGATGCTGAGTCAGAAACAGGTATCCCAAAATCCCTTTCCAATGAGCCTCCCTCAGAAACCATGGAGGAAATAGAGCACACATGCCCACAGCCTCGACTGGTAAGTAAAGACAAAGGATGCAAATGTATGCGTGGCTATGGCACAAAAGAGTTCCTTAGGCTCCCGCAGCCAGCGTGGAAAACGATGCTTCGGGGATTTTCATGTAAATGAAATGTTGCTACCGCCTAATCCTTCTCAGCTGTTTAGACTTCGCCTCTCTACTGGGCGCTGCTCTCAGTTTACAAAGCATTATTGTATTGGCTAGGTCGGAAATGGTCTGCTTGGGATCGGCTGTGTTTTTGTACCTTGGGAGGAGGGGATGGCTTTTTTCCTTGTAGGTGGATTTTCGTCTGGAGAGGGGGGAAAAGAGCCCTTCAGCGTAATTTACAAATGGGGTTTTCTTCGCAAAGCTTGGGGAACAGTCCCTTGTTAAGTTCAAAATCCTAGCTAAGGAATGATACTGTCCTCAACTGATTTGTGTGCCTAATGCCAATTTTGGACAAAAGAGAACGACATGGGATGCAAAAACTTCCTTCATTCATTTGACAATTTAAAAATAAATAAGAGCCCCTCAGTGATGCCTTTAGAAACACCGTGCATTTTCAATGAATTGTAAAAATCTCCGGAGGGTGCTGTGAGGGTTTCTCTTCAGGGTGTGGGAATCTGGGGGAGCTACATTTATTTAGAAAGGTGCTGCATATGTTTAATAACGAAAGTGTGGGAACGGTGCGCTCAGACCCAGTCTCAGGGAATGGAAGCGCTCCCTTCCATCTCAGTAACTGGCTTCCCAATTTGATCAGTTTCCCTGCCACTGCTCATGATCCCCTAAGTAGATGTGGAAGTTTGTTCCCGACCATCTCAACGTGTGTCTTCAAGAAATCAAAAACACCAAAGGTGTGGTGGGTTTTCTGTGGTCTAAAGTCTTGTGCAACTTGGAGAGACCTCTCTTCGAACCCCCAAATCTAAGAGACACACTATTTCGAATCTGTCTAGCGATTTTCCTGCACCCAAGTTCTAAGGTGGAATCTTTTGATTGGTTGTGGAGTTTAACCCTGGGAAGAGGTTTTGTTTTTTTTTTTTAAGGATTGTGTGATGTGGCATTTTCTGTGACACCCCCAAAATAAGAGCCCACAAACTGGAAGGCCAGCCCATTATGGAAATGTTATTTCTTAAAAGGGTTAGCAAAGGTTGAAAGGCAGGCGTAGAACAACCTCCTAAAAAACAAAAAAACAAAGGAAGTTATATTAGAACTCAATGGACTTTTGTTCACTGTTTCCTTTTTTTTAAAAAAATTATTTTCTTAGGGTAGTTTAATAACAGCTCCCAGAACTTAAGCCACTTACTGAAGGACATAACACAATGTAGTGTCTATATTCTCATGGGAGAAAAACCATGCCAATTAGTTTGTTACTAAGGGATTCCTTTGAGCCAGTAAACAACTCACAATTCAGCACTGAAAAGAATTGACCACTAAAAATCTCTTACAATTAAAGGGTACTGAGTTTCTGCTTGGGGTGACGGAAAACTTTTGAAAAATGGATAGGAGTGATGGTTGTACAACATGGTGATTGTAATTAATGTCACTGAATTGTACATGTAAAAATGGTTAAAATGGCAATTTTTTAAAAAATTGTGCTTTAAATGAAAGTTTACAATTCAAGTTAGTTTCTCGTACAAAACTTTATAACACACACTGCTATGTGACCCTAGTTGCACTCCCCATACTGTGACAGCACACTCCTCCTTTCCGCCCCGGATTTCCTATGTTCATTCAACCAGCTCCTGTTCCTTTCTGCCTTCTTCTCATCTCGCCTCCAGACAAGAGCTGCCCATTTAGACTCGTGTATCTACTTGAGCTAAGAAGCACACTCTTCACGAGTATCATTTTATGTCTTATAGTCCAGTCTAATCTTTGTCTGAAGAGTTGGCTTCGGGAATGGTTTTAGTTATGGGCTAACAGAGAGTCTGGCGGCCACGTCTTCCCGGGTCTCTACAGTCTGAATCAAACCATTAAGTGTGGTCTTTTTACTAGAATTTGAGTTCTGTGCCCCACTTTTCTCCTGCTCCATCAGGGACTGTCTGTTGTGTTCCCTGTCAGGATGGTCATTGGTGGTAGCCGGGCACCATCTAGTTCTTCTGGTCTCAGGCTGATGGAGTCTCTGGTTTATGTGGCCCTTTTGTCTCTTGGGCTAATATTTTCCTTGTGTCTTGTGTTCTTCATTCTCCTTTGCTCTAGGTGGGTTGGAAACAATTGATGCATCTTAGATGGCCGCTCACGAGCTTT
>NW_004444036.1:9221316-9223992 GCF_000243295.1 Trichechus manatus latirostris | reverse complement strand
ATGGGTCCTGTTTCATTTTTTTGCAGATGGATATCCAGTTATGCCAGCACCATTTGTTAAAGAGACTGGCTTTTCCCCATTTAATGGACTTTGGGCCTTTGTCAAATATTAGCTGCTCATAGGTGGATGAATTTATGTTTGGATTCTCAATTCTGTTCCACTGGTCTATGTATCTGTTGTTGTACCAGTACCAAAATGGCAAATTTTTTGTTATGTATAATTTACCACGGTAAAGTTTTTAAAAATCTGTTACAAGAGCACCCCAAATATTTTTTTAAAGTAAACCCAATGTTCACATTTGGGTTTACTTCCTGATGGAGGTAAAGGACAGGCGAGAGAAAGGCTGCATCCAGTTCCAGTCTCTCATGTCCACTTCTTTTCCTTCCCTTTTTGTCTTTTAGCTCTTTTCTTCCTTGATTATTTCTGCTTGAGAGGTGGGCAGAGGAAATCAAGGGAAGGAAGAAAGTTCAAGTTACTTTCCACTTGCATTTGTGATAGCTCATCCCCGTGATAGCTCACAAGAGACATGCAAAGTTGGCAATATTCCCACCCTCCTCCATTCCCTGCCCATTTTAGAAATGAGGAAACTGAAGTTCAGAGAGGGTAAGTGACTTCCTCGAGGTCATATCTCTACCAAGGGGCAGAGGTGGTATTTGAACCCAGAGCTCTAGACCTGCAAAGTGGAAGATCCTTCCCCTACAATACATTGACTCTTAAGTGAGATTAATGCTCTTTCCATCTTTTTGAGAGTTCTGGATTAAAGTGCGTGTGAGTTTGCAGGCACCATAGGGATGTACAGAAGTTGAACTGATGAAGCAATTAATTTTATCTACCTTTGATAAAATATTCCCATGTTCATCATTAATTATAGTGGGCTACTGAAAATTGGCTCTGTTCGAATAGGGGCTGCAATCAATCTATAAACCACCATTAAATTTTTTGAAGCTCCCTTTGTCTCATCATCAAACTTTATTTGACCACTGTAAAGGTATAGTCTAAATTTAGACTTACATTTCAGAGCCCAACTTGCCTTTGCTAATGATTTGCACATGTTAATTACTTAATAACCAAGTTTTTTGGTGAAGAGTGAATGTCAGCAAGCAAAAACGTAAAACTGACATTTCTACTATGGATTTTGGTAGTTTCTGTTGATCTTGTGGAGCCCTGATGGCGCAGTATTAAGAATAACGGCTGCTAACCAAAAGGTCAGCAGTTCAAATCCACCAGCTGCTCCTTGGAAACCCTATGGGGCAGTTCTACTCTGTCCTATAGGGTTGTTATGAGTCAGAATCGACTCGACAGCAATGGGTTTGGTTTTTTTGGTTTGGTTGATCTTGTAGCTTTGTTAAGATTTCACATCTCAAATTCTCTAAATTTTGTGTTTCTCCCAGCACCCAAGCATATTGCCCCGAATCACATGTGGGTCTGAGGCCTAGCCTCAATCAGCAGGATGTGGCTGCTGATCTGTTTAGCTAACTATGGAAAGTGTGAAGGATTTGAGCGGGACCTGCTTAGGGAGGCCTGGTGGTGCAGTGACTAAGAGCTTAGCTGTTAACCAAGAGGTCGGCAGTTGGAATCCACCAGCTGCTCCTGGGAAACCCTATAGGGGCAGTTCTACTCAGTCCTGTAGGTTCGCTATGAGTTGAAATTGACTCAGAGGCAATGGGTTTGTTCTGGTTTTGCTTAGGGAGGACACCCCACACTTGATTCTTCATCAAGGCTAGACTCCTTCTCCCAGTTGTTACCAGACTTGAATTCAGAGAGTTTAGAGGAAACAGGACTCAATAATAAAACATCTTTTAAAAGTAGCTATTACCAAAGTGGTTCTAATGGTATTAGCTAAGGCACACACTGGGTCCCCAAACACACTCTCACTTTACCTAGGGATATGGAAAAGGAAATTTCTGGGTATATAGAGGGCCATAAATCTTTGCTTCAAAGCTCCGAATGTGAACTGATGTCACTGTCTAGAAATACACTTTTTATTTAAACCTCAGCAATTGTGTTATAAATTCTGCTCTCTATGAGGATGGCACATGAGGAAGGTGTGTACAGTGCTTCTGTGCCTGTGTCTACGTGTGTTTGTCTATATATGGTTTACAATGAAAGGTATCCATTGCGATATAGTTGAATTTAGCCCACATTGATTGAAAACATATTATGTGCTGGGCTCTGAGAGCTCAAGTACTTTTTGGTGGAGACTCCAGAAAAAGAGACCGACACATAAACAGATAGTTTTGATACAGTTTCATAAGGACACAGCGTGCTGCTGACAGGTGTGTTACCAGGGGCAATTGTGGCATAAAGGAAAAAGTGATGAACTCCCTGAAGAGCAAGTCCAAGTTTGCCAGATGGATGTTGAAGAGAAACTGTCTGTCATCACTGTATCCCCGATTTCTAATGACGGGCCTGGCATTGTGGATATTCAGATATCTTTTTTTTCCCTCAGTTCATTTTTTTTCTAAATTTTATTTATTTTGTTGTTATTGTTGACAATATATATATACACATCAAAACATACACCAATTTTATGTCTTTGGCTATGTATATTTTCACCAAAAAAAAAAGGTCAATAAGGGAGAGGGTTGACATGTTGTGGGGTTGTTAACCAATGTCATAAAACAATATGTGTACTACTGTTTCATGAGAAACTATTTGTTCTGTAAGCCTTCACCT
>NW_004444036.1:9215625-9221216 GCF_000243295.1 Trichechus manatus latirostris | reverse complement strand
ATAAATAAATAAATGGAGGGAAAAACCTACACCAATTCAACAGTTTCTACATGTACAATTCAGTGACACTGATTACATTCTTCATGTTGAGCAACCATTTTCATCCTCCTTTTCTGAGTTGTCCCTCCCTCATTAGCATAAACTCACAGCCCTCTAAGGTTCCTATCTAATCTTCCGAGTTGCTCTTATCAATTTAATCCTGTATACAAAAAAAAAAAAAAAACCATACCCATTGCCTTCGAGTCAATTCCGACTCACAGCGACCCTATAGGATAGAGTAGAACTGCCCCATAAGGTTTCCAAGGAGAAGCTGGTGGATTCGAATTGCCCACCCTTTGGTTAGCAGCTGTAGCACTTAACCACTACACCACCAGGGCCCCTTGATCCCGTATAGATAGTTCTTAAAAGAGCATAATGCTCAAGGCAGATCTTTTTCACTAGTTAAGTTAAACTATTGTTCGGTTTTAAGAAGACTTCAGGGAATATTTTTGGTTTAAGGTTTAAAGATTATCTCAAGGCAATAGTTTCAGGGCTTTATCCAGCTTTCATGGCTCCAGAAAGTCTGGGGTCCATGAGAATCTGAAATTCTGTTCTGCATTTTCCCCATTTTGATCAGGATTCTTCCATGGAATCTTTGATCAAAATGTTCAGTAATGATAGCCAGGCACCATCCAGTTGTTCTGGTCTCATGGCAAAGGAGGTAGTTGCTCATGGAGGCAATTAGCCACACATTCCATATCCTCCTCCTATTCCTGACTGTCATCCTTCCTCTGTTGTTCAAGGCAAAAAGAGACCAATTGTTGTGCCTTGGATAGCCACTTACAAGCTTGTAAGACCCCAGGCACTACACAACAAACTAGGAGGTAGAACAGAAACACTAAACAAGTTATTAGGCCAATTTACCAGGATGTCCCATGAAACCATGACCCTAAATCTCCAAACCAAGGAACCAAATCCCAGGAGGTGTACATAAGCAGTCTCAGCAGCTACTGTTTTTTTTTGTCTTTGTTGTAAATATATCTAACACATAACTTTTGCCAATTCACCTTTATACAGGTGTACAACTTACTGACAGCAATTACAATAACCTACTGTGCAACCCTATGCTTAATCAATGCAATTTTTCCACCATCATTAACCCCCCTTTTCACCCTCCCTCCTGCCCCTGGTAACCACTGATGAACTTTGGTCTCTATACATTTGCCTTTTCTTGTCTTTTTATATTAGTAAGGTCATACAATATTTGTCCTTTTGTGATTGGCTTATTTTGCCCAGCATAATGTCTTCAAGCTCCATCCATATTGTAGTATGTATCAAGACTTTATTTCTCCTACTGGTTGAGTAGTATTCCATTATATGTATGTACCACATTTTGTTGTCCGTTAATCTGCTGATGGGCATTTAGGTTGTTTCTACCTTTTGGCTATTGTGAGTAGTGCTGCAATGAACATTGGTGTACAAGCCTCTTTTTGAGTCTCTGCTTTCAAATCTTTGGGGTATATACCTAGCAGTGGAATTACTGGGTCATATGGTAGTTCTATTTTTAGTTTTTTGAGGAACCGCCACACTGTTTTCCACAACAGCTGTACCATTTTGCATTCCCACCAGCAATGGATAAGGGTTCCAATTTCCCCACATCCTCACCAACATTTGTTATTTTCTGTAAAAATCTTAGCCATCCTAGTGGGAGTGAAATGGTATCTCATTATGGTTTTGATTTGCATCTCTCTGATGGCTAATGATACTGAGCATCTTTTCACGTGTTTGGTGGCCATTTGAATGTCCTGTTTGGTGAAATGTCTATTCAAGTCCTTTGCCCATTTTATGATTGGGTTATTTGTCTTTTTGTTGTTAAGTTGTTGAAATTTTACGTGTATATTTTGTATTAGATCTTTATTAGATATACAGTTTCCAAAGATATTCTCCCAGTTGGTAGTTTGTCTTTTCACTCTTTTGGTAAAGTCTTTTGATGAACAAAAGTTTTAATTTTTATGAGGCCCCATTTATTTATTTTGTCTTCTGCTAATTGTGCTTTTGTTATTATATTAGATAATCCATTGTTGAAAGCTATGTCTGATAGTGTTGCCCTTACTCATTCTTCTAAAAATTTTATGGCTTTAGTTTGCAAATTAAGGTCCATAATCCATTTTGAATTTGATTTTGTGTATAGTGTGCGGCATGGATCCTGCTTCATTTTTCTGCATGTGGAAATCCAATTTTCCCAGCACCATTTATTGAAGAGACTCTTTTTCCCCATCAAATGGACTTAGCACCCTTGTCAAAAGTCAGTTGATCATAGACGTGTGGGTTTATTTCTGGACTCTCAATTCTATTTCAATGATCTATGTGTCTATTTTTATACCATTACCAGGCAGTTTTGATTACTGTAGCTGTATTAAAAAAAAAAAAAAAATTGCCGTCGAGCCAATTCCAACTCATAGCAACCCTATAGGACAGAGTAGAACTGCCCCATAGGGCTTCCAAAGAGCGCCTGGTGGATTCAAACTGCTGACTTTTTGGTTAGCAGCCACACTCTCAGCCACCATGCCACCAGGGTTTCCGTAGCTGTATAGTATGTTTTAAAATCAGGAAGAGTGAGCCCTCCTACTTTGCTTTTATCTTCAACATTATTCTAGCTATTCAGAATCTCTTGCCATTCCATATAAAGTGGAAGATTGGTTTTTCTATTTCTATAAAGAAGGCTGTTGAAATTTTGATTGGGATTGCACTGGATCTATAGATCACTTTGGGTAGTATTGACATCTTAATAATATTAATTCTTTTAATCCATGAACATTGAACACCTTTCCATTTATTTAAGTCCTCTTTAATCTCTTTCAGCAGTGTTTTATAGTTTTCACTGTATAAGTCCTTCATGTGCCTAGTTAGATTTATTCATAAATATTTTAGTCTTTCAGATGTTATTGTAAATGGAATTGTTTCCCTAATTTCCCTTTCAGATTTCTCATTGCTGGTGTATAGAAACCCAACTGATTTTTGTTTGTTGACCTTGTACCATGCAACTTTGCTGAATTCCTCTATTAGCCCCTAGAAGTTTTCCTGTGGACTCTTTGGGATTTTCTGTATATAGAATCATATCATCTGTGGATAGAGATAATTTTACTTCTTCTTTTCCAATCTGGATACCTTTTATTTCTTTTTCTTGTCTTATTGCTCTGGCTAGGAATTCTAATACAATATTGAATAAAAGTGGTGAGAGCAGGCACCCTTGTCTTTTTCCTGATTTCAAGGGGAAAGCTTTCAGTCTTTCTCCTTGAAATATAACGTTGGCTGCTGGCCTTTCATATATGCCCTGAATCATATTGAGGAATTTCCCTTCTATTCCAATCTTCTTTAGGGTTTTCATCAAGAAAGGGTGTTGGATTTTATCAAATGATTTTTCTGCATCCATAGAGATGATCATGTGGTTCTTTTCCTTTGTTTTATTGATGTGGCATATTATGTTGATTGATTTTCTAATGTTGAACCATCCCAGCATTCCTGGAATAAATCCCACTTGGTCATGGTGTATGTCTCTTTTAATATGCTGTTGAATTCTCTCTGCTAGTATTTTGTTGAGGATTTGTACATCTATATTCATAAGAGACATTAGCCTGTAGTTTTCTTTTCTTGTGGTATCTTTGTCTGGTTTGGTTATCAGGGTTATGTTTGCTTCTACTCAAGATGCCTGCTTTCTAGCACACAGCAATCTCAGTCAGCAGTACTCAGCACTGACTGTAAGGGGGAGCAGACAGACCTAAACTGATCCCCAGGGAGGTCTGTCCTGTGGGTTTCGGAGGCCTAAGCTATAGGGTGCACAGGGAGGCAGAGAGGGTGCTGACTATGGGGCAAACTCTACTGCTGGGGCCTTCTGTAGCAGTTTGCAACAGCCTGGCTATAACAATTACTGGGGGGGAGGTGTCACACTCTGGTCAGATCTCCATGGAGGTCTGCCTTGTTATCAGAGTCCCCCCGCCGCCCCGGTAGACTGTGGGCTGTAAGTGCAGCCTCAACTGAAGACTCCTGCTTCCGAACACACAGCAGCCTCAGTCAGCAATCCTCAGTGCCAACTGGAAGTGGAGGCAGACTAACCCCAACTGACCCCCAGGGAGGTTTGTCCTGTTAGTTTCAGAGTCCAGACCTATGGGGTGCACAGGGAGGCAGATAGAGTGTTATGGGAGCAGACTCCACTACAGGGTCCTTCTTCAGTAATTCACAGCAGGCTTGCAGATGACAGTGTCTGGGTGGGGAGGGGATATCATGCTCCAAACAGACCTCCAGGGAGGTCTGCCTTGTTGCCATCAGAGCCCTCCATGTAGGATGTTGACTGTGGATGTAGCTTCCATTAAAGATGCCTGCTTCTTAGCAGAGGAGCCTCAATTAGCAGTCCTCAGCATTGACCGAAAGAGGGAGCAGACAGACCAGAACTGACTCCCTGGGAGGTCTGTCTTGTTTGGTTTCAGAGGCCTGAGCTATGGGGTGCACAGGAGGCAGGTGGAGTGTTGGCTATGAGAGCGGACTCCACTGCACGGACAGGCCTTCTGTAGCAATTGCAGTAGGCTTGCGACCAACAGTGTCTGGGTGGGGGAGGTGCTGGCACACTCCAAAGGAGCCCCTGGAGAGGTCTGCCTTGTTAATTTTAGGGGAGAAGCTTGGGGTCCTGTCTTTTTGTACAAGCAGGGGCTGTGGTGGTTAGGAAAGCAGGTTCTTTTTTGGGGTCACTACCCCAGTTCACAGCAGCATGGCCCACGTGACTGGGAGGGGCAGCAATGGTGAAACAAGCAGTTTTCCTACTGTATGTGACTTGTTGTTGATTTGTTGATTCTTGTCTGTCTGCAGTTCACTGCTGCTTTCCTCTGTTCCCCAATTCAGAGTCCCCCAAAGCTGAGCATGGTTTTCTTGTTGTATTTGTGGGGGAGGGTCAGAACGATGGTTTGTTTGTGCTGCCATCTTCCCAGAATTCCTCCAGATATCTTTAAATTGAATTAACTGGCTTATTTAACATTTGTAGAAAATTGAGAGAGAAGCTGTCATATGTAAATAAACAGGACTTTAAAGCAATCTACATTTTAGATCCCTGTAAGTAGCAAATTGATAATGATATTAAGAATATCATTTAATCATGTTTCCAGGGGACATTTTTCTGAAAGGTATATGTAGTATTTTCACCTTCCTTATTCTTCATTGAAGGAAAAGATAAGAGAGGAGTAGAATAAAATAACACCAATAATGAAATTAGAAGAGAAATAACAGGAAACCATCTAAGTTTTATGATAATACCTCTGTCTTAGTAATGTAATCTTATCACCCTTTCCACCTTACCATGGTGCTGGGTTTGAGATGTTTCTGATAAGTTGTCTTTCCGTGGTTACAATGTTTATTTTATTTTAAAAAATTTTTTTTATTGTACTTTAGATGAAGGTTTACAGAATAAATAGTTTCTCATTAAACAGTCAGTACACATATGGTTTTATGACATTGGTCAACAACCCCACGACATGTCAACACTCTCCCTTCTCGACCTTGAGGACCTTCTTTTTGGTGAAAATATACATAGCCAAAGTTACACCATTTTGAAAGTTTCTACATGT
>NW_004444036.1:9182888-9214368 GCF_000243295.1 Trichechus manatus latirostris | reverse complement strand
TTTGTTAACTTTCTTTGTGGTTACCGTGAAATTTACCCTTATCTTCCTAGATTTGAACTAGCCTATTATTACTTGGTATCGCTTGACTTCCTCTCCATTAGAAGGTTCTATATCTACACAATTTATTCCCTCTTTTATTGTTCTGATGCTGTTGTCATTTACAGATTAACCTCTCTGGTTCCCTATTGTAATTCTTTTGGTTCTGCATAGTCCTTAAGAGTTCATTTCCCAGGTTGGTATCTGGCTAGTACAATCCTGTGTCCTATATTCAGCCTGTGGTCTGATATTGTTTACAATGTTTATTTTTGATCCTTGACTTGTTTTTAGTTCTTTACTATTTTCCTGCTTAAACATGATGCAACATGACTGGTAGGCTTAACTGTGAAGAAGAGAAGCTGAGTGGACTTGGGTGGTATGACGTTACAGCCCTCCTTGGAGAGCTAACTCCTGAGGGATAAGGATTCTTTATGGGCAAGGATTGTGTCCTCATATCTCCCCAGTCCTCAGACTAGGCCTAGACAAATTCTCTTGGCCCAGTGCGTGCTCCATAATCTCTATCTAAAACGGTTCAGCCACCCTGAAGGTTGTCTGCTGGAGGATTTTCGTCAAGTTATTCTAAGGGTGCATTCTGCTGTCAGAAGGAAGTTGTAATTCTAGCCTGCAATAGCCACTTCCGTGAAGATGGATGTACCATGGATCAACTGAGAAGGCCTTGGAAATAAAAAAAGGACTGGTTCAATATGCCACTTTAGCAGGAGTTTGTTTTGGGCTTTACTTCAAAGTGGAGCAGTGCCAAGAGACTGCTGTCTTGCAGAAGGTGCATTATGTCTGTTGGGAGGTAGGACACTCACCCGCTAGTGCTCAAAAAGATGACCAGATTTCTAGAAACATCAGTGCCTTCCTTTACTAGTATCACCATCTATTTAGCCACTCAGAGCAGCATACATTTTAAAAGTTAGGCACCCTTAATGTGCTGTGTTGGTGAAAACAAACAGACATGAGCTTCCTTGGGCATTTACTGTGGTCAGCTGGAATTTGCCCAAGGTTATTATTAGACATCTTCCTCCTGGTCTCTGTTCAAATGCAACATCCATTTCTTGCAGATTGATAATAGTCACGCATATTGAGCATGGAATCAATGAATTAGTTTCTTCCATTTTTAGAAGTTTGTTCCTTCACTTCCCCCAACCCCTACTTGCCTAATGCTAAGTTCCTTATGCACCCCCTGGTTGCCCAATGGTTAATCACTTGGCTGCTAACTGAAAGGTCGGCTATTCAAATCCACTAGAGGCTCTGTGGGAGAAAAGACCTGGTGATCTACTCCTGTAAAGATTACAGCCTAGGAAACCCAATGGGACAGTTCTACGCTGTCACATGGGGGCACTGAGTCAGAATAGACTCCACGGCTCCTAACAACAACAACAAACTCATTATAGAAGAAGTAAAACTAAATCAAATATAAGAATATAGGTATGTTCTTTGTTTTATTTTGGTGTTTGAGCGTATAGAAATCTAAAGGGTGCATATGTCCTCATTCAGGCAGTAAAGGGGATTAAAAATATTCAGTGATGGTGGGCTTTAGAAGTAACAAAAGACTCAGTTCCCTACCAATCCCTACCAACAGGATCCACGGTCAGCCAGGTTGTTAACAACTTCTATACACAGCAATGCACCAGGTGCTGTGGAGAGAAAGAAGTGAATCCACAGTCTCTGCCCTTGAAGATCATTTCCACTTAATAGAAGGTGGTAGTTTGGAATGTGGAAGACTGCCAGGATGCTGAAATCCCTTAAGAGAGCTTTTTTTTGTAAGTTTGATCTTAATATATTAGACTTTCTCAAAAGCTGTATTTTATCCATTGAGCAGAAGTACTACTCAGCAGGGAGTACTCTGTGAAACTAACCCCCAAGTTAAGACAAGTCCCTGCATTTGAATAAAAGATGCAGCTTGCTGATTCCAAAACATATTTTTGAGGGGATCCTGAGTCCCCATTTTGAGTGACACACTCCAGCCTCTACAGCAGTGCTATCCAATAGCAATACAGTGCAATTACACATGTAATTAAAATTTTTCTAGTAGCCACATTATCAACTGCTGTTGAGTTGACTCCAGCTCATGGCAACCCCGTGTGTGTCAGAGTAGAACTGTGCTCCATAGGGTTTTCAATGGCTCATTTTTTGGAAGTGATCAGCAGGCCTTTCTTCTGAGCCACCTCTGGGTGGACTTGAACCTCCAGCCTTCCAGCTAGCAGCTAAGCACATTAACTGTTTGCATCACCCAGGGACCCCAGTTGTTGTTGTTAGTTGCCACTGAATTGGCTCCGACTCTTGGTGACCCTATGTATAACAGAATGAAACATTTTCCAGTCCTGTGCCATCTTCATGATCACTGGTATGTTCTAGTCCATTGTTCTGGCTATTGCGTCAATCCATTTTATGGAGGGTTTTCCTTGTTTTCGCTGACCCAGTAGCCAAATTTAAAAAAAGTAAAGGGAAACAGGTGAAATTAATTTTAATAACATATTTTCTTTAACCCAAGAGATCCAAAATATTATCATTTTGACATGTAATCAACATAAAAATTACTGAGATACTTTAACTCTTTTTTTCATGCTAAGCCTGAAGTCCTGTGTGCATATTACACTTGCAACACACCTCAATTCAGACTAGCTGCATTTCAAGTGCTCAATAGTCCATGTGGCTTTAAAGGGAGCTCAGATACACCTACCCAGCCCTGTGGTGGATGAACTCGGAGGCCCCACAATGGTAAATACATTTCACACTGCTCTTTGACGTGTCTAATTCATGTTTAGTTCTGGAGCTCAGGAGGGAGGTCTGGGTTGGAGATGTAGATATAGGGAGACATTAACATGGAGGAGATGGGAGTGAAATTAATGGGAGTGAAATTGAGTACGATAGTTTCTGGACAAAGAAAGAAGTAGATGGAAATGGTTAGCTAGCAAGAGTGCTTCAGGATAATCCTGTTGTTGTTGTTAGTTGCCAATGAGTCCATTCCAACTCATGACGACCCCTCGTGTGCAGAGTAGAACTGTGCTCCACAGTGTTTTCAAGGCTGTGACCTTTTGGAAGCAGATCGCCAGGCCTGTCTTCCAAGGCACCTCTGGGTGCGTTCGAACCACTAATCTTTTGGCTAGTAGTCAAGTGCTTTCCCATTTTCATTACCCAGGGACCCCAGGATAATCCTACTATGGGCTAATTCTAGAAAATAACTGACCCTGAGCTGCCCTACCAAATTTTTTAGGGAGGGGAAAATAGAAGAGCTGTAATTAGAGGAGGATTAGAATTCTCCCTATATGTGCCTATCTCTATATAAAATCTGGTTAAATTGATCTACTTTACCTCAGAATCTTCCCAGGATGGAACTCCAAAGAACATCATTCAAAGATCCAATAGAGGAAGGATCATGAAAAGAAGGCAGAGAACTATTTCTTAAAAGCTAGGAGATTAGGGGGAGGGAATGTCCAACAGAGGCAAATGCAGCAGAAAGATCAAAATGAGATAAAAAGGAAAAGTGTTCTTTGGATTTAGAAAGGAGAGGTCAATGGTGATGTTTCCATGAAGTGCTGGGAGCAGAGGCCAGATGGCTCAAGGAGGTTGAGAGGTAGAAGCTTGACTGTGAGGAGAAACGGAGTGTATAGTACCCAAAACCAAACAAACCAAACCAGCTGTCATTGAGGTGATTCCGATTCATGGTGACCCTATGTATGCAGAGTAGAACTGCTCCATAGGGTTTTCAAGGCTGTGACCTTTTTGAAGTAGATCAGCAGACCTTTCTTCCAAGGTGCCTCTGGGTGGGTTCAAACCACCAACCTTTTAGTTAGTAGTTGAACACTTAACCATTTGCACCATCCAGGGACTCTGTATACTACCCATAAACCAAACCTGTTGCCGTCGATTCTGACTCATAGTGACTCTACAGGACAGAGTAGAACTGCCCTGTAGGATTTCCAAGGCTGTAATCTTTACCAAAGCAGGCTGCCACATCTTTCTGCCACAGAGCAGCTGGTGGGTTCGAACTGCCGACCTTTTGGTTAGCAGCTGAGCACTTAACCACTGCGCCACCAGGGCTTCTTGTATAGTATTCAGAGGTGAATAAATCAGGGTTTAGGACTGAGAGAAGCTAGCTTTTCTTCCACCTTCCTTCCTTACTTCCATCCTTCTTTGCTTGCGTCCTTCTATCCATCCAAGATATTGAAACTTTTGGTTGGCTCATTCTTTTAAGGTAGTATCTTCTTAAAAGTGGAAGAAAATTGGCTTCAAGCAAGAAGAGAGACAACTCTTCCACCGTGGTGATAAGGAATCTGGCAAGGATGGGTTTAGATAAAAATAAGCTATAAGGGAAGGGTATTGAAAGTTGAAGACCTCTCTTATCTGATAGCTTCTATTTTCTCTGTGAAGGTAGAGGCAAAGTTACAGTCACTTGGTTCTGGCCGGTGCCGAAGTGTAACTCTGGGATAGCCTGGGAAGTTGGATCCAGCCCCAAGGTATTTCCTCTCTGGAGGCCTCCAGGCTGGGGATTGGGAAAGATGGAAAGGTTGGATTGGTTCCTGATAAGATGTGGTAACGATTAGAGGAAATGGATCTGTTCATGTGTGGCATCTGAGACTCCAAACCAACACCCATTAGACAGATCAGATCTGGAGCTCCAGAATGAATCGGACTGGCCGCAGTGAAATTACCCATGAAACAAATACAGTGATCTTGGTCTCTACTCAGTGGACTCCACAGTCTCATTCCAGTCTTAGTTTTGCAATTGAATTATTGTGTGGGCTTAAGCAAATCACTTTTCTCTGCACCTCAATTCTATCGCTCATGATGGGTTGGATAGATGATCTTCTCCAGCTGTAAGTTCCATAGCTACAGAGAATGGTCCATATCTTTATGCTCCGTTTGACCTGATGCGCCTATCAAAAGTCAGGATTACCCCGATCCTCACTTCCTGGGGTTTTATCAATTTGGAGTAACAACAGGTTGAATGATGTACAGTAAGACACACTGGCTCAATATGAATAACGAATGTTCACAAAGCACTTTGAAATTTTACGTTAATGTTTTGCAAACCACTTCTGTTGTTCTCTTTATTCTTCAGATACATTCTTCAGAAAGGTTGAATTCATGTGGAATCATATTTTGAATGTTCTACTCATTGTTTAAAGAAACCTATGTTGAATCTATTTTTAATGTGAACAATAGCCTCCTAATTTAGCTATTTCATAACACTGACGTTCGAAACATTGGGTTTTCTTCGAGGCACAGCAGCATAGCGTTGAATGCTAGGGTCTTTCTTTAACTGATGTTATCCATCTGAGCTTAATATTTGGGATTAAATAAAATCCAACAGTGGGTCAGGCCATAGTTGTGAAACTTGCGTCTTTAGCTGGTGCCTGTACAAAGCTTCTCAGTGTCCCTTAGTGGAATAAACGTAGAGGAAGATTTATTCTGGCTGATCACGGGGGGGCGGGGTGGGGCAGGATAAAACGGAGAAAGCAAGAAAGATAGGAACAAACTAAGTCATTACAAGCTAGACGTATTTTCTTCCAATAATCTCCCAGGGAACAGCCTCTACCTTGCTAGAATCTGATTACCCGTTGTTGGCCTCAGACGATAACATTATTGTTTTAACATTCCTACCTTCCTCTTTATCCCAGCATGAACCAGGTTGTATGAGAGGCTGGGGAAGCTGACCTTCCTTGGGGATAAAGAGACAGTTTAGCACTCAACAATCTTGAAGGCAGACTTGAAAACACAGTGATTAGAAAATAAAGCAGCAAGCCCCGGTAGTGTGTGCCTGTGTGATAATGTTCAGGGCCACACGGGGCTAGTCCATTGAGCAGGATTCATTTTCATATAATCTCCTCCCTCCTGCCAAAGTCTTTGACTTGGTGTTTTTGTTTCTGACTTGGTAATTCATGCACACTGAACCTGACATCAGTGTAAAAGAATGCAGAGTGTTATTTAAACTGCCATTTAAGAGAAACAACAACAACAATAATAGGTTAATAGAAGCATCATGAATGCTATGTACAACCTATTGCCAACTGAATGATGTTGAAAGCCCATTTCTGGTACGTGCACGCTTCTGTGCTTCATCTCTAATGTGCCTAATACTGGCTGTAGGCACGGTCATATCATAATAAATTCTATTGGACCTCCAAATTGTTTAGTTATAAGGTAATTGTTTTCTGCTGGGTTCAAGGCTAGACGTCTCACTCACTCATTTTTGTCCATGGGTAGATGGGGGAATAGGACAACTATTTATAATGCACACTGTGTTAAGCACCGTGCTGAACGCTTTATATGTGTTGTCTCATTTAATCAGGCTGCAGACCTGTGAAATAAGAATGACTATTCCCCATTTTATAAGAAAGGAAACCGAAATTTAAGTTTTCCCAAAGATCAAATACTGACTTATTAAACTAGGATTTAAAATCAGGTGTGTCTGACTTCTTAAGCCCCCTATTTCTACTACACACAATTCTCAAACATCATTGAGCAAAGAATCATCTGCTCAAGCTCCCAGGTGATTCGGAAGCAAGATGTGCTTGGATACACTTTGAGAAATGCTGTATTTAGCCCTGCTGTGTCTAGAAATCATAGTTTTTACTTTTAGGACCAGGAGTGGAAGCAATTCTGATGTCTACACTCTTTGTAATTAATTTGGAAATTAAAAGTAAATATTTTTAACCCAGGAGTTCCACTCCTAGGAAATCTGTACAAAGGCAAGACAAGTATTAGAATGTTCTTAAAAGCATTATTTATATTAACCCCAGCCTGCAAACTACCCACATACCCATCAGAAGTAGAACGGATAAATAAGTTGTAGTATATTCATACAATGTAATGCTACACAGCATTGTGAATGAAGAATCTACAACCACCCATAAAAATATAGATGAGTCTCACAAGCATAATATTGAATGAAAGAAGCCAGACACAAAAGCGTATGCACTACATGCTTCCATTTATATGAAATACGAAAGTAGGCAAAACTCATCTGTGATGTTAGAAGTCAGAATGGTGGAAGGGACATGGGGTGGAGCGTGACTTATAGGGTGCTGGCAATGGTCAGTTACTAAATCTGGATGCTGGGTGTGTTCAGTCTGAAAATTCACTGAGCCGTACACTTAACAATAGGTGCACTCTTCTGGATGTATATTACTCTTCAATAAAAAGTTTAAAGATAGTCTGACCACAGTAATGCAGCAAGTACACTCTACAACAGATTTCCCGTTTCCAAGTAACTCTGGTGATCGAATAGATAGCACCCTAGGGAATGGTGTTAGAGCCTACCTAAAATTACGCCCCTTGGCCATTAACTTCAATGTGCTCAGTCCCTGCAGAGGTCAGTATACTCAGCCCCGGAGAGTGCCTAGGTGACTCCTTGAAATAAATTTGCCTTATTTCTAGGATCAGTCCATCCCTAGTAAGGTAATCTGTGAATTAAAATCCATGATGCCCAATTTATGTACTTTTTCTAACAATGACCTGGCCTCCCAATCAGACAGTTTCTGGACTAAGAAGGAAGGGGATGGAAATGGTTAGATAACAAAAGTGCCTCACGGTAATCCTGCTACATGGCTAATTCTAAGAAAATAACTGACCCTTGGCCATCCTATTAAATTCTTCCGGTGCGGGGAGGAGGGTAAAAGAGCTGTAATTAAAGCTGTTAGAATTCTCCCTATATCTGCCTATCTCCACATGCAATTTGGTTAAATTAGTCTACTTTACCCCAGAATGTTTCCATGATGGAACCCCGAGGAACACCATTTAAAGAGGAAGGATCATGAAAAGAAGACAGAGAAGCATTTCTGAAACAGCTGGGAGATCTGAGGGGTGGGGGAAGGGCAAGGACAAAGCAATCACCTCATTGGTGGTTACATTTACACGGTTTTCCAATAAAATATTATTTTTATCAAAGAAGTCATCCACTTTGCAGACTATATCTTCTTTGGAACATCTTTCCTTTAGTGGCACAGAAAAAAAAAAGTGTTTTATTATTGAAATAGAATCTAGCAAATACCTCAAGCTGAGACGTGTTAGAAATATCTGTACTTCCATCCAACTGTATAGCAAAACTCCCACACTGCATAATTTGTTTTAATGCTTGTTTCTTCAAATCTTCAGCAATGTTTTCTATATGTCTTCTAAATATATTTGCTGACAAAGGAATGCATTTTAGTTTGACATCAATTTTTTTCCACACATTAGAGCAGCCAGTTTTACTGTGGCAGGAAGAGCAAGTGTTTCCCCAATGATATGGGACGTTTGGGTTTTCTCTATTGAATTTAAGGACACTCAAGAAGGGCTTCTAAACATTATTCATTTGCATGTTGCAGTATTTTATGAATTACTGGATTGAGTATCACATGACTTGAAACATTGCTGAAAAAAAATCATAGAGCTTTATCTTCATGTTCTGGATGCTTCATTTTTAAGTATCATGGTAATTATGATAGCTTCCTACCATTATCAGCTAATATCAAGGTACATATATGCTCAGAGTGAAGTTCAACTCTAACAGTGGCAGATATTTCAAATAGTCTTCGGTGGGATCATTTTTGATTCAGCTGTCTTCTCGTCAGATCTGATGAGGTCGTCATTGTTCATACCTGGTAATGTGGCTGATGCAGAACTCATGCAGGAGTAGAGGCGTCAGCTCTGCCATTTTCTTGTGGTTCACCTTGTGCTTGCTTTATTAGCATTATTTTTGATTTCCTATTTCTTCATAGGCAATGTTTCAAGCAAGCCACCTGCTGATCTTGTAAGCCCTGGTTTAGTGAAAACTAGATAATATAATCCACAAATGCACTTATCTAGGCACAGGTGAACTACAATATATTGCAATAAGATGAAAGCAAGTGAAAATGTCAGATGACTCAGACTGCCCTTCTCTTGTTGTACAACTCTCACACCCGCTTTAGGACATCTCACATGCTTTATGTTGACAGAGTGGGGGCACCGGTGTAAATCTATATATTAGACTTAAAAACTAAAAACAGCTGCCATTGCGTCAATTCTGACTCATGGCAACTCCATGTATGTCAGAGTAGAACTGTGCTCTATAGGGTTTTTAAGGGTAAGTTTTTGGAAGTAGATCACCAGGACTTTCTGCCGAGGCACCTCTGGGCAGACTGGAACTACCAACCTTTCAGTTAGTAGCCAAGGGAGGTAACTATTTGCACCACCCAGGGACTCCGTACTAGACTTAGATATTAGTAGTGCTTTCTTTCTTCTTTTTTAACATGAAAATAAATATAAGCACAAGCTTTGCTCTTCAATGGATTGCCTTGCTCATCCTCCTTTAGAAAAGACTGGTCTGGGTGTTCCAAATCTTACGCTTGGATCCAGCTGTCAGGGAGAGCTGCGTTTTTAAACTTCCAGGTTTGGCCCCTTGTAGAAATGCGTTGCTGAACTGCATTTGGTTCTGGGCCATTGCCTTGCATGGAGGGCACTATGTGGGGGTGGGAAGCAGGATTCTGTTTATCATATGGCTGTTGTTGAGCATGTCGGTGTCAATACAGCATCATCCAGCATGCCCTTTATGAGGCACCACAGTAGGAAGTTCTCTCAGAACCAGCATCAGGAAATGCTGTGCTTCTCCTCAATAGCTATTTTGTATTTTTGCTCAAGGACAATATGAATTTTGTTTTCCTCTTTGCTTTGGCTGCTGGGAGCTTAAAACCATTTTTGTGGCTCACCTCTCTGAAATGTAATGGACAGTGGTATGCATTTCTGTGTGTTCATTTCATCCCTGTCTTTTTTTTAACTTTAAAATGTTTATTTTTAATTTTATGGTAGTAAAATGTATTTTACTAGGTGCCATCGAGTCAGTTCTGACTTATAGCGACCCTATGTACGACAGAACGAAACACTTCCATCCTCACAATTGTTGCTATGTTTGAGCCCATTGTTGCAGCCACTGTGTCAATCCATCTCGCTGAGGATCTTCCTCTCTTTAGCTGACCCTCTACTTTACCAAGCATGATGTCCTTCTCCAGTGACTTGTCCAAAGTATGTGAGATGAAGTCTCGCCATCCTTGCTTCTAATGAGCGTTCTGGCTGTACTTCTTCCAATACAGATTTTTTCGTGCTTCTGGCAGTCCATTCAATATTCTTCACCAGCACCACTATTCAAAGGCGTCAGTTCTTCTTCAGTCTTCTTTATTCATTGTCCAGCTTTCACACGCATATGAGGCAATTGAAAACACCATGGCTTGGGTCAGTCAGGCGCACCTTAGTCTTCAAGGTGACATCTTTGCATTTTAACACTTTAAAGAGATCTTTTGCAGCAGATTTGCCCAATGCAATGCATCTTTGATTTCTTGACTGCTGCTTCTGTGGGTGTTGATTTTGGATCCAAGTAAAATGAAATCCTTGACAACTTCAATCTTTTCTCTGTTCATCGTGATGTTGCTTATTGGTCCAGTTGTGAGGAATTTTGTTTTCTTTATGTTGAGGTGTAATCCATACTGAAGGCAGTGGTCTTTGATCTTCATCAATAAGTGCTTCAAGTCCTCTTCACTTAAAGCAAGCAAGGTTGTGTCATCTGCATAATGCAGGTTGTTAACGAGTCTTCCTCCAATCCTGATGCGCCATTCTTCTTCATATACTCCAGCTTCTTGGTTTATTTGCTCAGCATACAGATTGAATAGGTATGGTGAGTGGATACAACCCTGACGCACACCTTTCCTGACTTTAAACCATGCAGTATCCCCTTATTCTGTTCAAATGACTGCCTCTTGATCTATGTTCAGGTTCCTCATGAGCACAATTAAGTGTTTAGAATTCCATTTTTCTCAATGTTATCCATATTTTGTTATGATCCACACAATCAAATGCCTTTGCATAGTCAACAAAACACATGTAAACATCTTTCTGGTATTCTCTGCTTTCAGCCAGGATCCATCTGACATCAGCAATGATATCCCTCGTTCCATGTTCTCTTCTGAATTTAGCTTGAATTTCTGGCATTTCGCTGTCGATGTACTGCTTCAACCACTTTTGAATGATCTTCAGCAAAATTTCACTTGTGTGTGATATTAACAATATTGTTCTATAATTTCTGCATTCCATTGGATCTCCTTTCTTCGGAATGGGTACAAATATGGATCTCTTCCAGTCAGTTGGCCAGGTAGCTGTCTTCCAAATTTCTTGGCATAGATGAGTGAGTGTGTCCAGTGCTGCATCTGTTTGTTGAAACATCTCAGTTGGTATTCCCTCAATTCCTGGAGCCTTGTTTTTCGCCAATGCCTTCAGTGCAGCTTGGACCTCTTCCTTCAGTGTCATTGGTTCTTAATCATATGCTACCTCCTGAAATGATTGAACATCAAGCAATTCTTTTTGGTACAGTGACTATGTATTCCTTCCATCTTCTTTTGATGCTTCTTGTGTCATTTAATATTTTCCCCATAGACTCCTTCAATATTATAACTTGAGGCTTGAATTTTTTCTTCAGTTCTTCCAGCTTGAAAAATGCCAAGCGTGTTCTTCCCTTTTGGTTTTCTATCTCCCAGTCTTTGCACATGTCATTATAATACTTTACTTTGTCTTCTTGAGCCACCCTTTGAAATCTTCTGTTCAGCTCTTTTACTTCATCATTTTTACCATTTGCTTTAGCTACTCAACGTTCAAGAGCAAGTTTCAGAGTCTCTTCTGACATCCATTTCGGTCTTTCTTTCTTTCCTGTATTTTTAATGACCTTTTGCTTTCTTTGTATATGATGTCCTTGATGTCATTCCACAACTCCTCTGGTCTTCGGTCATTAGTGTTCAATGCATCAAATCTATCTTGAGATGGTCTCTAAATTCAAGTGGGATGTACTCAAGGTCGTACTTTGGCTCTTGTGAACTTGTTCGAATTTTCTTCAACTTCAACTTCAACTTGCATATGAGCAATTGATGGTCAGTTCCACAGTCGGTCCCTGGCCTTGTTCTGACTGATGATACTGAGCTTTTCCATCGTCTCTTTCCACAGATGTAGTCGATTTAATTCCTGTGTATTCTATCCGGTGAGGTCCACATGTATAGTCGCCATTTATGTTGTTGAAAAAAGTTATTTGCAATGAAGAAGTCATTGGTCTTGCAAAATTCTATCATGTGATCTCCAGCGTTGTTTCTTTCACCAAGGCCATATTTTCCAACTACCAATCCTTCTTTGTTTCCAACTTCCGCATTCCAATCACCAGTAATTATCAATGCATCTCGATTGCGTGTTTGATCAATTTCAGACTACAGAAGTTGGTAAAAATCTTCAGTTTCTTCATCTTTGGCCTTTGAGGTTGGTACATATATTTGAGTAACAGTTGTATTAACTGGTCTTCCTTGTAGGCATATAGATATTATTGTATCACTGACAGTGTTGTACTTTAGGATAGATCTTGAAATGGTCTTTTTGACGATGAACGAAGTGCTGTTCTTCAGTTTGTCATTCCCAGCATAGTACACCATATGATTATCTGATTCAGAATGGCTAATACCAGTCCATTTCAGCTCACTAATGCCTAGGATATTGATGTTTATGTGTTCCATTTCATTTTCTATGACTTCCAATTTTCCTAGATTCGTATCTTGTACATTCCACTTTCCAATTATTAATGGATGTTCGCAGCTGTTTCTTCTCATTTTGAGTCATGCCACATCAGCAAATGAAGGTCCCGAAAGCTTGACTCCATCCATGTCATCAAGGTTGACTCTACTTTGAGGCAGCAGTTCTTCCCAAGTCGTATTTTGAGTGTCTTCCACCCTGAGGGGTTCATCTTCCGGCACTGCTTATCAGACCATGTTCTGCTGCTATTCGTAAGATTTTCACTAGCCCATTTTTTCAGAAGTTGACTGCCAGGTCCTTCTTCCTAGCCTGTCTTAGTCTGGAAGCTCAGCTGAAACCTGTCCACCATGTGTGACCCTGCCGGTACTTGAAATACCATTGACAAATTTCCAGCATCACAGCAACACACAAGCCACCACAGTATGACAAACTGACAGACACTTGGTGAGATAAAATGTATATAACATAAAATTTTCCTTTTTATCCGTTTTTAGTGTATAATTCAGTGACATTAATTACATTATCATGTTGTGCAACCATCACCAGTATCCGTTTCCAAAAATTTCATCACCCCAAACAGAAACTCAGCACCCCTTAAGCGATAACTCCCCATTCCTCCTCCCCTCAGTCCCTGGTAACCACTAATAAACTTTTGTCTCTATGCATTTGCCTATTCTAGCTATTTCATGTAAGTGGGGTCATATAATATTTGTCCTTCTGTGTCTGACTTATTTCACTTAGCATAATGTTTTCAAAGTTTATCAATGTCAAGTCAGGTATCAGGGCTTCATTTCTCGTTATGGCTGAATAATATTCCAGGGTATGTATATACTACATTTTTTTTATCTATTCATCTGTTGATGGACACTTGGATTGTTTCCACCTTTTGGATGTTGTGAAAAATGCTTCAGTGAACATTGGTGTACAAGTGTCTGTTCAAGTCCCTACTTTCATTTCTTTGGGGTTTATATCCAGGAGTGGAATTGCTGGGTCATATGACAGTTCTATATTTAACTTTTTGAGGAACCTCCAAACTGTTTTCCGCCATTTTACATTCCTACCAGCAATGGATGAGGGTTCCAATTTCTCTACCTCACCAACCCCTGACCTTTTTTTAAAAAAGCCCATATTTTCCCCTTCACCCCAGATCCTGCAACTGTGATTTTAAACTTTCAGATATTATTTTTTAAAAGTCACCTCAAGTGTTTTGGGGAAAGAGGTGGGATATGAATAAAATATAAGATTGTGATTGATAATCATTATAAACTCCTTAAGCTCGACTGCCTAAGAAAAAATGGATTTAGAATATGGATTTCTTTTTATCTCTAGGTAAGGATGATTTTTTCTATTGTTAATAGCACCTATACATTTCAAGACTCTAAGATGCCATTAACTGTACTGTTACACTTTGATTTCAGAGATGTTACAATGTGAAAAAATGGCCAACACTGATTTTAAGAGACCATTATAAGAGCCTTCCAAATCTCAGAGATATTAAAATGTGGGAGAAAACGTACATTTTAGAACCAACAAAGCGTGGTATTACTTATTGTACTCAGAGTCTTCTAGCTGTTTGAAGTTCACTGCTGTGGGGTTCGAAGGTGGTACTTTGGGGGAGTTATGGTTTACTGGTGGTTAGTCTTTTGAGGAGGCCTGTACCCCTAGGGCATAAGGAAAATTCTGATCCCTGATCGATGGAAGGGCAGTAATTACTAGCCTGACCTAGATGTGGGTGTCCACACACTGGTTTTAAAAATGAACTTCTTATGAGGGGACTCTAAATAAAGTGAAAAAATGCATTGTTTTAAGATATTTAAGATAATTTTAACTGTGTTATTGTTTTGCTTTTAACTAACTTCAAAATACTTATTCTTAACAACAGAAAAAAATGAACAAAGGACAGATTATTCTCAGAAGAAAATACGAATGCCTGATAAACATTTGGAAAATGTTCAATCTTTCTTGTAATCAAAATAATGCAAATTGAAACAGCGTGGTGCCATTTGTTTGGTCTATAAAATTGACAAAGATAATACTCAGTGCCGGTGAGATGGCAGCAAGATAGGTGCTTTCATATGTTGTAATGTGGGTATAAATGATACAGCTTTTCTAGAAGGTAATTTACCGATATGTATTAAAATGTTCTTCAGATATGTAGCTTTAAAATGTTCATACCCCTGATCTGAGTAATTCAGCTGCTAGGCACCTATCCTATGGAAATAATCAGAGGTTCAAAATTATGTTATTTGTATTAGTGAAATATAAACAACTTGATATTCAATAAGAGAGAAATATTTAAATAAATTATGGTTTATCTACTCAGTAGAATGTTTTATAGTTATCAAAATCAGTGAGGTTGAAGACTATTTATTTAATGTCATGATAAATCATGCTGTAGTGAGTGAAAAAAACACCTATCTATGCAGTAAGATTACAAAGTTGTTAGTGTGTGTATATGACATCAGAAAGCCTGCAAAGAAATATAGAAGGTGTTAACAATGGTTGCCTCTGGGAAGCAGAATTATTGGTGAGTTTTATATTCCTCTCTGTATTTTCCCAAGTTTTCTGTAATATATATTATGATGATGATAAAAAAAAAGTTATGAGACATTGATAAGTATATTTACTTTCTTATAAAGTGTTCTTGTCTTTATCAATAATCATTCTCTCTCCTGTGACTGTAAATTTTTCCATTCAACAAATATTTACTGAGAACTTTCTATATGCCAGGTATTGCCCTAGGGAGTAGGGATAGAGCAATAACTACAACAGACCAAGTCCTTGCTTTCTTGGAGCTCCCATAGTAGCGGTAGACTGAGCATAAATGTACAATGTCTCCTCATCTGCCAACCTGGACCTCTCATCTACCTGAATTCATGCAGTCACTGAATGAGTTAATCTGGTCTAATGGCTTTCAATATCATTTATATATTGACAGCTTCCAAATCTGTGTCTCTAGCTTGGTCTTGTCTCCCAAACTCCAGACTTGTACATCCAATTGCCTATCTGACATCTCCATTTGGAGCTCTAATAGGCATGTTAAACCAAATGTGTTGAATGGAATTTCTTTTATTGTGATTTTATATGTATGTATATAAACTTGCCACTTTAACCATTTTTAAGTGAACAATTCAGTGACATTAATTACATTCACCATGTTGTGCAATCATCACCGCTATCCATTTCCAAATCCACAATGGAATTTTTGATCTTCCCATCCCTGTCCCTCCTACTCCCAAACCTACTCTACTCCTCCAATGTCTTCCCCATCTAGGGAATGGCAACACCATCTTTCCAGTTCTTCAGGCCAGAAATATTGGAGTGATCCTGACTCCTCTCATTCTTTCACTCTACATCTAATCTATTCCAAATTTTATTTGTTCAAAACCTCTCCAGAATCTGACCACTTCTCACCACCCCCACTGCTATCACTCTGGCCCCAGCCTCCATCTTCTCTCACCTGATTATTGTAACAGACACCTCAGTGGTTTTTCTGCTTCTACCTTCGACCTCTTGTAGTTTATTCTCAACATATCAGCCAGAGTGGTCCTGTTAAAAACTAAGTCAGATCATGTCACTCCCTGCTCAAAACTCTCTAATGGCTTCCATCCCCCTCAGAGTGAAAAAATAAGTCTTTACGGTGTCCTAAAAGCCCCATGCAATTGGGTGTCTCCCATCCCCTTCCTTCCGGTCTCACCTCTCTGACTCTATCTCTTCCTACCTTTTCTTTTTGTTCACTCCCTACAGGCACATTGGCCTTCTTGTTATTCTTGGAAGAAGCCAGGCATGCTCCTGCCTCAGGGCCTTTGCACTTGCTGTTTTCTCTTCCTAGAATGCTCTTTCTTCAGAGCTTTCTCCATATGGCTCAAATGAGTTTAAATGAGTTTTAGATGTTCTATATACCTATATAATTTAACAGTCACTTTGTATAGAATAGCTGTTATTTTTCAAAATACTCCTTTTTTCCTATTAGACACCTTTTATTTTTCCACATTCATGGTACCTGAGCCTGAATTAAATTTCTGGCATCTCTGAATTCACAGAAGAGGAAATATTTCTTTAAATTTTTTTTAATTACATACATTACACAAGTGTGTTCTCACTGAAAAAAATAAAACAAAATAACAGACCTATATGGAGTAAACAGTGAAAAAATCCCCTTACTCCTTCTCCCAATGCCATCTTCTTCCTCAGAGATAACCCTAGTTAACAATTTGGTATGCATCCATCTAGGCCAGCTCTGTCCAAAAGAACTTTCTAGATGATAGAAAAATGTTCTCTCTCTGCTGTGTCCAATACAGTACCCACATGTGATTATTGAGCACTTGAAATTTGACTAGTGTGACTGAGAAACTGAATTAAATTTAAATTTAAATAGCCACATGTGGCTAATGTCTTCTACTGTATTAGACAATGCAGTTTTAGACCATTTCTACACAGTTACCTAATTTTCTTTTCTTTCTTTTTTCCCAACCATAAACGGAATCATACTATATAATATGTATACATATGTTACATGACTCAACAATTATTTTGTGTCAGTACATATATATATGTCTTATTGTTTTTAATGCTGGCTATTATTTTATAATATGTGCATGTCATACTTAATTAAATGAAAAATGGATATTCCTTGGTGCTGAGCCATATACTGAGCCTCTTATTCCTCCACTCCAGTGGCATCTGTCAGTGAGCCCTTTGTGCCAGCTGCCTGATCTGAGATTCTATGTCAACAATGATATGGTCCAAGAATCCAATGATTCATGTGTGTTGGGCCTGTGGGCAACCCAAAGATCTATTGTTTCTCTCCTCTCTACTGTCAAAAGACTAACACATTCTAATCCAAATTAAATCATACTTTTAAAAATATGCCCAGAGATGAGTAAATACAAACCTCACAATATGAGACTGAGGGATGAGATTTTTTTGTAGTTTTGAGTTTGTGGTTTTCAAGCTGTTGAGGTCTGAGGCAAAAGGGAGAAGTCAATTCTTTCTGAAGCCCTGCTGTTATCTCTTTTGTGTATCCTGATTAAAACATTATGTCCTTGTAAAATTTTTTCATACTGTGAGACATTCTTGAGATGGCTGTAACCTTATTAACTATGGGTAATTCACTTTCCAGTTGATCTCTGTGCCCTAACATGCTTCATCAACTCTTGCTAGCTAACATTTATTGAGCCTGGCAGCGTACTAAGTGTCATATATACTGTATCAGTCAAGGTCCTGTCAAGATACAGATAGCTCACTCTAAAGAGGAAATTTGAAGAGTTTAATAAAAGAACTATTTAGAAAGGTGTGGCAGGGTTTAAGGAGACTTTAAGGGATAATACAGTACCCTGGCTAGAAACATAGGGGATTTCCAGTTCTAGGCCTGAAGGGGCAAGGGAAGAGTGTGCTTACCAGAACCCTAGAGCGCACTCTATAAAGAAGGCCCCTCATAGGAGCTGTGGTTTTTGATAAAAGATCAGAACCAATATACTGATTCTTAGTAGGGAGGAAGCCAGGGAAACAAATACCCTGAGCTCACTCTTCTCCTATCCTCCAGTGTTTTTGTGCCTCCCATGGGCCCAACCCAGTGGGAAGCAGGAGGGCAAGGGAGCCCATTGGTGCCGTCTATACAGAGGAGGGTAGAGAAGGGTAGGAAGAGAGTGGATTCTGGAGCACACATACATTATTTCATTTAATCCTCATAACAACCCCATGAGATAGATCCTTTTATTACCTCCCTTTTATAGATGAGGAAACTGAAGGTTAGAAAGCTGAAGAACCAACAATTTTCTAAAAATCAAATAAAAAATAGATATGAAATAAAAGAGTCAGGATTTGAACCCATGCCTGTCTGACTTGATTGCCCCACTGTAGTTAGGAAGTTTTGATAGCTTAGCTCAAACAAGCACCTCTGTCATTGGCCATCACCATCAGCAGTACTATGCTGAGTTCTGATTGGTTGATTAGGCTGTTGTCTGATTGGTCCAGTTGTCAGTCAGTGATGCACATTGCATGAGTAAAAGATTCAATTAACCATTTTTTGAACTCAAGTAATGTTTGCATTGTATATTTTATGTAGTACCTCATAGCTTTCGTTTCAAGTAAATGCTTGACAAAGTCCAACTGAACAGATTCTGCAAATGAAATGCCCCTATACATAATGTCTTCTCCTTTAAAAAACTTGATGGCAATATACTATGGTACAGTTTACATAACCAGAACTTGCATCACAAACAGGCAACTTATTCACATGCAGTGACTGGATGTTCTGAAACCTTACATTAGGTAGAAAGAAGTTTTATTGAGTCTAACTCCATGTTTGTGGTCTGGCAAGGCCCTTGCATATTTGAGGGCCAGGGCACAGGGCCAGAGCTTATTAACCCTTTAAAATCCTCGCTCTCTTCTGCTAAAAAAAAATCTCATGTGCCTCTTTGGCTCCAAATTTGGAATATGGCTTCCTATGGGACGAGAGTCTATCTAGAAGCTTAATTTCTATGACTTGCATTTTGAAGAGTACATTTTCTTTCCAAATATAAAATTGTTATAAAACTGAATATACCTTTGCAAACTAACACCTTCTCCCATTCTAAAGGGCCACCTTCATCTTTGAGAATTGCTGCCCCAGAGCCAATTCTGTTCCTTTCTTTCTTATTCTCTCCTCCTTTTATCCATCCTCTAAACACCTAGCATCGTATTAAACCCTTATCACGTGCTAATAAACACTCAAGGATGTGATGATCTGGGTGATTCAGAGACTAAGCTAAGGCTTGCCAGTGACTATATGTAAGTCATCTGGTCTGCTTCACTAAAGTCTGGGTAAACATATGGTCACATGTCTTTACTTTTTTCAATTAATTGTTTGAGCTTCCCTTCTCTAACTATCAGGAAGTCCAGTATCTCCTTTTTGGGGGTCTGTCCCTCCTGTCTAAGAATCCTAGGGGTATCCTTAGTTCAAAGAGAGCCAAAAAGGTAACTAAGTCTCAGGGATCTGCTGTTGCTTCTTGCTTCCACTCGATGTCACTGTAGAAGACACATACTGTGCAGTTCAGTGGCGATAACAATAGTACCTACCTCATAGAGTTGTTATACAAATTAAATGAGCTAATACATTTAAAGTACTTAGCATATTTATGCCTGCCCCATGGTGGGGCCATGCACCGCTCTGAGCCCTGGTGGCACAGTGGTTAAAGCACTCAACTAAAAGGTCGGCGGTTCGAACACACCAGCCACTCTGCCGAGAAAAATGTGGCAGTCTGCTCCATAAAGATTACTGCCTTGGAAACTCCATGGGGCAGTTCTACTGTGTCCTATAGGGGTCTCTATGAGTCGGAATCGACTTGACGGCAGTGGGTTTGGTTTTTGGTTTAGCATACAGATAGATACATGGCACTAAGCAGGCACTCAAAGATTTAGCTATTATGTTATTAGGCCTCACTTTTACGTCTCATGCAGGGCTTAGACCAGAACAGTGGATCCCTGGAACTATCCCAGCTCTGGCAAATGGTGAGGAATAGATGAGGACCTTGATCCCCTGGAGGCTAGTAGATGGCCTGGAGGTCAGGTTGGCCCAGTCTCTGCCCCTCACTTGAACCTCTGGCTGTCTTACTCCCATAGTCCTGGGGTTGGTCTACCCCTTATAGTGAGGGAAGTGGGACTTGAGTAGCAATAAATCTCCTTAGAAATCAAAGGATTTATTCTGGTTGACAGAGGAAGGAGTTTTGTCTTGTAATCTGGGGTGTTCAGCCTGGAAAAATCTTGCTTCAGGACTCAGGGCTGGTTGGTGGTAGCTGAGATTTAACCAAGACCTTCCTGAAGGCAGAGCCTTGCCTCTCAACCCAGTGGGTATTCTACCTCACTTTGGAAGGCAATGTTTTTGAGAGCAAGGCTGGGGCTCGTTTATTTTTGTATTCTTCCTATTCCAAGCACAGTGCCTGGTGCATAACAAGAAATACATCTTCATCATGTCAACTGTCGTAAAGACAATTACATGTGCACAAGTACACACATGCACACACGTGCACATACAAGCCAGTGATCTCTCTCTGCCTTTCATCTCTTCAGTTCTCTCTATTTCTTACTTCTAGACCACAGAGAGCCCTGGGGGCACAGTGGTTAAGCACTCAGCTGCTAACTGAAAGGTCGGTGGTTGGAACTCACGAGAAACTCTGCAGGAGAAAAGACCTGGTGATCTGCTCCCGTAAAGATTATACTCCGTCCTATTAGGTCACTATGAGTCGGAATTAATTCGACGGCACACAATAACAGGCCACAATAATTAAGGACAAAAGGCACAGTGCATGTAAACCTTTTCTTCACCTTTGAAACTATTCTTTCTTTGCAACTTTCTGTATCTCTGCTTTAATTATCAGATTTCACACCTTCTAGAATACATCTTTCTTGGAAAACGGCAACACCTTATCTCTTTAATAAACTTTGTGACTAGCACATAAAAGATCTCCAAATAGTAATCTATTTTAGATATTGTGAAAAAGTTTCACTGGCCACATATATTAAAGCGTAATGAATCTTAAGTGTAAACTAATCTCATTTGCCAGCTGGTGGTGTCCTGAAAATTTATTCATGAGTCAGTGTGCTTCTTTCTATGGGGAACTACATAATATATAGCATTATATTTTATGATCTATACTAATGAATAATAACAGCAGTGTTAACAATTGCTACAACTTATCAAGTATCAAGCACTTTACACACATTATTTTTATTTTTCACAGCAACCCTGCAAATAGGTACTATTATACCCATTTTACAGGTGTAACTAAAATTCAGATTAATTAAAGAACTCGCTTTGAGAGCATGCAGTCAAATACATTCCTTATCCCACCTACCCAAACCCAAAAACCCATTGCTGTTGAGAACTGCCCCATTGGGTTTCCAAGGCTGTAATCTTTACAGAAGCAGACTGCCACATCTTTCTCCTGTGGAGCAGCTGGTGGGTTTGAACCACTGAACTTTTGGATAGCACCCGAGTGCTTTAACCACTGAGCCACCAGGGCTCCTTATCCCACCTACAGTTCCTGCTAAAGAGGCAACAATGGGACACCCAGGACCTCCCTCGCCATTCCTCCTCCTCTCACCAGTCAAGCTGGTTGGCCCTGGAGTGGGCACCTGATCCAAAAACACCAGCCAATTGTGGTTGTGGTCTGGTTTGAAAAGATGAGGTTGGCCAATCAGATTATCCCTTGGGAATTAGAATTGAGAAACACGGAAAGAAACAGAAAGTTGGAAGGAGCAGGAGCTGGAGTTGAATGGCTCAATCAATAGTTGTTGAATGAGTGTTGTGAAAGGAGGCGGAGGAGGCCATGCTGGGCCATATTCAAGCTAAAGTTCTGGGGGAATGGAAGGCTAGCAGAACCTTTAATATAGTGGAAGGATATAGAGAAAATGGGGTGGAATGGAGTAAATCACATGCAGAAAGTGACTGAGTTAGTGCAGAGCATTCTGTGGCACTCTTGTGGCAAGCTCTGCTCCTTGCTTACTTTTCCACAGTTTCTGTGCCAGGATAGCCTTAAATCTTTCAAGTGTCAGTTCCTTTCAGCCAGAACAGCCGAATTAGAATACATAGCCAGTAAGTGCTGGAAAAGGGATTTGAATCCAGGTCATTGTGGCTACAGAGACGCTGCTGTTTGTCACTGCAGCCCTTTGCCACATTACAAATGCTGCTCTTGTCTGCCATAGCCCACAAGGTCACCTTAATGTATCTGAAAAAGAACCAGTAACAGACTCAAGTTTCCTGAATCCTTCTCCCAAGTCTTGGCCTGCTTCCAGAGCCCTGAAGGAAAGGGTGGGGGCTAAGGAAGACTCAGGCAGCTGGGAGGTCTCCAAACAACCCTGAGGCATCCAGGGTGGATGGTGCTACAGTGAGCAGAGGGGATAGGGGCAGTGCAAGGAATGGTCCTGGCAGTGCAGAGGAGAGCTGGGGGCTCCTCAAGGGCAGGAGTGGTTTCATCCCTACTTCTATCCCCAGCCTCTGAGAGACTGCCTGGCATTTGTGTGAGTGAGTGAAGGGCAGAAGGTAAATGTGGGTCATAGCCCCTGTTCCAGTGTATGGATCATTCTTCAGTTGAGCCTTCCCAAGTTAAGAAACACCAGTCTCCATCTCTAAGAAACAATTCACGTAGCAATGAGTAATGCTTATAGGGACTAGTTAACTTCAGCTTTAAAAGTAATAAAAATGGTGTAGTGACAACAGTGGCAATGACATAATGGGACTACAAATGGACAAGTCTGAGTTGCATTTGCCCTGTTTACAAAAATACTGCTCAGTTCGTCTTCTTCTGTCTGGAGAGAGTGAGATTTTCATTTTAAGAGGCTGACTAAAAATTGCAGGGCCACTTCCTGGGCAGGTTTCCAAGTGACTACATCTTTCTCACAGCGTTCCCCGGGGCCCAGCCCAAGCTGCCTGGGGCGGGGCCTCGAAGCCATTGGTGGCTGTTAGAGCTACCTCAGGAGCAGTTATCTGCAGTCCGCCAGAATTGCTGTGCTTTTAGGCCTTCCTGGGGCACAGATAATGGCCTTGACCTTTGCACTGAAGAGACATCAGAGTTTGTGATTGGCCAGGCTGGTGCGTGTGAAATAAAGGAGATGTCATGCTACATTTCTGAGTATGGCATTCCTTCCAGCCGAGTACCCTGGCGTGCAGGTGAGTCTAAATGTTTGAAGACTGCTCTCGTTGGTTGTGAAACGTTCAAAGCTGGGCATTGTGACTTTCCAAGGACATGCCTTGGCATATTTCTTAACCTCGCTGAGCCTCAGTTTCCTTTTCTTTGCGATAGGGCTAATTATACCGCTTCCATAGGGTGTTGTGAGGCCTAAAAGAGATAACATATCCAGAGTACCTCATCTGGTACTTGGCATATATTTGACACAGTGGCTGCAACAATGGGCTCAAACATAGCAACGATTGTGAGGATGGCGCAGGACTGAGCAGTGTTTCCTTCTATTGTACATGGAGTTGCTATGAGTCAAAACTGACTCAATGGCACCTAAGCAACCAAGAGCTCCTTGTTTTTGATGCATCAGTCAAAAACAAATTTTTTAATGATGATGTCCCTGTCTTTATTTCTAATAGTATATTTCTCTGAAAGACTCAGCGGGTATATTCTACTTCTTAATCATATGCGTGTAGCCAACAGAAATAAAATTTTAGAGGCAGTTAGTGCCAAGGGAAATTTTGTCAGACTCTATTCCCTTTCTCTTTTTCCCTTCTAGACCCTGACTGCACCTGCCCCATTTGCAGATGAAACCAGCTGCCAGTGCCAAGCTCCCCATGAAAAACTGACCATTGCTCAGGCCCGCTTAGGAACACCAGGTGAGGCTGTACTTCTTGTTCCTCGAATGGGCACTGTCTTGACATCTAAAGTAATGCAAAGGCCCATCATTGTTTGAGCAGCACCCTCTTTCGATCAGAGGGTCAGGTTTAGAGATTAGAGCACAGTGCAAGAAGGGTAAACACTAGCAGTGATAAACTGGACCCACCAAAGTAGCCAAGTAAAAGATATAGCAGGATATGGGAGTTTGGGCCCCAGCGCTACCATTTACAAGTTCTTCAGCCCTGGACAAGCCATGAAAATGAACTGAATCTGTTTCCTCACGTGCAAAATGAGGACAATGATTCCTGCTTCACAAAGTTTTTTTGTGAGAACCAGATTTGGTTAAAAGTATGAAAGCATTTTTTTAAACTGTGAAGACTTACACAAACTTAAGCTACTATGATTATTATCATTCTTAAAAGTTTGTGTTTTTAAAATGTTTCTCCAAGTGTGCCTTAGATTAGAGAGACTGGGCTCTGCTATGGAAGTTTGTTCATTCCTTTACTCCTTTAGTACATACCAGAGGATGGATAGGGAAGAGGTTTAAAAAGAATTATAGGATACCATCTCTGTCTCCCAAGAGCTTTCACAGATATGAAATAAAAATCACCAGTAGAATGTATGCATGTGTTTAGGGGTTAAATCCTGCAACACAGATGGTAAGATAATAACCAAAGTTTTGAGAAGAGCTCATTCATTTGGCCTAGAGCAGTCAGGCAAGACTTCAGGGAGGTAGGCGACTGGAGATGATACTTTTGGGAGCAATAAGATTTGGACTATATAAGCAGAAAATTCAAGGGGATTCTGGGCAGGCAGAACAGGAATAGTGAAGGCACAGAGGTAGAGAGCTGTGCAGGAGTAAATGAGTGGCGTTCCAGATGATTGTGATGAAGTGAGAAAGAGGATGAGTTGCGCAGGTAAGTTTTGAGCCATTTAACTCAATGGTTCCCACTTGCCATTGCAAGAAACCAATAACCCAAATTTAAAGGAATCTGGCACAAAGGACAGTTTTCTCAGATAATAATAACTAATATCTACTAAGTGCTTAATATGTACTAAGTTCTTTATAGGTATTGTGTTATTTTGCTATCAAAACTCTATGTGGTTATTACTTTAAGTATTTCACAGATTAGGAAATTAAGGTTTAGAGAAGTTGTGAATCGGCACAAGGTGTGTGATCATTAAGATTGCTGTGAACGCGGCTGGGCCATGATTTTCGGTGGTTTGATAGTTGTATGATGATGTGATCACTTCCATGATGAGATTTGATATAATGTGATCACTTCCATGATGAGATTTGATATAATGTGATCACCTCCATGATGGGATCTGCTGTGAGTAGCCAATCAGTTGAAAGGGATTTTCCTTGGGGGAGTGGCCTGCATAGAATATAAGTGTACTTTCTGGCAAGGCTTGTGGGCTTTTGCTCACTCTGGATCCTGCAGCTGGCTTCTGTTCATCTGACCTCCGGTTCTTGAGACTTGAGCTAGCAGCTTACCTGCTGTCTTGCCTGTTGATCTTGGGATTCATCGATCTTCGCAGCCTATGAGCAAAAGCCTTGCTGTCTGACCTGCCGATCTTGGGTTCGTGAGCCCTTGTGGCTATGTGAATCAAAAGAAGCATCTATCCTGACCCATGGACTTGGGACATTCCAGCCTCTACAACTGTGTGACCATTTCCTTGATATAAATCTCTCTATATATATATGTATTTATAGCCTTTACTGGTTTTGCTTCTCTAGAGAACCTAGCCTAAGACATTTGGTACCGGGAGTGGGGGTGCTGCTTTAACAGGTACCTAAAATGTGGAAGCAGATTGCCTTCAGCTGGTAAGGCGAGCAATACACCTTCAGCTGCCTACCTCAGAGCTACATCAAATCTCCAGCCCTATGTCATAGTTTAGTCCACAGGGACCTTGATCACCTTTCCCTTCCACAAGACGCCACACTGGTCCATTACATTGATGACATTGGACCTAGTAAGGAAGAAGTGTCAATGACTCTGGACTTAGTAAAACATTTGCATGCTAGAGGGTGGGAAATTAATCCCATAAAAATTCAGGCACCTTCCACCTCAATGAAATTTCTAGGGGTCCAGTGGTGTGGGACACATCGAGATATCCCTTCTAAAGTGAAAGATAAGTTGCTGCATCTGGCCCCTCCCATAACTAAAAAGGAGGCACAACGCCTAGTGGTCCTCTTTGGATTTTTGAGGCAACATATTCCTCATTTGGGTGTGCTACTCTGGCCTATTTATCAAGTGACTCAAAAAGCTTCTAGTTTTGAGTGGGGCCCAGAACAAGAGAAGGCTCTGCAACAGGTTCAGGCTACCCTGCAAGCCGCTCTGCCACTTGGGCCATATGATCTGGTTGATCCAATCATGCTTGAAGTGTCGGTGGCAGATAGAGATGCTGTTTGGAGTCTTTGGCAGACCCCTATTGGTGATTCACAGCACAGACCCTTAGGATTTTGGAGCAATGCCCTGCCATCCTCTGCAGATAACTACTCTCGTTTTGAGAAATAGCTTTTGGCTTGTCACTGGGCCTTAGAAGAGACTGAATGCTTAACCATGGGCCACCAAGTCACCATGTGGCCTGAGCTGCCCATCATGAACTGGGTGTTGTTTGATCCATACGGGATCGGGCCCAAGCAGGACCTGAAGGCACAGATAAGTTGCGTGAGGAAGTGGCCCAAATGCCCATGGTCTCCACTCCTGTCACATTACCTTCCATCTCCCAGTCTGCACGTATGGCCTCATGGGGAGTTCCTTATGATCAGTTGACTGAGGAAGAGAAAACTCATGTCTGGTTTACAATTGTTTCTGTGCGATATGCAGGCACCACTTGAAAGTGGACAGCAGCAGCACTACAACCCCTTACTGATACCTCCCTGAAGGACAGTGGTGAAGGGAAACTCTCCCAATGGGCAGAACTTCGAGCAGTGCACCTGGTTGTTTACTTTGCTTGGAAGGAAAAAGGCCAGATGTGTGATTGTATACTGATTCATGGGCCGTGGCCAATGGTTTAGCTGGATGGTCGGAGACATGAAAGGAACACAGTTGGAAAATTGGAGACAAGGAGATATGGGAAAGACGTATGTGGACAGACCTCTCAGTATGGGCTAAAGAAGTGAAAATATTTGTGGCTCAAGTGAATGCTCACCAAAGGGTGACCTCAGCAGAGGAGGATTTTAACAATCAAGTGGATAGGATGATGTGTTCTGTGGAAACCAGTCATCCTCTTTCCCCAGCCACTCCTGTCATTGCTCAATGGGCTCATGAAGAAAGTAGCCATGGTGGCAGGGATGGAGGTTATGCATGGGCTCAGCAACATGGACTTCCACTCACCAAGGCCAACTTGGCTACAGCCACTGCTGAGTGCCCAATCTGCCAGCAGCAGAGACCAACACTGAGTCCCCGACATGGGCACCATCCTTTGAGGTGAGCAGCCAGCAACCTGGTGGCAAGTTGATTACATTGGACTACTTCTGTCATGGAAAGGGCGGCGTTTTGTTCTTACTGGACTAGACACTTACTCTGGATATGGATTTTCCTTCCCTGCATGCAGTGCTTCCACCAAAACTACCACCTGTGGACTTACAGAATGCCTTATCCACTTTCATAGTATCCCACACAGCATCGCCTCATGTCTTAGTCATCTAGTGCTGCTATAACAGAAATACGACAATTGGATGGCTTTAACAAAGAGAAGTTTATTCTCTCACAGTCTAAGAGGCTACAAGTCCAAATTCAGGGCGTCAGCTCCAAGGAAATGCTTTCTCTGTCAGCTCTGGAGGAAGGTCCATGTCATCAATCTTCCCTTGGTCTGGGAGCTTCTCTGCACAGGAACCTCAGGTCCAAAGGACGTGCTCTGCTCCTGGCACTGCTTTCTTGGTGGTATGAGGTTCCCATGTGTCTCTGCTCGCTTCTCTCTTTTATCTCTCAAAAGAGATTGGCTTAAGACACTATCCAAACTTGTATACCTCATCAGTATAACTGCCACTAATCCTTCTTATTAGATCATAGTGATTGAATTTACAACACATAAGGAAATCACATCAGATTACAAAATGGTATACAATTATACAATACTGGGAATCATGACCCAGCCAAGTTGACAGATTTTTTTTAAATTTTTTCTTTATTGTACTTTAGGTGAAAGTTTACAGAACAAATATTTTCTCATTAAACATTCAGTACACATATTGTTTTATGACATTGTTTAACAACCCCACGACATGTCAACACGCTCGCTTCTCGGATATGGAGGATCTTTTTTTTTTTGGTGAAAATATACATAGCCAAAATACACCATATCAAAAATTTCTACATGTACAGTTCAGTGATGTCGATTATGTTCTTCCAGTTGTGCTGCTGTTCTCACTTTAGATGAAGGTTTACAGAACAAAGTAGTTTCTCATTAAACAGTACACATATTGCCCTATGACGATGGTTAAGAAAGAACCCCACTACATGTCAACACTGTCCTTACTCATTGACAGATATTCTGGGGGGAACACAATTCAGTCCATGACACCTCAGATCAAGGGACTCACTTCACAGCAAATGAAGTGAGGCAATGTGCTCATGCTCGTGGAGTTCACTGGTCTTATCATGTACCCCATCATCCTGAAGCAGCTGGCTTGACAGAACGATGGAATGCCCCCCTAAAGACACAATTATGGCGCCAGCTAGAAGGCAATACCTTACAGGGTTGGGGCAGTGTTCTCCAGGAGGCTGTATATGCTCCAAACCAGTATCTAATATATGGTGCTGTTTCTCCCATAGCTAGGATTCATGAGTCCAGGAATTAAGAGGTGGAAATGAGAGTGGCACCACTCACTATTACCCCTAGTGACCCACTCACAAAATTTTTGCTTCCTGTTCCCACGACCTTATGCTCTGCTGATCTAGAGGTCTTAGTTCCAAAGGGAGGAGTGCTCCCACCTGGAGACACTTCACTAATTCCATTGAACTGGAAGCTAAGAATGCCACCTGGCCACTTTGGGCTCCTTATGCCTCTGGATCAACAGGCAAAGAAGGGAGTTACCATATTGGCTAGTGTGATTGATCCTGATTACCAAGAGGAAATCAGATTGATATTACATAATGGAGGTAAAGAAGAGTATCTCTAGAATGCAGGAGATCCTTTAGGGCGTCTCTTAGTACTACTGTGTCCTGTGATTAAAGTCAATGGAAAACTACAGCAACCCAATTCTGACATTACTACTAATGGCCCAGACCCTTCAGGAATGAAAGTTTGAGTCACCCCACCAGGCAAAGAATCACGACCAACTGAGGTGCTTGGTAAGGGAAAAAGGAATATGGAATGGGTGGTGAAAGAAGGTAGTTCTAAATACCAGTTACGACCACATGACCAGTTGCAGAAACGAGGACTGTAATTTTTGAGTATTTCTGCTTTGTATGTGTGTACCAAATATTTTTGTTTTCTTTACTTATAAAATAAAAGATGTAAATAGAGCTAGTGCATATTCGGTTGTGTGTGTGTTTGTTGTATCATGTTAGGCGCAATTACGTCTTTATTCAGAGATTATGTATGGTTTAAGGAGATATGTACAGGTGCCAAGCTGACAAGGTGTGGACTGTGATCGTTAAGGTTGTGTGTCACTTGGCTGGGCCATGAGTCTCAGTGATTTGGCAGTTATGATGTAGTTTGGCAGTTGTATGATAATGTGATCACTTCCATGATGAGATTTGATATAATGTGATCACCTCCATGATAGGATCTGCTGTGAGTAGCCAATCAGTTGAAAAGGAGTTTACTTGGGGGTGTGACCTATATCAAATATAAGTGGACTTTCTGGCAAGGCTCGTGGGCTTTTGCTCACTCTGGATTCTGCAGCTGGCTCCTGTTCATCTGACCTCCGGTTCTTGGGACTTGAGCTAGCAGCTTACCTGTTGTCTTGCCTGCCGATCTTGGGATTCATCAATCTTTGCAGCCTATGAGCAAGATCCTTGCTGTCTGACCTGCCCATCTTGGGTTCATGAGCTCCTGTGGCTACGTGAATCAAAAGAAGCCTCTATCCTGACCCACGGACTTGGGATATTCCAGCCTCTACAATTGCGTAAGCCATTTCCTTAATATAAATCTCTCTATATATATATGCATTTATACACTTTACTATGGAGCCCTGGTGGTGCAGTGGTTAACAATTTGGCTGCTTACCAAAAGGTTGGCAGTTTGAATCCATCAGCTGCTCCTTGGAAACCCTATGGGGGTAGTTCTACTCTGTCCTATAGGGTCGCTATGAGTCGGAATCAACTCGACAGCAAAGGATTTGGATTGGTTGGGTTTTATATACTTTACTGGTTTTGCTTCTCTAGAGAACCCAGCCTAAGACAAAGTCATTCAGCTAGCAAGTGGCAATGGTTTTCACACTTGAGCTGCATCAGCGTCTCCTGGAGGGCTTGTTGAAACACAGATGGCTGGGCCCAGGCCTTCTGATTCAGTCCAACTGGGATGGGAACCAAGAATTTGCATTTCTAACAAATTCCCAGGTGATTCTGACGCTGCTGGTCAGAAGACCACTCTATGAGAACCACTGGTAACTGGTAAGTTGAGTTGAACTCAAACCTGTTTGTGTTAGAACCTGAGCTCCTGACCACAGCACTCTAAGAGTAGCCTTCAAGAGAGGGATGTGAGGAGGAGGGTGGGCAAAGTTAGCTTTGTGTGAGCTGCTTTTGAGAAAGGCAACAAGATGTTTGAGGAGGTAGTTCAGAGCAGCCAAGCCAGTTGTTCCCAAACTTTAGTAGAATCCTTGCTCTGCTTCTCCTAAAAAAAAAAAAAAAACCTGAATGAGGCCCAGGCATTTGCATTTTTAACAAACAGTCCAGGTGATTTTGACCCCACACTGAGAAATGCTGATTCAGCAATAAACCTAGGCGATGCCAAATGGAAGTCCAGGTAGTTATGAAGAGAACAGATTTGGCCTAAAGTTAAAGGATGAGCTTCAGGCCTGACCAAACAGAAAAGGATGCTACTTTTCCAGGGAAAGGAAAGGGAAGTAGCACGTACTGTACATCTGCTAGGTGCAGCACCTTTTATCTATCTCATTTAATCCTTGCAAAAATCATGTGAGATGGGGATTATTGTGTCCTTTTTACATATAAGGAAAATGAAATTTGGAGAACTAAAAAGTAACTTGCCAAGTGTCCTAGCTGACTAGGTAGAGCTGGGATTGGGCTTCAAGTCCCTTTAACGTCCAATCCCTGCTTTGCCCACCGCAACACACTGCCTCCAAGACCGTGGGAATGAAGTGAAAACAAGCTCAGGCTTTGAACTGGAGGGTGGGAAGTGTGTGAAGCAGAAAGACTGACAGTAGCTGGAATCGCCTGCAGGGACAAGACCATCTGCCAAGTTCACTGCTGTTTCACCAGCACCTAGAGAAGTACTTGTCATACAGTGTGTGCTTAGAGAAATTAAAAAAAATTTTTTTTATTGTACTTTAGATGAAGGTTTACAGAACAAATAGTTTCTCATTAAACAGTCAGTACACATTGGTTAACAACCCCACAAAGTGTCAACACCTTCCCTTCTCGACCTTGAGGACCTTTTTTTTGGTGAAAATATACATAGCCAAAGTT